>NC_142892.1:25770112-26093881 GCF_054131105.1 Drosophila navojoa
AATAAACGGGCAGCCCTCGCAGACTGCAGTTAATGTTTAAGCAATTCAATGTTGTGCAAGACACTCTTAGGAGCTTTCCATTGTTTGAGTTTTGATCTAAAAAGCTAAAGCATGAACATGGCTTTCTTGATGCTCAAGATCATTTTTGTACTTTAGTTCTGGTTCGCACAGGACTAAAAATATTTTTTCGACAAAGCAAATTAGTTAAAACTTGTGTAAACTAAATGAAGTAAGAGTGCTCAAGTCGAGACTTCTCGACGAAAGAATTGATATTCCAATCATTCTGCATTTCTAGACTGCACAGCAGTGTGGAGAACAATATTAGTATTTATTTTTATGTTTAATAATTTCTTTTGTAGTAGGATTATCTTCATGAAACCAGAAGGCAGAAGGAATCGTCGCAGATCCTATAAGGAATATATATTCTTGATCAGGGCGACGAGCTAAGATGATATAGCCCTGACGGTCCGTCCGTACGTATGAGTGCGTCGATCTCAGAAGTTATAAACGAGCTATTCATATTTGTTCGATAACTTACCCGATATCTTTTTGATCGATTATAATCGATTTCGTTTTTTAGCCTCATTTGTGTACATCAGATTCATTGTATATAGTGACATAATCATAGTGATTACATCCACAATATCCAAACGCTGTTCCCAAAGCCGAATAATTAATGTAAACATTCCCAAGCTTGGTAATTGTAAACAGAGAGCGGCAAACCGGCGCTTCTTCTCACGATCGGCAGCGATCGAAATAAAAGCACAATCAGAATAATTTCGTTTTCAGCAACATGCATCACCCACATACATATAAACATTTCTTTCCAGCAACATGCATAAAAAAAAAAGTTGCAAACATTCTGTTAGAGCTCACTTTATTATTCAATAGACACACAATTGTTAGTCTTAAGCTATTGTTCAATAACTTTGACTTCGTCTTTTAATTTACATTAGAGTTATTGTTAGCATATGTCGCGGCATTTATTCGACTTATAACATATATCTAATTGGCGCAGCCGGTAGGATGACAATAAATTGTGGACCATCTATGCAATAACTAAGCTATTAATTCTTTCTGTGCCGTTTACTGCCATCCGCTAAACAACTAACGTAAAGGCAACCCACGCGACGGCCAATATCGCGTCAAGTTTTAAAAACATAAAACCTCGACAGTGACGTGTAAGCCGAAATTCGCGAATTGCCAAAGCCGCAGAGTGTGATTGTGTAAATAAAAACAATAAAATAAAAACTTGAAAATAATTCAAATAGACGCGATAGAATTCGAAGAGAACATAATTCCAGAAGATTCTGGTTATCTCATAAACATTCGAAAGTGCTATCTGTGCAACAAACTGAGCAATCAATAAATTAAGTGAATACAAATTAAGTGAATATAATTAAACAAAAGAAATTTACAATAAAAAGAAAAAAACTGAAATAGAAAAAAAATATATATATAAAATAAAAATATATACTTCAAGTTGTAAAAAATGAAATGATCAAAATGGAAGGAGACGCAACAGCATCCCTTTCCGATGCCAACATGACACAAGTGTACAACCAGCTTAAAAATATTGAGAAGTTCACTGGAGATAAGAACAGTTTGTACATGTTCGTTAGCCGGATCGACTACATATTGGCACTTTACACCACCAATGATGAGAGGCAGAGGTCAATACTTTTTGGACTTGTGGAAAGCTGCATCAGCAGTGAAGTTATGCTATCTCTTGGCATAAACAATTTGACAACATGGACGGATCTTCGAAAACAACTAATTTTGAACTACAAGTCGCAAACCCAGAACCACGTGTTATTGGAGGAATTCAGGAACACCCCATTCAAAGGCAACGTGAAAGCTTTTCTGGAAGAAGCAGAACACCGTAGGCAGACATTTGCGAGGAAGTTAGAGCTAGAAAATAATTTAGACGAAAAAACATTGTATGCGCGGTTAATTAAAACCAGTATTGAAAATTTAGTCCAAAAACTACCCACACGCATTTGCATTCGGATAATAAATTGCGAAATTTCCGATTTAAGATCTTTAATAAACATATTACAAGAAAAAAACCTTTATGATGAACCCTGTCTAAATCAAAATCAAAACAAAATAAAACAAGATAAAAACTTCAAGCCATCAAATCCCAATCCCAATATTCAAAAGTTTCCCACATTTCTTCAACCAAACCATTCCTATGCCCCATATCAACCCTATTTTCAACAACCATATCTTCCACCAACACCTAATTATACTAACACAAAATATAATAAACGAATGGAACATTTGCAACTTAACAAAAACCGAACACAGAGACACAAATATGCCAATGAAAATTACTCCCAAGCCCGAACATTGTCGCGATAAGTTTTTAATAGACATTTATTCCTCTGAAGGCAAGCACTATTTTAGTTGCATAGATACTTATTCAAAATTCGCTACTCTTGAAAATATTAAAACAAACGATTGGATAGAATGCAAAAATGCATTAATGCGTATATTTAATCAGTTAGGAAAGCCAATATTATTAAAAGCTGACCGAGACGGCGCATTTTCCAGCGCATTGAAGGAGTAGAAATACAATTAAATACTACAAAAACAGGAATGGCAGACATCGAAAGATTTCATAAAACAAAAAACGAAAAAATTAGAATAATAAACACTTTGAATGACGAAGAAAATAAACTCAGTAAAATAGAAACCATTCTTTACATTTACAATCACAAAACAAAACATAACACTACTGATAGATACTCAAGAAAAAAAAGAAAAAATAATAAACAGTGACCGAAAAGAATACCAGATATCGAAAAGGACCGTTACAAAAAGGAAAATTAACCAAATTCGAGTCCCGCAGGTTTCTACTTCCTAATCATACTATCACTTACATTCTGTACAATATGCAACTATCATCGGTCCGTTGTAAAAAACAACAAAACAACAGCGACAACAAATGCAACAGAAACTGCAGCAATAGCAACAACAACAGCGACAGCAACAGCAACAACAACACACCGAATAACAACAACAACAATGAGCCGCAGCAACAGCGGACATCAGCGGACATAATCATCTATACATAAAAGGAAGCCTGTGCGAAGACCAGCACCGGCCACGCCCAGCGCGCCAAGCTGGACCAATGTAATAAAAAAAAAAAAAGCCAGCGCACCAAGCTGGGCCCTAAAACCGACAGCGCTACTTAGGGCGCACATCCAGAGGATGGAACCGACAGTGCTACAAAGAGCACACAACTTAGGGACCGACAGCCGTTCCGAGGACGCCCACCAATATTTTTTTTTTTAAATTTAAAAATGCACTGCGCTGCATAAAAACTAATCTTAATCTCTAAATTGTTAAAATTGAACGGAAACATTTCTGCCCGATTAGAAGTATAGCCTGTAAAGCTATACGAACCAATACGCAGATACATGTAAACGAAAAATTATAAATTATAAAATTGTACTACTGAGCGAAGATTGCGTTGCTCGGTATAGAGCATGGGCCGTAAAGCCATGCAAATATTAGCCAGGAAGACCCTTGCGTTGGTCGATTAGGTATGAAAAACATAAAAAAAAAATATATATATATTTTAAATATTTTATAAATCTATATTATATAAAATTATATTTAAAAAATTTTTTTGTTTTTGATTTTTGTTTAAGAAATACCAATTTAAACCAAAAAATTATAAGTTTTTTGATTTATATTTGCACAACTCTGTTTTGACCCTTTTTCATTTGAAATTTCGTGTTCTTGCTGACTCGATATTGTCGATTTCAGCCTTGAACTTATTACCTATTTCGTCATAAAATAATCAATTATGAATAAATATGTAACTAGAGCCAGCCTTGACGTACCCGTGTGGTCGCGGGGCTTTAGAATACAACCACAGTGAGAAAACGGTTGTCGTAAAAGGCGACTAAGAATCTCAACTGACCAAGACCAACATTTTATAAAAGTCCTGAAGTCACTACCAGGCAAGTAAACAGAAAAATTCCTGCAGGATATGTCAATGTCTTACGTTAACAGCACTATGTTAATAACATAACCCAGTTCTCCTACTGGTTCGCTGTACTTGGCGCCCCGCGGAGTACGTCGGTATTGACCTTACATATCTTTACTAATGCTATACGAGCAACACAGCTTTAATCTAAGAAATACAGACGAGGAAATTACAACCCGGTCATTTTACTTATCGGCGACGCCACCACTCCAACATTTGGTCCTTCGAGCCGGAGATCGTCCACCTCCACATACACATCAGCATTCCATAGGCCGTCGAGATAAGTACCCCATATATACATACATTCACTGGCACTTCTTGTCCGCCGCTATATTCCCTTGTATATATATTTATTATATTATATGTACTAATTTACATTATATTTACTACATGCCTATATGTATGTATATCCTTATATGCATATATAGATATGTCTGAAGCTGTGTTACAATCCATACACAAGTATATGTACTAATCCTATTTAGTCCGACACTCCGTTCTACATATCGCCATATCATTCGTACACATATATTTCTCCATAACTTTATGTATATTCCGATCAATATTTATTAAAACGAGAGAACAATATTCTTTGTTAATTGTTTAATAAATTTATTTACAATATTTTGCTGTTTAGCACATTCGCATACACTCATATACTAGTCGCCGGAACGAGTGCCCCTCGCACGTAGCAACTTAAGACTTTATATATCATTGGCTAAACAGTTGCGCGCATGGTGCTGACTTGGCAAATGCCTCAGTTCAGTTCCCTGATCGCAGCGGCCAACGACGGTAACCTGATCCCTTGCGCATGTCGTAAGAGCAGCGTTATCGCTTATGCTGAAGTCGGCTTGCGGACTATGACGTTGTAGCTTATGCTGTGTCAGCTATAGTGGGTAGCTTAAGCTTGACGATTGTATGTTTAGAATAGCCTCATTTCGACTCGCATTGGAGCGGAAAATCAGTTCTGTTTGAGAGTCCATAGCTAACGCCAGCTGTTCAGGCATGAACATATGAATATACGATGATCGTATACATGCCTCCGACGCACTCAGCGACTAGCAGGTAGCGCGCTGTGAAGAGATAAGGGCCACATGTACGGACTGCATAAATAGACAAATGAAGATCAACCCTTGCAACCCCAGAGTCAGATTACGAAGGAGACGAGCGCTGAGCCTTACAAACTCAGCGATAGGATAAGAATAGCTAATAGACCAACGCGGAGTCTTACACACTCAGCGATAAGATAAGAATATGTAATAGCCCAATGCTGAGCCTTACACACTCAGCAATAGATACATTAGATTTAAGGGTTGAAATTATACATGAGTCTGGGTATATAAACCCAGGCTCAGAATAATAAAGATCACCAGCTTTCAATAAATATTAATTCGAGTAAACAATTTGTGTTTCAATTGTGTCGGAGACATTGTACCAGCTGAGCTAAAGCACCTAAAGCCTTTATCGAGTTATAAGTACCGATAACGCCTCATATCAGTCACCTAGCAGCATCAAGCATCATGGGACTGACTATCATCTCAACAACTCATCGTTGGACAGACTCATCAAAAATAATTGGCGCCCAACAGCGGATGAAACCCGCGACTCCAAAACCAACAGTAGTTAGGATAAGCCCTGCAAATAACATGTAAGTGGTTTATTCAACTAAACGATTTTAAGTGATAATAAAGATATAAATAAAAGTGAAAGGAATTGAGCTAAGCAAGTTGTAGAAATCATCTCGAAAAATCCTAGCTTATCACATTCTACCCATACCGATTAACATCGGCCATAGGAAACTCTGTGAATAAAGTGTCAATTACATAGGTTACGGGTACAAGCTAATGAGCTTCCCAAGACCCTATAGAGAAATCAAGAGAGAATATATCAGCGACGAAGACTGGGACTCAAAATCAGAGGCCAGTTTAGAAAACACAGCAGACATGGACCCAGAACAGATTCAAACGCTCATAAGTCAGGCGTTGGCACAGCAGGAGGCTAGGTTGAGGGAAGAATTTGACGCCAGGTTAAATTCTGTAAACCAAAGGGTGAATAGCTTACGCCTTGAAGCACCTCAGGTTGAAGCATACCAAAGAATCTCGATCGACCCCAATGTGGGATGTATTATATCCCTGGACTGTGTAAAATCTATTCCCGAGTTCAATGGTACGCAGGACGAATATGTCCACTGGAGACAGTCCGCCATAGATGCGTACGAGCTTTTCAAACCCTACATAGGCAGCAACGCTCACTATCATGCGGTTAACATAATAAGAAACAGAATTAAGGGTACTGCAAGAACTTTGCTATCTTCATACAACACAGTTCTAAATTTTGATGCTGTAATAGCAAGATTAGACTGTACGTATGCTGATAGAACATCGCTTAGAATCCTACGTCAACAGCTAGAGATGGTCCGACAGGGCGACTCTACCTTAATGCAGTATTATGACGAGGTCGAATGCAAGCTAACTCTGGTCACGAACAAGGTAGTAATGACCCATGATCAGGAGAGAGCAGTAATGCTAAATGAGGAGGTAAAGAACGATGCACTGCACTCATTCATCTCAGGCCTGAAGAAGACCTTGAGATCAGTCGTGTTCCCCGCGCAGCCGAAAGACCTGCCCTCTGCACTGGCTTTGGCCAGAGAGGCAGAGGCTGGCATCGAGCGAAGCAATTTCGCAGCCCCATATGCAAAAGCATTGGAAGATAAAACCCACGCAACTGAGAGTAATAGAAACCAAAGACGCTCATATGAGAAGCAGATCAAAAGTAACGATGCCGAACACGGCCAAGAAAGAAGGCCCCACTATAGCAAAAAACAGGGCAAGCAACAGCAACAGAAAATCTATGCAAATAGTAGCAACAAAGTAGACCAGGGTCAACAACAACAAGAACCTATGGACGTCGATGCGTCAACAACAAAATTTAGACAACAAACGCAATACAGTAAGGATCATGCGGAAAATTCGCAAGTAGAAAGTGCTCGGGGCCAAAAAAGACCAAATTCATCTGAACGCGTGTCAGGCCAAAGGCGTCAGCGGTTGCACACTACTGTGCAACATAACCACGACAATGACGACCACAGCTATAATAAAACAGCCTCCAGAGAGGCTGCCGAGGTCGACGACAGGGGACGATTCGGCGACAGGGGACGACTCGATTAATTTTTTAGGGAACGCTCCAGGCTACCGTTCGTCGAAGGGCAGCTTGCAGGGAAAAATGTAAGAATTTTAATCGACACGGGGGCGGCCAAAAACTATATTAGACCCTTAACAGGGCTAAAAAATATAAGGCCAGTTAACACCCCATTCAATGTTAGTTCCATTCATGGTTCTAACAAGGTTCACCAGAAATTTTTAATTAACATTTTCGGCGTAACAACATCATTCTTCCTATTAGACTCCCTGGCTCCATTCGACTGCATCATAGGCTTCAACTTGCTAACGCAGATAGGAGCAACTTTGAATGCCGAAGATGGCACAGTCAACTATGGAGCTGAGTCCGAAAAACTGCAGCACCACATATGCAACAATGTAAACTTTACAAATGTCGATGATATTGCCGTACCAGAAGCCATAAGGGCCGAGCTTAACAACATGGTCCTAAACAATTTAAAGGCATTTTCAGCTTCTAACGAAGCACTGCCGTTTAATACTTTTGTAGTGGCTACAATACGCACAATAGACAATGAGCCTGTCTATTCTAAACTTTACCCGCACCCTATGGGTGTCGCTGATTTCGTAAAAAACGAAATCAAAGAACTAATGTGAAATGGCATCAAAGTCACCCTACACAACTTGACATGGGTTGTCGATAAAAAAAGGCCGTGACGAAAATGGTAACAAAAATAAACGCCTAGTTATCGACTTTAGGAAACTAAACGAACGTACTATTGCCGACAAATACCCAATGCCGAGCAATACCATGATTTTGGCCAATCTAGGAAGGGCTAGATACTTTACAACTCTGGACCTTAAATCCGGCTATCACCAGATTTTTCTCGCGGAACAAGACCGTGAAAAACATCTTTCTCTGTAAATGGAGGAAAGTATGAATTTTGTCGATTGCCGTTCGGGTTGAAGAATGCTGGAAGCATCTTCCAAAGAGCGATTGACGACGTACTGCGTGAACAAATTGGCAAAACATGCTATGTGTACGTCTTAATTTTTTCAGAAAACGAAAGAGACCATGTCAAGCACATAAACTGGGTCTTAACAAGGCTATGTAAAGCTAACATGAAAGTTTCTAAGGAAAAAACCCATTTCTTTAAAAAGGAAGTAGAGTACCTAGGCCTTATAGTAACTGAAGGCGGGGCGATAACCGACCCGGAAAAGGTTAAGGCTATTCAGGAATATCCGGAAGCAAAGAACTTATTTGAGCTTAGATAATTTCTGGGCATGGCCAGTTACTACAGGTGTTTTGTTAAAGACTTTGCTGCAATCGTGAAGCCATTAACAAGCATGCTGAAAGGCGAAATTGGTTCCATTAGCAAACATATGTCAAAGAAAACGATTATCAGTTTCGACATCAACCAGAGGGATGCCTTCGAGAGACTAAGAAATATCTTAGCTTCAGAAGACGTTATTCTTAGATATCCAGACTTCAAGAAGCCATTTGATCTAACGACGGATGCTTCTGAATATGGTATTGGTGCGGTACTATCACAAGATGGTAGGCCCATTACCATGATATCAAGAACTCTGAAAGACAGGGATGCGTCAGACGCAAAATAGATATTTTATTCTTTTTCCTAATTGAACAATTTTATAAGTTTAAATTTGTTTCTTCTTAAAAAGCCCTCATATATGTATGTACGCATATATGCATGTACATATATGAATGTACATAAGTCTGCACGCATATGTAGCATCAAGCATTCCAGCCTTTCTTATGCACGCGCTCATTTGTATGTGTGTATGTATGTACACATAAATGCAAATTTATCATCCGCTACTCTGGCTCTTCTTTTCTATAATGCGTCATAACAAGAATCTCATTTTTGGATTTGATTTTAATTATGTTCGTTGACAGTAGGCGGTATCGCTGTCGGCAAAGGTGCCGGCTAAATTTGTTTTTGTATTTTGACAAACATGGCTTGGGTGCGAGTTCAAATCCCGCGGAAAACTCTTTTTTGTAAATTGCAAATTTTGTTATTTTAGCTTCTTTTATATTTTTTAAATATTTAAATTTTATTTTTAAATTTTATAAAAGTGTTTCCTTCCGTGTTATCAATGCCTATTAATCCTATTTGTACATACATGTACATACATATGTAGATAGCTCAAGCATATAAATGTCGCAATTTGATACTAAAAATGCCGATTGCCACGCCCCTAGTGGCCGTAGATACCTCATTTTTGGCCAGTTCTTAGAAAGAGCTAACGGTAACGAAATTTGAATGCTTAAGCTCAAAAAATGTGTGTCGATATGCCACGCCCCCAAAGAGGCGTGACAATTATTTTTGGGGCATCGATAGAGGAGGTTACCAGTAACTCAACTATCCAAATTTGAAGATCATTTCTGGGCATGGCCAGTTACTACAGGTGTTTTGTTAAAGACTTTGCTGCAATCGTGAAGCCATTAACGAGCATGCTGAAAGGCGGAAATGGTTCCATTAGCAAACATATGTCAAAGAAAACGATTATCAGTTTCGACATCAACCAGAGGGATGCCTTCGAGAGACTAAGAAATATCTTAGCTTCAGAAGACGTTATTCTTAGATATCCAGACTTCAAGAAGCCATTTGATCTAACGACGGATGCTTCTGAATATGGTATTGGTGCGGTACTATCACAAGATGGTAGGCCCATTACCATGATATCAAGAACTCTGAAAGACAGGGAGACCCATTACGCCACCAATGAAAGAGAGCTATTGGCTATCGTATGGGCGTTAGGCAAGCTACAGCAATACCTGTATGGTACGAGAGACATTAATATCTACACAGATAATCAACCTCTCACCTTTGCTGTGTCAGATAGAAACCCTAACGCAAAAATTAAAAGATGGAAAGCGTATGTAGATGAACATAACGCAAAAATCCACTACAAACCTGGAAAAGAGAACCACGTCGCAGACGCATTATCTCGACAAAATATTAACGCCTTGCAAGGGGAGATAGCGTCAGACGCAGCCACCATCCATAGTGAGCTGTCGCTGACATATGTATACAATTGAGTCAACAGACAAGCCAATAAACTGTTTCAGAAGCACGCTTCCTACTGAACCGAAACTTCATATTTTTCGGCGAAAAAACTCGCCATATTATTCACTTCACAGATAGAAATCAAGCATTAAATGAAGTAAAATCATTTGTCAAACCAAATGTAGTCAACGCAATTAATTGCGACCTCCCAATGTTGGCATTCATCCAACACGAATTAGTAAAAAGCTTCCCCTCCACTAAATTTCGTTTTTGCAAATGTAGTAACTGGCATAACAGGCAAGGACGAAAAATAGGCAAATCGAAATCAACAATAAATTTCAGGTACGACCTAATGAAGTTTCAAGGGCACTTAATGCAATTCTAAAACCTGATGCGGAAGTCGAGCATGTCTATTCAATAATTCTAGTTAAGAACAGAATGATAATTACATATCTCGAAGATCTAATTCTATCCGTAACACTTGCCAAAATAAATTTGACTAGCCCACTTATCTTAGACAGCATTGACATTAAAGAATTGTTAAATGAGCTATTAGTGTAGTGTAGTATGTCCACTTTATCAAATGTTCACTGTACTCAGTAACATACATATTTACAAATACATTGTTACAATTAAACTGCAATATTCATACATAGCTCGCAGTCACAACATAAGAGCTAATATGATCACTCTCAAGTGCATGTGCCTTAACAGAGTACTAACTCCGCTGAGTCGGCATATTTTACATGCGCGACTGTTTCGTAAACAAGTGGACACATTACCCCCTATTCGTCTGCGACTCTCGCCAGACCCTTAAGCTGATACATATGTGTATATTTACGAAGCCGCTCCGCTGCTGGCGTGACCGGCAGCGCAGCTATGCGGCTCTAACCATAAGAATATATTCAATAAAGAACATTCGCAAAAGAAGTCTAAGAAGGCACTGACGTGCCATCGTAAATAAATGCTTTCTTTATTAAAACAATTCGACAACTTATCCATTACATGGCGACCGTGACAGTTGGCGCTGTCTACAGTCAAAATCTAACTTTAAATAAGTGTGTTCTGCCTGTTAATGGTGGTGGTGCCGCTGCTGCGGCACTGCTGCAAAGAAAACGGGAAAAAAAAGTCACCAACTAAATGTTAAATGAAAAGCGAATGAGGTTGAGAAAAGTAAAAAAAACCAACAGCAGCGACTGCAACAGCGACAGCAGCAAGAGTAACAGCAAAAATAACAACAACAGCAGCAACAAAAACAACAACAGCAGCGACGGCAACAAAAACAACAAGAACAACAAATCATCAACCGCAACATTGTCACCACAAGCAATAGGGTAGCAGCAACATAGCGGCGACTTGTGAGTACACATACTGTGTACCATCAGCCTGTGCAAGGACCAGCACTGGCTCCGCCTAGCGCGCCAAGCTAGGCCAACGGATCTTCAAGGACCGACAGAGCTACAAAGAGCACATAACTTAATCTTGTGAGCGAATTGTGAGAACACATACTGGGAACCATAAGCCTGTGCAAGGACCAGCACCGGCCGCGCCCAGCGCGTCAAGGTGGCCCAATCAAAATTAAGATGTGAACCGGCAGCGCTACATAGAGCGCGCAACATATCTCTAAATATAAAAATAATTCTAAATTTAACAAGTAAGAACGTTGCGTTTGCTTACATTACAAAAGCGCGCTTTTTAGCATTCTAAGAATTGCGATTGATTTCTGGATTTTCTAGCTGTTATTGTAGTTTTGTCAGATGACGCTCTGTTATTAGCTTATTGTATTTGCTATACCAGTTTGCCAAGCAAAGCAATAGCATGGGCGCTAAAGGCGTCGCATGTTACAGCGGCGGAGGTTCAAATCCCCATCAGGTTATGTTTTTTTTTTTTCATACATACATATTTCGTTTTTTACAAAATAGATATTTTATTCTTTTTCCTAATTGAACAATTTTATAAGTTTAAATTTGTTTCTTCTTAAAAAGCCCTCATATATGTATGTACGCATATATGCATGTACATATATGAATGTACATAAGTCTGCACGCATATGTAGCATCAAGCATTCCAGCCTTTCTTATGCACGCGCTCATTTGTATGTGTGTATGTATGTACACATAAATGCAAATTTATCATCCGCTACTCTGGCTCTTCTTTTCTATAATGCGTCATAACAAGAATCTCATTTTTGGATTTGATTTTAATTATGTTCGTTGACAGTAGGCGGTATCGCTGTCGGCAAAGGTGCCGGCTAAATTTGTTTTTGTATTTTGACAAACATGGCTTGGGTGCGAGTTCAAATCCCGCGGAAAACTCTTTTTTGTAAATTGCAAATTTTGTGATTTTAGCTTCTTTTATATTTTTTAAATATTTAAATTTTATTTTTAAATTTTATAAAAGTGTTTCCTTCCGTGTTATCAATGCCTATTAATCCTATTTGTACATACATGTACATACATATGTAGATAGCTCAAGCATATAAATGTCGCAATTTGATACTAAAAATGCCGATTGCCACGCCCCTAGTAGCCGTAGATACCTCATTTTTGGCCAGTTCTTAGAAAGAGCTAACGGTAACGAAATTTGAATGCTTAAGCTCAAAAAATGTGTGTCGATATGCCACGCCCCCAAAGAGGCGTGACAATTATTTTTGGGGCATCGATAGAGGAGGTTACCAGTAACTGAACTATCCAAATTTGAAGCTTCTAGCTCTTACACTGTAGGAGATATAAAGTTTTGCGGTTTGCCACGCCCCCTTTGGGCGGACATATATCCACCATAGCTTGTTGGACTTGGGTGGTCAACTCGCGTATATATACCAAATTACAAGTTTCTAGCATCAATAGTGCCTAAAATATAGCCAAATTTGAAAAATTACTATATCTTCAGGTCCGATGTGCCACGCCCCCAGTAGGCGTAGACATAAAATTTTTTCATCAGTCATTATAGAATTATAGCATTAGCTCACGTGCGAAATTTCAACGTTCTAGCTTTAGAACTTTATGAGATACAGTTTTATCTGATTTGCCACGCCCCCAATGGGCGTAGACTTGGGGGGTCAACGCGGATCTACATACCAAACTTCAACTTTTTAGCTCTTCAACTAACATGATTTCTGGAATATCGGAAAATGCATTTTCCGATTTGCCACGCTCCTAGTGGGTGGATCGGGATTTTAACACTTTATAAATCGGAGTTATACACGAGTATGTGTTCCAAATTTCAAGTCTCTAGCTTCAATAGCGGCGAAATGAACTGCGTTCATACGGACAGACGGACAGACGGACGGACAGCAAGACGGACATTGCACAAAACCAATATACTTATTCACTTCGTGAATGAGTATAAAAATTTGTTAAGCTAAGAATTACATTAAGTCATGAAATCTCAAGATATGTTTGTAATACTGAGTGATAATTGCGTTGCTCGTAATGACCTGAAAGCCATACGAAACATTAGCCAGGAGATCACTGCGTTGATCGCATAGGAAAATTATAATACAAGGAATATAAATGAACAAAGTTGAAAAAAATTAAGAATAACCAAATTGAAAAAAAAAGTAATTGATTATGAATTGAAAAAAATTAAAGAAAAAAAATAATATATTTAATATAAATACATTTTAACAAGAATTATTATATTATCGTTTCATACTTCTATGCGAAGTAACAGTATCAGTAAATTCGAAGAAATAGAATCTAAGGAATTTGTCGAATTTAGAATAGCACCCAAAATGGGACTCATAGACACAAAGACAGTGGATTCCACTGCAAACGTAATCAACAAAATTGAGACAAATAATATGGATTCTAAAATAACAAATATATTGCTGTTTATAATCGTCATAATTATGAGTGCATATTTAATTTATAAAGCATACTTGCTGCACAACAAATGTATTACAAAGAGGGCCTTAAGCCAAGCTAATGATCTAGACAAGATCTAAATAAATGCACTGTAGTATGTTGTATGACAGAAGAAAACTTTTATATATGTCTTAAAATCGGTTCTAGTAATAAAAGCTCAAACTAAAAACACAAATATTTTTCTAACATATAAGAAATGACTAAAATGACAAACGCACATATTAGAGACATATGTATGTCAGCAAGTCCTCAACAGAGAGCCAGAATTCCTAGTGAGATCACTAAATGTGCTTCAACAGCACAAAGAATTTATAAGCGTATATGAATTCTTAGGAGAATATATGGAAACATTCGGTGGTGTTACATGTTCATTATATAATCTGACCCAAATCGAGCAAGGTCTTGTCTTAGCGACAACCGTTCCTTATTTACAGGCTAAAATAGTAACTGAATACAACCCTATTCTAGGACAATCCAAAAAAGTTATGGTGCGATTGCATCGCTAATAAGCTGTAGTATGTCTCATATAAAAATAATATATATTCAACACATACACATATACAAGAAGCGATCAAGTAAACATAAATTTACTCCAAATATTATCGGCCACATAAGTGGACCGCTCATATGCAAGACGCATGGGAATAGCCGTGTCAGCATTTGACCGCTTGACAACCCAACGGCTCATATAGACAACTAATGTATGTATATGCCCTTTGCATATATGTACATACATAAATACATACTGCGCTCTCTCGCTCTGTTGCCTTCAGCGGCAGAGATATATAATAAGAAATTTATGTACTTTTAGCTTAAGACATTTTTTGATACTTATGATTCGATCATTGAATAAAGAGCTTGCAAAGAAGCAACATCAAATACTTCTTACTACATGTTAATATCTACATGGCGACCGTGACATGGTCTGCCCGCCAGTATCTACATCAGTGTTGTGCTAATAATTTAAAGCAGTGATAGCATATAAGACTCGTCACAATCAAAATGAAAGAAAGTGAAAATGAAAGTCAACAGCGACAACAGCAACAAATACAACAAAAATGAGCAAGAGCACCAGTGGCCACGCAACAGCAACTGCGATTTATATTGATAAATAAAAGAAAAAGAGTACAAGAATTGGAAAATCTGAGTGAGTAGAGGTCAATGAGTGAGGGTCAAAGAAAGAAAGCCGGAAGAAGCGGCTTGAGAGTACGCCTGCAGAAAAGAAAGGCAGAAACCTTAAAACTATTGTTCGCCACCAACCCACCACTACGTTGGCAGGCAACAAAAGCTTTACAAAATGAGCTTGATCAAATACAGCAAGCACAAGAAAGCATAAAGGCCAAAAACTCAACTTCTACCACTATATACAAACAGATTCCAATTATTAACAAAACTTCTAATACCAGGAATGCCACACTGCAGAAAGTCACCATAGACAAACCCAAGAAGAAGTGCCCAAATGACTGCGAGGGACCTCTAGGAAGTGCACATTGCCATTACACGTGCAAACACTGCACGGCAACCTGTACGGCCAGCATCGGTACCGCCTGAGCTCATAGGCCCCGGACATCAGCAGCAGAAACAACAGCGTGAAAGGCCTTTTATGCCATCGAGGGAACATCAGCGAGCCAACCAGTGACGACCAGCTGATGTTTTATTTTAAACAACACAACAACAACGAAGGAGATAGTTTAACTAAAAATAAAAAAAAAAAACAACAAATTTGTTTTTGCACTGCGATGCATACACAAAATTAATCTTAAAAATATTGTAAAGCGGAAGCGATAATTGCATAATAAAATAAGTAAATTTGATGATATATTTGATACCAATATGGGTCTAATTGAGACAAGGACGATGGACTCCACTGCAAATGTAATTAACAAAATAGAGTCTTCAAATTCAGATTTAAAGTTAACAAATGTATTTTTATTGATAATTGTAGTAATTATGAGCGCATATGTAAAGCATACAAGTTACACAATAAATGTGTAACAAAAAGAGCCTTAAGCCATGCTAATGATCTAGATAAAATCTAAGCTACATATACGCCAACTATTATAAAAATAAAAAATAAAAAAATTATAATAATAATAAAAAATAATAAACTCATGATCAAAAATGATAAAATGATAGCAAAAATTAATGCAATTTACAATAGAGAACCTAATTTTAGACTAAACGCATTTAGAATACTACAAAGGCATCTTGATTTCATTACAATTTTCGAATTCGAAAATGAGTACATAGAAGCTTTTGATAGTATAGCAAGCCCACTGTTCGGCTTACTCCAGATAGAAAAGGGTATAGCGTTAAGCACATTACCTTACGTAATGGTCAAAGCTGTAGACGAGATACATCCGATAGTTGGTTCAGCAACCATAGTACTCGTGAAACAACATCGCTAAATGCAAATTAAAATATAACAGCCATATAATAAGTTCGTTTTCAAGAATACATTTCCATTAAAGAATGGAATGGAACGAAATTGCGAAAACCATAGACGTTATAAGTTTGAAAAATCATATAAGTGCATCAATAAAGATGCAGTTATAAAAACGAACACTTTAATTAACCACATAGATATCATTGTGAAAGAATACAATAATATATAATATATAATATATATATATAATAATAAATGTTTAAGAGTTCTGAAATCTCTAAACACAAGACTAAGTTCTGTCGCTAATAGGCGACACATTCAAATAAATGTGCCAAGTAGTCTAAATCTATTAGCGGACTTTGATCCAAGCCAATTAAAAGTCTTAGACGAATCCATACAGTCAAGCGACACCGAATCTGATAGTGATATTGAAACACTAGAAGAAACAATTAATATAAAAAATTATAAACCAAATACAAACATGGCAAATCAGGTCGCATTAGATAGGGAATATGTGAAGCAGATTTCCTTTTCAGTCCCTGAATTCAATGGTAAAAAGTTATCATTGAATAGGTTCTTAACAGCTTTGATGCTTGTTGTAAGAACTAAAGGCGACCAAGAGGATATAGCGGTTGAGGTTATTAAAGCAAAAATAACCGGAACAATCTTGTACAAAGTACAACACGAAACCACTATATCCGGAAATATCAATAAACTAAAAGATACTGTCAACGGGGAATCGACCGATGTTTTAAAAGCCAAATTGTTAAACATAAAACAAAAAGGCAAAACAGCATCCCAATATATGGCTGAAATTGATAACTTGCGGAAGCAGTTAGAATCAGCTTATATTGACAATGGTCTAGACCCGGACAATGCAGAAAAATTCTCAACGAAAGAATCTATTACTGCAATGACTAAGAACTGCGAGCATGAGAAACTGAGAATAATTCTAGAAGCAGGAAACTTCGTTACTTTCAACGATGTGATGGGTAAATATATCCATTGCAGCACTGAAATGACTGGAAACGCCAGCATAGTATTATTCCAGCAAAGCCGCAATATAGAGGAGGTGGTTACCGATACCAAAGAGGTAAAAACAGTAGCCGCGGTAAATACAACTCTAACAATAACAATAACAATTACGGAAATAATGGTAGAGGCCGAGGTTACAATCGAGGAAGATATAATTCCAACCGAGGCAAATAACAGCATTTCAACACAAATATCAGGCATTGGTGAAGGTTCAGTTTTTTCAAAAGGTTTAGCATTCGTAGAATTATCTACAGGCAAACATGTAATACCACATAATTTCCACTTAGTCGATAAAGACTTCCCAGTTCCAAGCAATGGCATTATCGGTATAGATTTCATTAAAAAATATAATTGCCAATTAGATTTCACACAATCAAGTGATTCTCTAATACTGAGGCCAAATAATCTAAATTATCAAATAGATATACCAATAATACACACGTGTGATAATAATGCCACAATACTTCCAGCTCGTGCTGAAGTAGTCCGTCAAATCAATTTAACTTCGAAAGAACAAAATGTTCTTATTCCAAACCAGGAAATCGACAAAAGGAATTCTTATTGGAAACACTATTTCCAATAAAAATAATACATTTGTCCGAATATTAATTCAATTATAGTAATAAACCTTAACAAGATAACAGTAGAAACGCTATGTGACTACGAGATAGTCCAAGAAATTAGCGAAGAGAGACAAAATACTGTCATGAAAAAACTAATTAAAAATTTTCCACCTCTGTTCAAGCAAACCTTAACCAACCAGAACAAAGCAAGAACTGAGATTAAAAGATAAAGAACCAGTGTATATACAAAATTATAGAATACCACACGCTCACAGAGAAGAAGTAGACAGGCAAGTCAATAAACTCATTCTTGATAAAATAGTAGAGCCTTCAGTTTCCGAATACAACAGTCCGATATTACTGGTACCCAAAAAAGGTTTACCAGGCTCAGATAAAAAACGATGGCGATGGCGATAGACTATCGTCAAATTAATAAAAAGCTATTATCTGACAAATTTCCACTTCCAAGAATTGATGATATTCTTGACCAACTAGGAAGAGCTAAATATTTTTCATGCCTAGACTTAATGTCTGGATTCCATCAAATAGAGTTAGAAGAACACTCTAGAAATTTAACGTCATTTTCAACTAGCAATGGTTCATATCGTTTTACACGATTACCCTACGGTTTAATAATAGGGACTATAGCATTTTCTGGATTAAACCCTTCTTGTATATGGATGACTTAATTGTCATCGGTTGTTCTTAAAAACTTAACAGATGTTTTTGACCTGTGCAGAAAATACAATCTAAAACTACATTCAGAAATATGTTCTTTCTTCATGCACGAAGTGACATTTCTAGGTCATAAGTGTACTGATAATGGTATTTTACCAGATGACAAAAAATATGATGTCATCGAAAAATACCCAGTCCCCACGGACGCTGATAGCGCTAGACAATTTATTGCATTCTGCAACCATTATAGACGGTTCATTAAAAACTTCGCCGAGCATTCACGTATGTGCTAGATTATGTAAAAAGAATATCAATTTCCAATGGTCCGAGGAATGCCAAAATGCATTCGAATTTTTAAAGTAAGCCTTTATTAAGCCCACCTTGTTGAAATACCCTGATTTCAATAAAGAATTTTGCATAATTACAGATGCAAGCAAATACGCATGTGGAGCTATACTAACACAAAATTATGGAGATAAACAACTGCCAGTTGCATACGCTTCACGCTCATTCACCAAAGGTGAAAGCAACAAATCAACTACAGAACAGGAACTAGCAGCAATCCACTGGGCGATTACATATTTTAGACCATATATTTATGGCAAACAATTTACTGTAAAAACAGATCACAGACCATTAACATATTTGTTCTCAATGACAGACCCCAGCTCAAAACTTACAAGAATGAGATTAGAGCTAGAAGAATATGACTTTACGGTAGAGTATCTGAAGGGAAAAGACAATTTCGTAGCTGATGCACTCTCACGCATCACTATTGAAGATTTAAAAAACATTACTAAAAGTATATTTAAAGTCACTACAAGATATCAAAGTAAATGTTCAAGATTTGCCTATGCAAACACTTGACAACGCTTCTAAGCCCAACGTATATGAAGTCATTTGCAATGACGAAATACGGAAAGTAGTGACCTTGCACATAACGAATAATACATGTTTTTTGAAGCATGGAAAGAAAGTTATAGCAAGAATTGATGACGATCTGTACACCAATGGAACCCTTGACTTAGGTCAATTCTTCCAAACGCTTGAAAAGCAAGTCGGTATACTTAGAATCAGCCAACTCAAAGTGGCACCGAGCGAAAAGATCTTTGAAATAACTTCAATAGAATCTTTCAAAAGAATGGGCAATAAGATATTAAAAACATTAAGAGTAGCGCTACTCAAGCCGGTGAACCTAATAAATAATAATAAAGATCAAGAAGCGATATTGTTTACATACCATGATAATCCAATTCAAGGAGGTCATACAGGCATTACAAAAACTTTGGCCAAAGTAAAAAGACATTATTATTGGATAAATATTACACGTCATATCAAAGAGTACATTAAGAAATGTCCAAAATGCCTAAAATCAATAGTAACAACAAACATAAAGACCCCAATGACAATAACAGAGACTCCGATACATGCTTTTGACAGAGTGATAGTAGACACTATAGGTCCACTACCACGCTCGGAAAATGGCAGTGAATACGCAGTTACGTTAATATGCGATTTAACAAAATACTTAGTTTCAATACCAATTCCGAATAAAAGTGCAACAACTGTTGCCAAAGCTATATTTGAAAATTTTATTCTGAAGTACGGTCCAATGAAGACGTTCATTACGGACATGGGAACAGAATATAAAAACTCCATTATAAATGCCTTGTGCAAATATTTGAAAATAGACAACATAACGTCAACTGCACATCACCACCAGACTTTAGGGACAATAGAACGAAGTCATCGAACATTCAACGAATACGTTCGTTCATACATATCTGCAAACAAAACTGATTGGGATGTTGGGATACAATATTATACATATTGTTTCAACACCACACCATCAGCGACGCCTGAGTATTGTCCATACGAACTAGTTTTTGGTAGACTACCGAGACCATTAGTAAACTTTAATAAAAATAATATAGTTAACCCATTATATAATTTAGAAGACTATGCTAAGGAAATAAAATTTAGATTAGAAGTTGCATATAAAAGAACAAGAGTTATGTTAGAAAAAGCCAAGGCTCTTAGGAAATTAGAATATGATGGAAATGCTAAGAATTTGGATTTAAATGTAGGAGATAAAGTACTAATAAGAAATGAAACAGGGCATAAATTAGACCCAGCATATATAGGACCATATACAATAGATAAAATAGATGATAATGAAAATGTTTTCATTAACGATAGTAAGAATAAGAAACAGAAAGTACATAAGGATAGGCTAAAAAGATAAAGTAATTAAGGGTTTCATGAAATCGGTTTGATCAACCAAATAAATAAAAAAATAAATAAATAAAAAAAAATTTACATTTTAAAATACCATAAATTTAAATAAAAATAAAATACCTTTCATTTTTATTTTTATATGAATAAATTGATTTTTTTTTTTAACTAACTATTTTCATAAGCCACAAACAAAATACATATACAAACATATTCAATTACTTTTAGGTTAAGATTAACAAAAATATATATATTTTTACCTAGTATGTATATGTATATTATACTTAAATAACTCCATATATTACGTTATTTTTTTAAAAGGGGAGGTGTAGTATGTCTCATATAATAATAATATATATTCAACACATACACTATATACACATATACATGAAGCGATCAAGTAAACATAAATGTACTCCAAATATTATCGGCCACATAAGTGGACCGCTCATATGCAAGACGCATGGGAATAGCCGCGTCAGCAATTGATCGTTTGGCAAGCCAACGGCTGCCGCTTGTATATATTTACATATATGTCCACTGCTGCCTTCCGCAGCATCGGCTCATATAGCCGTGTCAGCATTTGACCGCTTGACAACCCAACGGCTCATATAGACAACTAATGTATATGCCCTTTGCATATATGTATATACATAAATACATACTGCGCTCTCTCGCTCTGCTGCCTTCAGCGGCAGAGATATATAATAAGAAATCTATGTACTTTTAGCTTAAGACATTTTTTGATACTTATGATTCGATCATTGAATAAAGAACTTGCAAAGAAGCAACATCAAATACTTCTTACTACATGTTAATATCTACAAAGCTATTCAATCCTAAGAATGAATTGGGAACAACTCAGCCTCCATATACGTGAAATAAAAGAAAAAATTAGCAAGTCTTATAAATGTATAACACAGAATAGGACAATACAAAAAGAAACGTTAAATAAGCATGCGAAAATTCTCGTTGATTCATTCAACGACGCACGAACGTTAGTAAATGACAATAGAGAAATAATTGGCAAATCAAATTGGACAAAGATTTCAAAACTATTGATCAAACTACGTTCGAACCTTATAAACGTAAAAGAAAACAAATAAGAAGACTCTAGTCGAGACTGCTCGACTAGGAGATACCCTGAACCCTCCAAGCTGATATTCTTATCATTCTGCACTTCTTTTATGCACGCACACATGCATACATATGCATCCACCCTCACGCGCCCGCGCTCTGCTAACTGCGCAGTAAGCAGCGACTGCGCTTGGGCTGCGCTGCAGTGTGGGCAATAGCAAGAGAATTTACTTGATGAATAACTTCTTTTGTAAACATACGATCTTAATGAAATTTTCAGGGCGTAATTATATGTTCAAAATGTGTGTACATTCCAAAGCACAAGTCTCTAGTACTTGAAATACGTTATTTACGAATTGGGGGCAATGATGGCGTGGTATCCAAAATCTGTTGATTACAAAATGTCTGTATTCATCATATGTATATACACAGTAGATCTGAAGTCTCCACGTCTAATAGTACTCCGATGAGGCTCAAAAAACAAAATCAATTATTCGATTATTCTCGATAAAAAAGCTATCGAATGAGTTATCGAAAAAATAAAGCAAACTCGTACTGCGTATGGTATACACGAGTATGCACACAAAAGCTCTCTAGCTCTTATATCTTCTGAGATCTCGGCGCTCATACGGACAGACGGACGGACGGACGGACGGACAGACGGACAGGGCTATATCGACTCAGCTCGTCGTGCTGATCAAGAATATATATACTTTGTGGGGTCTGCGACGATTCCTTCTGCCTGTTACATACTTTTTCACAAAACCATTATACCCTGATTTCCCATTTTCAATGGGTTCAGGGTATAACAAGTAAGAAAGCTCTAGTCGAGACTGCTCGACTACGAGATCCCCTGAACCGTACAAGCAACTGATATTTCAATAATAATTAGCACTCACACACGCACTCATGCAAACAAATACACGCACACACACACACTCACATATACAGGCGATTCCGCTTGGGTTGCGCTGCAGTGTTGGCAATATTCGGAGAACTTATTTGTTGAATAATTTAATTTCTAGACGTACGATCGTACTGAAACTTTCAGAACGTAATCATGATGTTTAAATGTATGTATACACCGAAGCACAAGTCTCTAGTATTTGATATACGACTTTTACAAAGATGAGGGTGGGGGATGTGGATTTAGGGGTGGGGGGTAAATTTTTAACAAAAACCGAAATTGTATAAAATACATCTTAATATACGTTTTAAATTTGGAGACTCTAGCTTGAAAGATGTAGGAGATATAATTTTTTAAGTGATCTTCGATAAGGTTTTTTATCGATAAAAAAGTATCGGAATGAGTTATCGTTTTTTAGTGATAAACTCGATATGCGCGTGATATATACGGACATTTTAAAAAAAGTTGTAGAGTCTAGCTCTTATATCTTCTGAAATCGACGCGTTCAAACATACGGACAGACGGACGGACGGACAGACGGACAGGACTAAATCGACTCAGCTCGTCGTGCTGATCAAGAATATATATACTTTGTGGGGTCTGCCACGCCTCCTTCTGCCTGTTACATACATTTCAACAAAACCATTATACCCTGATTTCCCATTTCAATGGGTTCAGGGTATAAATATAAGCTAGATATATTCATACCAACCGTTTTGAACACACCTCTAGCTATATTCACTGGCAAAGAACGGTCGACAGACATAGAATCAGTTGACGAAAGTTCCGATTCTGAATCCGAAACTCAGATAAAAGAAAACGATCTAAACGATCTAACAATACCAGCCCTATTTAAATTATCGGAACCCGATAATGAACTAGAAGAATATTTAGACATAGATTCTAATACGAGTAAAGTAGATACAACAAGTAAGAAAGCTCTAGTCGAGACTGCTCGACTACGAGATCCCCTGAACCCTACAACCAACTGATATTTCAATAATAATTAGCACACACACACACACACACGAATACAAACAAACAAACGCACACACATACACATACAAACAAACACATGCATACACACACACTCACATATACAGGCGATTGCGCTTGAGTTGCGCTGCAGTGTGGCAATATTATGAGAACTTATTCGTTGAATAATTTAATTTCTAGACGTACGATCGTACTGAAACTTTCAGAACGTAATCATGATGTATAAACGTATGTGTATACCGAAGCTCAAGTCTCTAGTATTTGATATACGACTTCTACAAAGATGAGGGTGAGGGGGTTGATATAGAGGCGGGGGGTAAATTTTAACAAAAACCGAAATTGTATAAAATACGTCTTAATATATATTTAAAATTTGGACACTCTAGCTATAATGATGTAGGAGATATAATTTTTTAACTGACATTCGATAAGGTTTTTTATCGATAAAAAAAGATCGGAATGAGTTATCGTTTTTTAGTGATAAACTCGATATGCGCGCGATATATATGGACATTTTAAAAAAAAGTTGAAGTCTCTAGATCTTATATCTTCTGAGATCGACGCGTTCATACATACGGACAGACGGACGGACGGACGGACAGACAGATAGACGGACAGGGCCAAATCGACTCAGCTCGTCGCCCTGATCAAGAATATATATACTTTGTGGGGTCTGCCACGCCTCCTTCTGCCTGTTACATACATTTCAACAAAACCATTATACCCTGATTTCCCATTTTCAATGGGTTCAGGGTATAAAAACTTCAAGATACTATAGTTGGTCATCCGACGTAGTAAAGGCCAAACTATCTGAAACTATGCAAAAAGGAAAAACGGCCGAAAAATTCACGACCGAAATAGACAATTTACGAAGGCTTCTTGAGGCTTCGTATATTGATGAAGGTTTACTAGCAGAACATGCTGATAAATTCAGTACCAAGGAAGCCATTGACGCAATGATGCGAACAAGGTAAACTAAAAACAATCCTTGAGTCTGAAAACTTCAAAACAATAAATGAGGCCATAGCCAAATATGTACAATGTAGTACAGAAATGACGGGAAATCCCAACACAGTGTTCTACACCCAAAGGGGTCGAGGTAATTTCAATAACAGAGGTCGTGGTAGAGGCAATGGCCGCGGTTATTATAATAATAATAATGATCGCTACAACTACCAAAATACCAATCAAAATAACAACTATAGAGGAAACAATAGACGGAATTGCAATAATAGAAGTAATATAGGAAACAATAGAAGAAATAACCAGCAGAACAGCGGTTATAACCGATACAATAACAACAATAATAATAGCAATGTTAGGGTGGCCCAAAATACTTTGGGAAACTCCCAACACCCTTTTGAAAATCAGCAGTAAAGATATCAGAAATTCACATTATCAATCTCAGCCAAAATATATATGTAAAATTTACAAAAGCTAGTACAGGAAATGAATTAGTCTTTTTAGTCGACACCGGCACAGACATCTCAATATTAAAAGAAAATTCGGATTTTTATCAAAACATCCAAACAAACAATATAATTAACATACAAGGAATAAGTAAGGAAGTTACTAAATCCAAAGGATTTACTTCTATAGAAATACAAACCTCAAAATATATAATTCCATACGATTTTCACATCGTGAACACAAACTTCTCTATTCCATGTGATGGAATACTAGGAATCGATTTTATGAAGAAATATTACTGCCTATTGGATTTCAATCCTACTGAAGACTGGCTAATAATTAGACCAAACAATTTAAAATATCCCATTTATGTTCAAATAACATACAGTTCTGGCAACAACTCCATAATTCTGCCAGCAAGATCTCAAGTAATCAGAAACATTAAAATAAACTCAGAAGAAGAAAGTAAACTTATTCCAAATCAAGAAATTCAACATTGTATTTACATAGCAAATACCATAGTAAATTCTTAAAACGCATTCTTAAGAATGCTCAATACAACTAACGAAGACCAATTCAATTCATTAGCATAAATAGTTTAAAATATGAACCACTTTCAAACTACGAAGTAGTTACAACAACTGCAGAAAAAAGAGATAAAATTGTCCTAAGTCATCTATCAAAAAATTTTCCGCCATTATTCCATAAACAGCTAACGTCACTGTGCGTACAATATAGTGATGTGTTCGGTTTAGAAACCGAACCAATGACCACAAATAATTTCTATAAACAAAAACTGAGATTGAAAGATGATGAAGCGATATATATAAAAAATTATAGAAATCCTCATAGCCAAAAGAAGAAATTCAGAAACAAGTCCAAAAACTAATTGACGACAAAATAGTCGAACAGTCCGTATCCCCCTATAATAGCCCTTTGTTATTAGTGCCCAAGAAAACACTTCCAAATTCTGAAAAGAAAAAATGGCGATTAGTAATTGACTATCGTCAGATCAATAAAAAATTGTTGTTCGATAAATTTCCACTCCCTAGAATTCATGACATTTTAGATCAACTAGGTAGAGCGAAATTCTTTTCATGCCTAGATTTAATGTCAGGCTTTCACCAAATAGAACTCGACGAAAAATCAAGAGACATTACTTCATTTTCAACAACCAACGGTTCATATCGCTTCACGCGGTTACCATTCGGTTTAAAAATAGCGCCAAATTCGTTTCAGAGAATGATGACTATAGCATTCTCTGGACTTGAACCCTCTCAAGCATTCCTTTATATGGATGACTTAATAGTCATTGGTTGCTCCGAAAAACATATGCTCAAAAACTTGACTAATGTTTTTGAGAAATGTAGGCAGCACAACCTAAAGTTACATCCAGAAAAATGTTCATTTTTTATGCATGAAGTCACTTTCTTAGGACATGAATGCAAGTTATCACCACGCAACTCAGGCAAATCTTATGACAAATGTAAACAACTTTCAAATAACATAATTCCCACTATAGTATCACGCCACTCAGCCCAGACATAAAAGCTTCTTGCACTATTCCCACAGAGTAAGCAGTTTTGGCCTCAATAAAAACATAAGATCTCCCTGCGTTGTTTCCATGAGCCCATAGAGCCGGCAACCCAGCTTTGATGTAAACAAATCTTAATTTCACAATTCCGATATAAAATCACGTAAGCCAATCTTGGGAGCTTTTGAGCTTTGAGCTTTAATGAGGGAAGCTTTAGCATAAACATTAGCTGACTTGCAGCATAAGATCATATCTTGTAATCAGTTCAATTTTGGAGTTTAATAAAAGAACACTAAGTTCACTAAATATAAAATTATTTTTTTATCAACTTGCAAAGTCAAGAAGTTAATTGGCGCCCAACGTGGGGCCTACGTTAAATAAGAAAACACATTGAAAGAATATAAAAACCTTTTAATGTAATCGGTACGCCGCCGAAATTTTAAACGTGAACTAAAAAGTATAAAAAAATTAAACCCAACAGAAACAAAAGGTTTCTGGAACTCAACCAAAAAGTGCATTAAAAAGTTTTGATAAAAGAACAAAACAATTGTGCTTACAAAAAAACCATAACGTTAACAAAAGTTAAAGAATCGATTATTAATATATAGAATATTCAATGAACAAGGTGTAAAAGTACCAAACCAAAAACTAAAAGTAAACAACAAAAATCTGTGGCCAAACCAAAATCTAAAAGTAAACAACAAAAAACTGTGGCCAAACCAAAAACTAAAAGTAAACAACAAAAATCTGCGACCAAAAAGACGATTAAGAAGGAAGGAAGGAAGGACGACCTACCCAATTTGCTGAAACCCCCAGAAAGAAGCACTACTACGTGAGCGATCGTGAATTTTTTAAATAAGAAATAGTATTAAAAATATTGATTCATTTAAAATTGTACTAAACCAACATTCATTTAAAATTGTACTAAACCTGGACGAGTTAATTGAAAATTTAGGAAAATTAAAGGTGACTACAGATAATTCAAAAATGGCTAATAATCTGACAGCAGATATTATAGCTCAACTGATAGCGACTCACACTAGAGCACTGCAAGATCAAATTTCAGAATTAAAATCCCAATTAACACTATCATCTACTAATGAACAGGAGTTTAGAGCAACAGTTATCAATGAAGCGATTCGATGCGATGAATCGTTTGATATAATTAAATCTTTACCTGAGTTCTCAGGAAGCCATAACGCGTATGTAAGCTGGCGTGAAGCAGCTTGCGGCGCTATGCGAATGTATAAAGAAGGCAGTAGAAGATACGTAGGTGCTTTAACAATACTTCGAAACAAGGTCACTGGTAGGGCAAACGATGTCCTAACCAATCATGGAACCGTACTTAACTTTGAGGCGATACTTGCTAGATTAGATTTTGCATATAGTGACAAGCGTCCGATGCATATTTTGGAACAAGAATTAAGCGTATTACGACAGGGTAACTTATCAGTTCTTGACTATTACAATCTGGTCAACAAAAAACTAACTCAGATAATAAACAAAACTATCATGACATACGGCGATAAAGCTAATTTAATTAACGAATTAAATACTAAAAATAGGGATAACGCTTTGCGAGTTTTCATTACAGGCCTTAACGGCTCATTATCCAACATTTTATTTTCTCTTAACCCAGAAAACCTTCCAAATGCTTTAGCAAAAGCTCAAGAACTAGAAGCGAATCATCAAAGAGCTAATTTCGCTTATAACCATTCCTTTAATTCGCAACAATCACATGCGAATAAAACGGAACAAACGAAGCAAAACAAATCTGATCAACCTTATAAAAAATATGATAACCGCTTGCGATTCAATCAAAGCTCGCAAAATCAGAAACATCCAAACGCTCAACCCCCTCAAGAACCGATGGATGTAGATAGATCCATTCAAATACAAAACCCATCCTTTCAACAGAATCCAAATTTGGAGCAAGCCAATAAAAGAGGATTCTCTTCACAAACAATTCAAAAACCGAAAAAGGTTATGCGCGTAAATAATATTCAGGAGGATCATTTTTTAGAGGAGCAAGGGGAGACCTCCCATTCATCTATAGAATAGATAAAAAAATAAACAAACAATTAAAAGTACTAATAGATACAGGTGCTACATGTTGTTATATTAAAAAGGGAATATATGATAACCCAGAGGAGCTAGCTATTAAAAAAAGAGTAAAAACTGTAAACGTATACAGCATCATAACACACTTTCATAATATAAATATTTTTGGCAAACGTTATAGATTTTATGAAATCAGTAACCTAGAAGCTGATTTGTTAATCGGCTATAATCTATTAAAAGATATCAATGCAATAATTGACCTATCAAAAGGTTCCTTGCAGTATAATAATAAAACGGAAAAAATTAATTTAGTAAATTCAAATCTAGATAAGGAGCATTGTGCCATTCCTTATCTAAATTATGAAACTCCTAAATCCAATTCATTATTCAATGTATCTGACATAGAATCATCGTCATCAAGTGACTCTGATTGCCCCAAACTGAACTTCAAGAGAAATAAGCATAAAATGAAGAAAGCTAAAAAGAGCAGGCAACAAGAATTGTCGGTATCCTCTACAAGTACTTCTATATGCAAAGTAAACCATTCCATTGATGAAATGGTTAATCTCGCAAATCTTGAAGAACAAATCATTCAGGAAATTAAAACCAAACACTCCCAAATACAAATATCTCTTCCTTTTAGAACATATATAAGAGGTGAAATCAGAACGGTAACAGATACTCCAATCTATAGTAAACAATACCCTTACCCGCATTCAGTTAATAACTTCGTTAATAAAGAGATTAATAGGATGCTAAACGATAATATAATAAGGCCAAGTAAAAGCCCTTATAACTCTCCAGTATGGGTTGTAGGAAAAAAGGGTTTTAATGAAGATGGCACACCAAAACACAGGTTGGTTATTGATTATAAAAAACTGAATAGCAATACAATCCCTGATAGATATCCGATGCCAGATCCCTCGGTAATACTATCTAATTTAGGTAAAGCAAAGTTCTTCTCAACTATTGATCTAGAGTCTGGTTTTCATCAGATCTTGATGAAAAACGCAGACATTGAAAAAACCGCCTTTTCCATTAATGGAAAATATGAATTTCTTCGCTTGCCATTTGGACTTGCGAACGCACCTAGCATTTTCCAAAGAGCAATGGACAATATTCTACGCGACAAAATTGGCAAAACTTGCCACATCTATATAGATGACATAATAGTCTTTTCAGAAAATATCGAACAACATTTCAACGACCTACGAGAAATCATTGAAATATTATTTAAAGCCAATATGAAAATATCTCTAGAAAAATCTAAATTCTTTAAAAAAGAAATCGAATTCTTAGGATATATGGTATCTCATAACACTATCGCAACCGACCCCAAAAAGATAGAAACTATTTTGAAATATCCCCCTCCCAATAACTTGAGAGAATTACGAAGCTTTCTAGGTCTAACTAATTATTACAGAAAATTCGTACAAAACTACGCAAATATAGCCAAGCCACTGACAAAACTGCTACAAGGACATAATGGTATGATTTCAAAACACATGTCGAAAAAAAACAAAAATATCTCTAAACGACGAAGCCCATTCAGCATTCGAAACTTTAAAATCACATTTAGCTACAAAGGTTGAATTAACCCAACCAGACTATTCCAAAAAGTTCGTTCTTACTACAGACGCTTCCGACATCGCTATAGGCGCCGTCCTTTCACAAGAAAATAAACCAATAACATTCATTTCAAAAACTTTAAATAAAACAGAGAAAAATTATGCAACAAACGAAAGGGAATTATATGCCATTGTCTGGGCATTAAAAAATCTTCGTAATTACTTATATGGTATTACAAATCTAGAAATTCAAACAGACCATCAACCACTTTCTTTCGCGGTTTCTGCACGAAATCCTAATTCAAAAATGAAAAGATGGCACGCTTTCATTGAGGAATTTTCCCCAACCATTCTCTATAAACCTGGGTCAACCAATGTTGTTGCTGACGCATTATCCAGAGTAGTAATAAACCACATCTCCACTGAAAACAATCAAATGTCCGATAACAAACCCTCGTCTGACAATGAATCTTCATCCGATATAGAAACCATACATTCAGCCGACAGCAGTCATGATTACATATTAGAAGAAACAAAAAAACCACTAAACCAATTTAAACAGCAACTACTAATTTCAAAAAATAGTTTCACTATCCACGAAAAATGTAACCCATTCAATAAAACTAGACATATTATAGAATATGATACACTAGACAACCTAATCACAATACTTAAAGAGTTTCTACAGCCAAATATAACTACAGGAATCCATTGCAGTCTTGAAGACTTATACGAAATTCAAAATAAGCTAAAAATCACCTTTACAAATAAATTTTTATTTACCAGAAAATTTGTCGTAGATATCGAAAACAAAAACGACCAAGAAATCATTATAGAAGAAACACATGCTCGTGCTCATAGAGGTTTCGATGAAAATCTCAAACAAATTCTTAAATATTACTATTGGCCAACACTATACAAAACTCTCAAACAATACATACGACATTGCGAAATCTGCAATAAAAATAAATACGACAGAAACCCAAAACAAATACTTATTTCCAAAGCACCGATTCCAAAAACAGAAGGTGAATAGTTGCATATAGATATTTTTTATGCTCAAAAACTTTCATTCATCACTTGTATAGATGCTTATTCCAAATTCCTAGTTATTAAAGAAATCAATAACAAGTCTGATATGGCTAACAAGGTATTAGAATTGATCCAAATCTTTCCATTTGCTAAATCAATAATGCTAGATAATGAACCTAGTTTTTCATCAGCACAATTCAAATCAACAATGTCCCGTTCAGGCATAACTATTTATTATACAGACCCCAGACACAGCCTTAGTAACGGTCAAGTAGAAAGAGTTCACTCAACACTTATTGAAATTTCTCGATGCATCCAAGAAGAATTTAATATAATTAACTATTCTGAAGTCATATACCGCGCAGTTAAAGAATATAATAACACAATACAATCAACAACCCAGCAAAAACCATGCGAAATTCTATTCAACAAAATAAATCATTCTGAATTGCCCGAAAAACTAGAATCAGCTCAATCCAAAATGCTAGAATACCATAACAAAAAAAGGATATCTAAAAATTATCAAGTAGGTCAAGTCATTTATGAAAAAAAACATGGCGAAAGAAATAAATTACAGCCGAAATATAAAAAACAAGTAGTCAAAGAAGATTTAGGAAATACAGTAAAAATAAATAATAGAGACCGCATAATTCATAAAGATAATATAAGATCTTAATAAAACAATTTTTTTTTTTAATTTTTAGCATGACCATTTTATATGTACTAATCACTTTACTGCCCTTCTGCCGCCCCGATATCATAAACTACTCCAATGACGACTACGTTTTACTTGAGGACGTTGACAATTTTTTATTATACGAAACATTCGGAGAAGTCTTCCACGTTACTAATTTAAGTTTTTATAATGACATATTTGAAAAAGAGGTAAAATTTTTTAGTAATAGAAGTAACTCTACTGACTGGGAAATAACTATGGAACTAAATTTAATTAAAACCCTTCTTTCTCAACTTATACCCCATAGAGTCTCTAAGCGAAGTATCAATGAATTAGGTACTATTTTTAAATGGATTACAGGAACACCAGACCATAATGACATGTTAACAATTCAAAATAAAATAAACGAACTCATTGAAAATAATAATATACAAAATCAAATTAATTCTGCAATTTTTAAAGAAGTTACTAAAATAACAAATCTTCTAGAAAATATTAAATTCAATCAAGAAATATTATTGAAAAAATATCGATTAAAACTATTATCACTTGACCTACAAAATCTGCTCGACACTATTACATTTTCAAAAGCCAACATAATAAACCCAAAAATTTTAAATAAACAAGACATGACAAACATATTTAATCACGAAGCATTCAATATTACTCTTATTGACCTCCTAGACGTATCCTCTTTTTCAATTATCTCATACCAAGGTTTAATTATAGTTTTCATAAAATATCCAACTATTAACCATAATTGTAAGTTATACCATGCTAAAGCAATTTCCCAATCAGATGGAAAACTATTTATAGACGATAAGATCGCTAAATGTAAGAACACTTTTTATCTTATAAAAAACTTTAAAGCCGAAATTTATAATACCTTTGCTCAAATTGTCTACGAAAAGAACTGCTTCATCGATTTAGTTAATAAGCAATTCACAAGCTGCACAAAAATATCAGAAAAAAATAAGCCAATAGAAGTAATTACAGATGGTGCAATTTTAATATCAGGAAAAAATTGCGTTAATAACACCTGGCTTACAGGCTCTTATCTCATAACTTTCAAAACCATTGTAACCATAAACAATATTACTTACACAAACGAAAAAGAGAAACTGCTTAATTATGTAAAACATAACAAATTTACAAATTATTTAATTACTGAATATAAAACCTCTAATGACACCGAATTACGATTAGAAAATACTAACACTCTATCAAAAATTGTAATAGAATTAGAAAACAACCACACAAAAATAACATTCATTATATTTTTAATAATTTTTACATTGATTATGATAAAGCTTCTCAAATTTTGTTCAAGGAACAATTTCAACCCTATTACATTTTTATTTTCAAACCCGTCAAATAATCAAAATATTCAAAATTCTGATATACTAAATGCCATAAATAATCAAATCGAATTTCTAATGAGAAATCGTTAAGAATCGAGGACGATTCTTCTTAAGAAAGGGGGGAGTTATCACCACGCAACTCAGGCAAATCTTATGACAAATGTAAACAACTTTCAAATAACATAATTCCCTCTATAGTATCACGCCACTCAGCCCAGACATAAAAGCTTCTTGCACTATTCCCACAGAGTAAGCAGTTTTGGCCTCAATATAAACATAAGATCTCCCTGCGTTGTTTCCATGAGCCCATAGAGCCGGCAACCCAGCTTTGATGTAAACAAATCTTAATTTCACAATTCCGATATAAAATCACGTAAGCCAATCTTGGGAGCTTTTGAGCTTTGAGCTTTAATGAGGGAAGCTTTAGCATAAACATTAGCTGACTTGCAGCATAAGATCATATCTTGTAATCAGTTCAATTTTGGAGTTTAATAAAAGAACACTAAGTTCACTAAATATAAAATTATTTTTTTTATCAACTTGCAAAGTCAAGAAGTTAATTTGCACAGATAAAGGAATCTTACCCGACGACAAAAAATACGACGTCATTCAAAATTACCCAGTCCCACATGATGCGGACAGCGCCGACTATTCTCGTCACATAACAAAGTTATGCAAAAAAGATGTCAAATTCGAATGGACGGCAGATTGTCAAAACGCCATCGAACATCTAAAATCGGCATTAATGAATCCAACACTTCTCCAATACCCAGACTTCAGCAAAGAATTTTGCATTATAACGGATGCCAGTAAGTGAGCTTGTGGAGCAGTCCTGACCCAAAACAAAGATGGACTTCAACTCCCGGTAGCATACGCATCAAGATCTTTTACTAATGGAGAAAGTAATAAAAGCACAACAGAACAGGTACTAACAGCCATACATTGGGCAATAACGTACTTCAGGCCATACATTTATGGTAGACACTTCACTGTCAAAACAGATCACAGGGCACTCACATATCTATTTTCAATGACAAATCCGAGCTCCAAACTCACCAGAATAAGACTTGAACTAGAGGAATATAATTTTACTGTAGAATTCCTAAAGGGAAAAGACAACTACGTAGCCGATGCGCTATCTAGAATAACTATAACAGACTTAAAAAATAAATTCTGAAAGTCACTACCAGAAATCAAAGTAAACAGTTAAATTCCTGCGCAGGAAAAGAAAAAGAAAAGGAGATCTTGCAAAAGCAGACTCCAAATGCTTCTAAACCCAACGTATACGAAGTCATTGTAAATGACGAGGTACGAAATGTAGTGACCTTGCGAATAACAAATTCTCTATGTTTATTAAAACACGGAAAGAGTGTTATCGCAAGAATTGATGTTAGCAATATGTACACCAATGAAACTTTTGACTTAGGTCAATTCTTTCAAAGGCTTGAATCAGAAGCCGGTATACTTAATATTAGCAAACTCAAAGTGGCACCGAGCGAAAAGATCTTTGAGATTATCTCAATAGAATCTTTTAAATCAATGGGCAATAAAATATTAAAATCTTTAAGAGTAGCGCTACTCAAGCCGGTGACCCTATTACCAAACGATAATAATAAAGAAAAAGAAGCAATACTGTTTACGTTCCACGACGACTCAATACAAGGAGGTCATACTGGAATAGCCAGAACGATAGCCAAAATAAAAAAACATTATCACTGGAATAAAATGACAAAAGATATATCGAATTATATAAAAAAATGTGAGAAGTGTCAAAAGTCTAAAACGACTAAACACACAAAGACTCCATTAACTATTACCGAAACTCCACAGAGAGCTTTCGACAGGGTAATTGTTGACACGATCGGTCCTTTACCCAAATCCGAATACAGAAACGAATACGCAGTAACTTTAATCTGCGATCTAACAAAATATCTTGTAGCAATTCCAATTGAAGACAAAAGTGCGAAAACGGTAGCAAAAGCTATAATTGAAAATTTTATTCTGGTATACGGCCCAATGAAGACGTTCATTACGGACATGGGTACAGAATATAAAAATTCAGTAATTGAAGACTTATGTAAAAACCTTAACATTAAAAACATAACTTCAACCGCACACCATCACCAGACAGTAGGTACCGTGGAACGAAGCCACAGAACACTTAACGAGTTCATACGATTTTACATGTCAGTCGATAAGACAGATTGGGACGTATGGTTAAGATACTTCGTATATTGTTTTAACACAACACCCTCTATGGCACATGACTATTGTCCATATGAGCTCGTGTTCGGCAAAACGTCAAACTTGCCAAAAGATTTTAATAGCATAGATGCAATTAAGCCACTTTATAATACATATGTAAGGCTCTACATATGTAAGGCTGCAAACATAGTGCGCGCTGAGATGAAGACGAAGATGAGGACAAAACTGAAGACAAGAAAAGTTGCATAGTGCAAGAAGAATTGGTTGTCCAAACGAATTAACGAGAGGACCAAAATATATGGGATTTATACGAATTAACGAAGTTTTTTCAAGGGCAGCAGTTTCTTATTATTGAGGTTTTCGATTTAGCGGGGTACGAATTATCGAGACTCGACTGCACTACATGTATGAGCAAGGGACTGCAGTGTGTATGTGCACGCTCGTCGCGAAATTATTTTTATTATGAGCACCAACGCTTTCATACCCAAATATTTTTACGAGCTTGGCAATCAATTTTTCTGAGCTGCTGCTTGTGCTCACATGCAGAAAAATGCTTACATATACACACTTGAGAGAGCAGAGCGCATCGAGAGAGAGAGCAAGGAAAACATTGTGCATAGAGGGATCTTTTGTTCAACATTGTGCTTTCGTATATTTTCGTAGCTCGAGCCTAAAAGTAATTCGCCGAGCGAATTCAAAGCCGTCTGGGGCGCTAAAGTCCCAGAAGAAGCGTGCAAAAAGCTTTCCACTAGTTGTCTAGTCTATGTGTTGTCTGGTTAGTGGCTCAATGAAGCAAAGATTATTTCAATAGTATACGTGAGTGTTAATGGGGCATGTATAAGCTGTGTGTAGAAGTGAACACTGTTTGTAAAGACGTTTTTAGGTAGATACCTGGATAGCCAGTTACTCATTATAGTCTCATTACGTGACCGTTATACGATTCAATAAGCTATCACTCCCGAAGTGATGCGCTTGAAAAGAATGTCATGCTAATAGTTCAAAGAAAAGCGATCAGATGATATCGAATAAAAAAAAAACAAGAAAGCTCTAGTCGAGACTGCTCGACTACGAAATCCCCTGAACCCCCCAAGCAACTGATGATACGCACACACAACACACACACATATACAGGCGATTGCGCTTGGGCTGCGCTGCAGTGTTGGAAATATTATGAGAATTTATTTGTTGAATAATTTAATTTCTAGACGCACTTTCGTAATGAAACTTTCAGAACGTAATCATAATGTTCTAATGTATGTACATATATTCCAATTCACAAGTTTCTAGTAATTGAAATACGCATTTTACAAATATGATGGTGACGGGGTGGATATAGGGGTGGGGGTAAATTTTAACAAAAATCAAAATTGTATAAAATGCATCTTAATTGTATATTAAGATAATAATATAATAATTTTAAATAAATAATTTTATAACTGATTTTCGATCAGGGTTTTATCAATAAATAAATATCGGAATGAGTTATCGTTTTTAGTGATAAACTTGATATGCGAGCGATATATACGGACGTTTTAAAAGAATATTTTAAGTCTCCAGCTTTTCTATCTTCTGAGATCGACGCGTTCATACATACGGACAGACAGACAGATCGAGAATATATATACTTTGTGGGGTTTGCCATTTTAACACAACCATTATTACCTGATTTCTCATTTTCAATAGGTTCAGGGTATAAAAACGAATGTTCTTGCACACAGCAAGACTCCACACTATTGTTTTAAGTAAATATACTTTCTCATTATAAATATAGATAGTATTAAAACTTACTTTATCTTACCGATTAAATAAAAGCTTACTTACCCCTTCAAGTAATGGTGGACAGCATGCGGGGTCCTTCAGTATCTAAAGCAACATTACATGATTCATTTTTGTACTTCTAAACATAAACTAATTATTATGGGCATTTCAGCGACTTCCATTTTAATAATCAACTTGTACTGTAGTATTAGTCTTTAGGCTGCAACGGTGATGTCATTACATCACAAGGCGATGATTATTTGGAAACGTGAATTTGTAAATGGAGTAACGACGAATGAATAGATACCAACCAATTGCAGATGGGCCCACTGGTCGTCTTTACTGCGAAGTTCGGCTTAACATAGATGCCAATGGCTCAATAAATGGTCCTCTTGAGGACAACTTTGCAAATGGGCCCAGTGGCCGTCTTTACTGATTTGAAACAGTGAGCGATTTCCTTATAAATTTTGTTTGTTGAAAGCTTTTTGTAGATGGACTCAGTCGCCGTTTTTAACATCGACTTGATCACTCAAGGGATCCAATCATAAATCAAATGAAATTCAATAGGATATTTTGCGTTATTGGGGAAAACAAAGTCATCATGTGCAGCTGGTATATGGCTCATTATCTCAGACCTCTTGAATGTAGGAGTAAATGGGCCCAGTGGCCGTCATTCCTACGAACTTACCCTTTTAAAGGGTCCAAGCACTAAATAAATGATCATAGGGTATTCTGCGTAATGAAAAACAAATTTGAATTAGATCTTGAAACACACTAAAACATCCAAATTTTACAGATCATAATAATTACCAGACCTGGGAGCGGTTTGACTGAAATTTATGATAAATAGGTGGCGTGTTGGAGGAATACAATGTAATTAAAATTAATGCTTATAAATATAATCAATGAGTTAAAATTTAATATTTATACAATACACATGTATCGAACTTTATTAAATTATAATTTGAAGCCCTTAGCTTGCTGAAATATATATAGTAGGCTCCTTTATTCATTTGTAATTATTATTCTAAGTCATCAATGGTTGCAGATCCGGAAGTTTCTAAAATATTTGAAGAGCTCTCATTTTGGCTAGAGCGAGTTCCAGCAACCAATCCTTCGCTAGATTCTGAAGACCTATTACCGAATTCTTGCATTTTGATAATTAACATAGCAAAAACTTGAGCCGGTAGAGAGGATTGAAGCACTTGTAGTAATCGAGCAGGCTGACCACACACTACGATTGCATTAGCTAAATGCTCGACACCGCTTTCGAAATCACCACGAGCTATCAAGGTTTCACCTAGCTGAATTTCTTGAAGGAAATATCTGAAATTTATAATAATACAGTTCAATGTGTTAAATGTATATTGTTTATATTAAAATAAAATTTAATAATAATATATTAATAATAATAAAATTGATACCTAATAAATCAATATCAATAAAATCAATAATAAAATATTTACCTACAAAAAAATCTAATATTATTTAGCCCTTATACATTTTCTGATCGTTTATATAGGTCTAGATAGGCTCAGCCCGGCATGTCCCATACTTATTGTCTGGAGTATCCTTTTGTCTGATAAATGCAAATTTATGAAATCATCAAAAAGTTACGCAAACAGAAATTTTTTACAGCCATTCCCGACACAGACAATTAAATATTTTTAGAATCCTAAAATATTTATTATTTTTCCATACTTGATTCTCTGCAATGTTGTTAAGCAATAGAAAATTTAATATATACAGCATCGCTCAAATACATTTTTGGCAATGCACAATACATCTATCAATACTTCACATTTTACCAATTAACATAGTTCTAGTCTAGACTGCTCGAGAAAGAGAGCCCCACAGCCCTTCGAGAAACTGATATTTTAATAAATGTCTGTATACACAAGAAACAACATGTGTACGCACACAGACATTCGTGTACGTACGCACGCATGGGCTGCAGCACATAGTTGGCGAAACGGCTGATTTAGCTCTAATTAATTCAAATTTAAAGTAAATCTGGGCGCCAATTTCGTCTTTGCAATCGACTACTACCATATTCGATAGACCAAAAACATTATTCGCTTCGATTTTCTCTCAATATTCGCACAGATGTCAAGCTTAAAAGACAACATATGTTTCTAAAAAAATTCAATAAAAATTGGTTTTATTATTTTCAATTTAACTTTTTGCGGTGTACTAAATAAAAAGTATGTAGTAACTGTACTAACAAGATAAATGCGACCTGCGATTGTGTTTCGTCCCAAAACGTAATATTTTAATAAGTACGAGTACTTTGTCTTAACATTTACTAAAATCTAAACTTTAGTGGAGTAGAACTGTATTCAGTACCAAGGTATTTTTTACAGAGCTCGCAAATGAGAGTTGCTCGTTTTTTCGTATATGCTCTTCGTAACATAACCAAAAAGATTGTGCAGACACGATCTCGCTCTGAGCGGCTCTCTTTGTTTTGTTTAGAATCGGCTTCAGTCAGACACACTGCAATGACTCATTGGTGTGACGCTCTCAAATGGTGGTCACGTAAAGAGTAATACGATTTTCGCTCACACAAAGACTCTAAACAAAAGACATTTTGACTAAAAAACTCAACAGAAATGATATTTGACCTCGTATACATGTAAATACATACATGCATACATTTATATAAATGCAAAAATAGCGCAAGCAAAGCGTGTAATTATCCATACAAACGCTGAAGACAGTTTGCTTCATTGAAGTCAAGCCAACGATCAGTGTTTGACTAGAGCGAAACGAAATATGTTACTGTATGGCATATCGAACCTGATGCTTAAAAATAAACTTTGAATATTACTATAGCGAAACATGCATACATTACATTTCCGATCATATTTTTAAAACGACAGTTGTCGTACTTTTATTTAATTTTGTATACCCTGAACCCATTGAAAGTGCAAAATCAGGGTATAATGGTTTTGTTGAAATGTATGTAACACGCAGAAGGAGGCGTGACAGACCCCACAAAGTATATATATTCTTGATCAGGGCGACGAGCTGAGTCGATTTGGCCCTGTCCGTCTGTTCGTCCGTCTGTCCGTATGTTTGAACGCGTCGATTTCAGAAGATATAAGAGCGCGCATTTCGAGTTTGTCACTAAAATCACTTCGTCTTCATCTCAGCGCGCACTATGCCTTACATATGTAGATCTCGCAGACTATTATGCATGGCACCGTTTTGTCGCATCATGTGCGAAATTTCGTTGCTCTCATTTTATTTGCTCATTCTATTTGAAGCGTGCAGACGATTCGTAAAAATGGCAGTACATTTTTCGTTAATATTATTTTGTTATGTATAATTTTGTTTTTAATTACATCATATTGAACAGATTGTGTATTTTATTTATTTTTAATAAGTTAAAATTGTTGAAATAAAGTTAAATATAAAAACCCCTTCAATTCGTATTTTGATTTCTCACACCCCGTTAAATGGAAACCTCGGTAAATCGAAAACCTCTCTAATTCGTAAAAAATTCGCATCTTTCTGCTTACACAAGAAACACAAACACAGACATAGTAATGAACGCATAAGCACGCATGGACTGAAGCTTACTATGGGAACTTAATTGTTTAATATCTTTTCTTTTCAATGGAAGCATGCATTTGCCAAAGTACAAGTCTCTAGTATTTGTAATACGATTTGGAGACTCTAAATTTAAATTAAGGTAAATTAAGAGGACGATAGTGTCGAGTTGCTCGGGACGGAACCGAAAAATTAAGACGCATCAACAAAGAGGACTAATGAATATTACCGCTAAGCAATTTATGCAGAAAATAATTCCTAATTCGACAGTTAATCAAAATATTGCACTACTAAAAAAGTTATTTAATGTTATCCTGCATGTCTTTACAGTTGGATTCTATTTTAATAAATAAATTGATCTCGTATTTTTAGGTGTTTTGTATTTTGTAACTATGACTAAATATTTGCTATGAAGGTCTATGTAATGAATATGAAAACAAGTAAGAATGACTGCTTGACTAGGAGATATCCTGAACCTTCTAAGCTGATATTCCAATCATTCTGTACTTCTTTTATGCACACATGCATCCACACACAAACATAAGCCCGCTCTCAGCAAATTGCGCAGTAAGCAGCGACTGTGCTTAGGCTGCGCTGAAGGTTGCGAATAATTGTTGTTGCTGAATAATGCCTTTTGTAAACGTACAATTCTAATGAAACTTCCAGAACGTAATCATTATGTTTACATGTGTGTACATTTCAAAGTAAAAGTCTCTAGTACTAGAAATACGTTATTTTTTTATTAGGGGCGAAGGTGGCTTGTCATCCAAAATCTGTAAATTACAAAATATTTGTATCCATCAAATATTTATACACTCTAGGTCTAATACTATTCAAATCAGGCTGCAAAAAACAAAATCAATTTATCAATTATTCTCGATAAGAACGTTATCTGGTGAGTTATCGAACAAATATGATAAATTCATACTCATGGTATACACGAGTATGCATACAAAATTTCAGCTCTTTAGCTCTTTTATCTTCTGAGATCGACGCACTCATACGTACGGACAGACCGTCGCCCTGATCAAGAATATATGTATATACTTTATGGGGTCGGAAATGTTTCCTTCTGCCAGCCAAATACTTTTCATTCTAACCTGATTTCCCGTTTCTTATGGTTTCAGGATATAATTATAAAATTTTTAGAGTATCTGAAATAGAAAATGGGGAGTCAGCCGATTTGGCCCTGTTCGTCTGTCTGTCCGACCGTATTATGAACGCGACGATCTCAGAAGTTATAAGAGTTAGAGACTTGAAATTTGTTCTTAGGTCCGTGTTTATAACAAAAAATCGATAACTACTTCCGATATTTTATTATAGATTAAAATCCTTATCGAAAGCTAGTTATTTAATTATATCTCCTACACATTTAGAACTAGAACTTATAAATATTAAACGTAGACTTATGTGTATTTAATATAATTTCGGTTTTTGTTGTACTTCTTCTTACTTGTTTTTCACCATATTTGTTAACATTGATTGTGACAGGATTCATAGCATCTAGCAAAATTGAATTACATTTTGATAGCCTGTTTAAATTTCTATACTAAACAAGTAAGAAGACTCTAGTCGAGACTGCTCGACTAGGAGATACCCTGAACCCTCCAAGCTGATATACTTATCATTCTGCACTTCTATTATGCACGCACACATGCATACATATGCATCCACCTTCACGCGCCCGCGCTCTGCTAACTGCGCAGTAAGCAGCGACTGCGCTTGGGCTGCGCTGCAGTTTGGGCAATAATATGAGAATTTACTTGGTGAATAAATTCGTTTGTAAACATGCGATCTAAATGAAATTTTCAGGGCGTAATTATATGGTCAAAGTGTGTGTACATTCCAAAGCACAAGTCTCTAGTACTTGAAATACGTTTTTTACAAATTGGGGGCGAAGGGGGCGTGGTATCCAAAATCTGTTGATTACAAAATGTTTGTATTCATCATACGTATATACACAGTAAATCTGAAATCTTTACGTCTAATAGTATTCCAATGAGGCTCAAAAAACAAAATCAATTTTTCGATTATTCCCGATAAAAAAGTTATTGGATGAGTTATCGAAAAAATAACGCAAACTCGTACTGCGTATGGTATACACGAGTATGCACATTTCAGCTCTCTAGCTCTTATATCTTCTGAGATCTCGGCGTTCATACGGACAGACGGACGGACGGACAGGGCTATATCGACTCAGCTCGTCGTGCTGATCAAGAATATATATACTTTATGGGGTCTGCGATGATTCCTTCTGCCTGTTACATACTTTTTCACAAAAACATTATACCCTGATTTCCCATTTTCAATGGGTTCAGGGTATAAAAACAATTGAAAACAAACACTTAAATTGATTTCTGTCATTTCGAATACTTTTAAGGGTACCGTATTAATCTGGATTGACATTTATAAAATTTATCTTAGCAAATATAGTTTGGCCAAGTAAATATGAGCATTGTGCTATGTGCTTGTATAAAAAGACCTTAACTAAAGTATGATGGTCAATCATTCCTTCAATTATTTCAAAATCATCAAACAACTGTTGGGCATTTCTCGTTGTCTGCAAATAACTGTCTCTTATTCACACCTTGAGAAAAAACTCAAAGGGTAACCGATTGAAATGGTTGCTCGCCGAGTTCGTCCGTTTAAATCTTTTCTAATCTGCTGTCGTTGTTCCCAGACCGTTTGGCTGAGTAAAATAAAAGAAGTCTTTTGGAGTATTCGTATACGTATTGTTTGCGATCGTTAATTGTGTGTATATACGTATACATTATATATATTTATATATTATCTAGTATTATACAACATACAAATAATACATAAAACAAGTAAGAAAGGTCAAGTCAGACCGTTCGACTATGAGATCCCCTGAACCCTTCGAACAACTGATATTTCAATAATTTACACACACACAATAAAACACACGCAAAAAAATGCATCTTCATATATATTTAAAATTTGGAGACTCTATCTTTGAGGATTTGGGAGACACAATTTTAGAACTGATTTTCGATCAGTTTTTATCGATAAGAATATCGGAATGACATCGTTTTTTAGTGATAAACTCGATATGCGCGCGATTTATACAGACATTTAAAAAGCCTCAGCTTTTCGCCTCCTTCTGCCTGTTACATACATTTATCCCATTTTCAATGGGTTCAGGTATAACAAGTAAGAAGACTCTAGTCGAGACTGCTCGACTAGGAGATACCCTGAACCCTCCAGTCTGATATTCCAATCACTCTGCACCTTTTTTAGGCACACATACATACACACGCACGTATTAGAACGAAACCGAAATATTATAAAATACACATGAATCTACATATAAAATTTGGAACCTCTAGCTCTAAAGGTGTAGGCGGTAAAATTAAATAACTAGCTTTCGATAAGGGTTTTAATCGATAATAAAATATCGGGAACAGTTATCGATTTTTAGTGATAAACTTGATATGCGCGTGATATACACACGGACCTAGGAAAACAATTTCAAGTCTCTAGCTCTTATATCTTCTGAGATCGACGCGTTCATACATACGGACGGACGGACGGACAGACGGACAGGGCTAAATCGACTCAGCTCGTCGCCCTGATCAAGAATGTATATATACTTTGTTGGATCTGCCACGCCTCCTTCTGCCTGTTACATACTTTTAACAAAACCATTATACCCTGATTTCCCATTTTCAATGAACTCAGGGTATAAAAATGGGATATATATTTTCTCTATTTTCGAAGTGGTCTATTTGTTTCGTGTACTCCATGTTCTTGTGTTCAGTGCACGCTTCATCAAAATCGTCATCGCTTTTGTACATTTGCGGTATAATTTTTGACGTTTTTATCATATTGGCCTCATTATCCGATGTTATGGACACAATTTGATTCAGCGATATTTCAAAGTTTTCTAAAACCTTTAAAATTTTCTTTAGCCAGATTTTTGGATGTACCAAACACCCAAGTGTAAAGATCTATTTATTCCAATGCTGCAATCTTACAAAGTATATTCGTAAGCCTTCGAACGGTTACCGCGATTTATTTGAATTGCGCAACTTCAAAGTATAGTTGTATATTTTCAAGCGTAACTATTACATTACAGTAATTTTTATGCTCTGTGGCTGTCTTGCAAACTAGCCACCAATCATATTTTGACAAGAAACGCCTTCAATGAAAATTCCATGATTTATCTAATTGGAAATAAACTTATCAAAAGTATGGAAACATACGTATAAAACTGGTGTTGTCGGATAAGCGAAATCGATCAAGTCATGAAACATTGGAGAATATACTTCTTGTTAAACTCAATTCAACACACTTAGATAGTGCCATCGACAATCTAAGTTTATTAGAAGACGACTATTAATTTCATATTTGTAAAATTGACTTATTACATTACTTAGATTTTATTTTAATTTCGTAACAAAAATAAAATCTGATTTTTGTAATTTTAATAATTGCTTTTCATTTTAAACTATAAAAATGTGTAATTATAATATATATATACTTATGTACGTGCATGTGCATACATATAATAACGCTTTACAAATCAGCAAAAACAAACGTCACCGAATTACAGCACAAGGACGGCACAAAGAGTCGTAGCCAAAAAAACTGCTCTGCTCTCATCTCGTTCTCGGTTTCGGCTACCGCTGTGATGAAGCGTAGTCATTCATTTCGGTTTGCGCTATTGCTATCGTTACAGATTTAAACACAACAAACTACGAGAGCAGAGCAGATCGCATGCATTTTTTCGTTCGACTATGGCTCTGCTACGGTTCCCGTTATTAATGAGAGCGGTAGCCAGAGCATAGTAATATTTTCATTGCTCTTGCTGCTACGGAGCAGTTCTTGCGAACACTGATTTAGATAACTACCCAAATTTGAAGCTTCTAGCTATTATAATTAGGAGATATAAACTCTCGCGTTTTGCCACGTCCCCAATGGGCGGACATATATCCATATATATCCATCATAGCATCAATAGTTTCCAAAATATAGCAGAATTAGAAAAATAACTACATCTTCAGGTCCGATTTGCCACGTCCTTAAAGGGCGTAGGCATATAATTTTTTCATTAATATTTATAGAATCATATTAGCTCACGTGCAAAATTCTAGCTTAAGGCGCTAGGAGATACAGTTTTACCCGATTTTCCACACCCTCAATATAATCGCCGTATCTCGTGATCGGAAAATGCATTTTCCGATTGGCACGCACTCGTGGGCGGATCGGGAAAATTTTCACATTATATATATTAGAGGGCTGCATGAGTACCAAAAAAAAAACGTACTCGAGTTAACAATGCTCATATTGAATTGAGCGGAACCGAGGCCAACTCATAAATGGTATGAGTAAGTGAGTGCGCTCATATATGACTCAGAGGCACAATATTCTATTAAACGAGAAAGGGTCGAATAAATATGAGGCCAGACGGCCGACCAACGGCAAATTTGCCGTTACAATTTCGTAGCGTATACATATTCTTTATGCGTACCAACGCTTTCATACCCTTCACACAAATAACGAGCAAATGAAATCCAATGTAATTTTGTTATGCAATACTTAAATAAATTCGTTAAGAGTATTATTATTTGCTCAGTTTGATATTTTGTATAAAGCAATTATAATTAATATAGAAGTTAATAAAATTATGTATAGATCGGTATATAAGATAATGACATGAAAACACTAACATTTTACATGAGCATGGCAAACCCTTTTAAGGGTTACATATACTCTCTAAAAGGAAAGGAACATCCATATGTGCACTCAAAGACTCGAGTCACTCGACGCCAATATGCTTCGGATAACTGTTGTATTCCTCTTTAGGTCTTATTTATTCTTATTCATTATACTGAAGGCAGAGGGTTATGCCCATGCGAACTCCAGCTCACTCAACCATATTCTGCCTCGGCCTCACTCACTCAGTCTTATCTCGAATGGACTCTAATTTGCAAGGTTATGAGTGCGGCCATGCAGCCCTCTAATATATATACACGAGTATATTTTCCAAATTTAAAATCTGTAGCTTCGATAGCGCCGAAAAAAATTGCGTTCATACTGACAGATGGGCGGATATTGCACAAAACCAATATACTAATTCGCTTTCGTGAATGAGTACAAAAATGTATTTTAAGCGTAGGACCAGAAGAACTTTATAGAACCATACTAATATTAATATAATTGACTAATTCCTTTAAACTTGCCGTAGTAGAGATTGAATGTGTCTACGAAGCGTACACACGTGCATCCTTTGTTATGTAATATAGAAATTCAATAGTTCAACATTACCTTTCTATAGCTTCATGGTCATTCAAATTGGGCATTCCCTGCTTTGCAGATCCAACCTTTCGGTTACGTCGACGACCTGTTTAAATTATATTCATGTATATATAATATATATATATTACATATATATTACATGCATATTGCGTTACAGATTTTACTTACGATCGCGAACTTTCTTTTTATAGTCTGGTTCACTACGGCGTTTGTTGTCAAAATAAATGCAATAGCCAATAAACAACGTTCCAGCCAAACCTGCTGCAATTCCAATTGCAGTTTTGTTTATTTCAATCATAATTCCGTAGCTTTCTTTACTCCATGAGCCACACTATTGCCACTAAGCAATCGATGTACGCGTCGATAGTATCGATTGCCTAAAAAATCGGTAAGACGTATAAGGTGAAATGTGAATCACGATATTTTTCAATAAATTTAGCAATGAACAAAGCACACAAATAAAATTAATGGAATTGGAACAAATTTTTGTTATATACACTATGACAAGATTTTCCAAACACAAATGTAAGAGATGTGATGATAAACAAACATACTTTGCTCGGTTCGGGCAGTGAAAATACTGCACGATAAAAAAGCAATGCGTTGTGAAGCACGGCTATGTGCCATTTATCCTACTCTCTCTCTCAGTACCTCTCTCTCGCTCCCTATGGTTTTTGAAATCAATATTCTCAGCAGTGCATAGAAATTGTAATTTTTGCTCGCGACGATCCCAGCTTTTTCCTTGAGTGTATATGAGCATGTAATTGGTGTGCGCAACTCTTGCTTTTGTATTTGGTAGGTCTTAGGAAGCGCTCACTTACATACATATGTATGTACATGTATACATTTGATTGTAAAACCAAAAATTGTAATGTCCAAAATTTACCGTGGATACACCGTTGCTTAGTAGTAACTTTTTAGTTTTACAAATTCAAGCCTTAGATAGTAAGGTTAAAGCCTTTATATGCAAAAGAAAAAGTGGTTAAGGGTTAAATGCCTATAAAACGACTTAGAGTATACAAATTAGCAAAAAAAAACACTTTATATTTTCCGATTCGTGAATCTATGTAGAACTTGTCATTTCGCCCAGCTCATATTATTTACTCTGCTAGTTTTAAGACAAATAACGGTTTCAAAATTTCTTGATTCTCATACAAACATGAGCGCGCCCACCATTTTCTGAACTAAAAACGTCACGCTGTCAAATTAGCTGTTTGCTTTGCATAAGCTACTATCACCAGAGAACACATAGACTAGACAACTAGTGGAAAGCTTTTTGCACGCTTTTTCTGGGACTTTAGCGCCCCAGACGGCTTTGAATTCGCTCGGCGAACTACTTTTAGGCTCGAGCTACGAAAATATACGAAAGCACAATCATTTCGCTTCACGCGCTCGACCGAGATGGTCAAATGTTGAACAAAAGATCCCTCTATGCTCAATGTTTTCCTTGCTCTCTCTCTCTCGATGCGCTCTGCTCTCTCAAGTGTGTATATGTAAGCATTTTTCTGCATGTGAGCACAAGCAGCAGCTCAGAAAAATTGAAATTTCGTCATCAAACCGATTGCCAAGCTCGTAAAAATATTTGGGTATGAAAGCGTTGGTGTCCATAATAAAAATAATTTCGCGACGAGCGTGCACATACACACTGCAGTCCCTTGCTCATACATGTAGTGCAGTCGAGTCTCGATAATTCGTACCCCGCTAAATCGAAAACCTCAATAATAAGAAACTGCTGCCCTTGAAAAAACTTCGTTAATTCGTATAAATCCCATATATTTTGGTCACCAATTCTTCTTGCACTATGCAACTTGTCTTGTCTTCAGTTTTGTCCTCATCTTCGTCTTCATCTCAGCGCGCACTATGTTTGCAGCCTTACATATGTATGTAGATCTCGCAGACTATTATACATGGCACCGTTATGTTGCTTCATGTGCGAAATTTCGTTCTCATTTTATTTGCAGTAAATTTTTCGTTAATATGATTTTGTTTATCTTTAATTTTGTTTTTAATTACAAAATATTGAAATGATTGTGTATTTTATTTATTTTTAATAAGTTAAAATTGTTGAAATGAAGTTAAATATAAAAACCCCTTCAATTCGTATTTTGATTTCTCACACCCCGTTAAATGGAAGCCACGGCAAATTGAAAACCTCTAAATTCGTAAAAAATTCGGTCCCCTTGCCATTACGAATTATCGAGACTCGACTGTATTTATATGCCTGTGTCCGAAGCCTTGCTGCCTGTCAATTTTAGAGCCCAGCACTTGGTTGATCTTGTGAAATGCTCACATGTGATCGAATTGAAGAGGTAGCTGATTAACTAAAGTGACAAGTGCACTTGCCAATACTTGTTATAAGTTTTTTTACTTGCTTGCTCCTGTTTATGCATGTACATACATATATGAACAGGTGCAAGGAATCCACAATCGCATCCCATTTTGTATACTAAGCTTAATCAAGTACTACGCTTTTTATACCCTGAACCCATTGAAAATGGGAAATCAGGGTATAATGGTTTTGTGTAAAAGTATGTAACAGGCAGAAGGAACCATCGCAGACCCCATAAAGTATATATATTCTTGATCAGCACGACGAGCTGAGTCGATATAGCCCTGTCCGTCTGTCCGTCCGTCCGTCCGTCTGTCCGTCTGAAATTGTGTGCATACTCGTGTATACCATACGCAGTACGAGTTTGCTTTATTTTTTCGATAACTCATCCGATAACTTTTTTATCGAGAATAATCGAAAAATTGATTTTGTTTTTGAGCCTCATTGGAATACTATTAGACGTGGAGACTTCAGATTTACTGTGTATGTACATATGATGTGTGTGTGTGTGTGTGTGTGTGTGTGCTAATTATTGAAATATCAGTTGCTTGTAGGGCTCGGGGGATCTCGTAGTCGAACAGTCTCGACTAGAGCTTTCTTACTTGTTTATTTACAACTCGGTTGAGTCGTTTGAGTAGCAATCTAAAACTAAAACTTAAAGTAAAATAAATGGATTTTTATAGCTGCCACTGCCGGCAGCCGGGCCGGCAGACCGACAGGTCGACGAACAGGCTACTTCGGCGTCCGACCCAATTGCTCTATCAGCAACTCCGGCCGTGCGAATTATGGTTTTATTTATATTTCATATATCTTTGGATACAAAGCACAATAAAAACTGTAAATCACTGAAACAAAAATGTCTTAAGATATTTATATATGTTATAATTTAGATGTTATAATTTAGCTTTATTGATAATAAATACTACTGTTTTGTTCTGAATGAATCTTAAGACTGAATGTAAAGTTATCCTTGGCATATGCAAATGCCTGTTTTGCTTATATTTGTTGTTGCTAGCTGAGCATTTACAACGGAATCGGCGGCGACGCTTACGTTGTTTATACTTTGGTAATCTGATCTCTTTTTAAATATTTCTGCATGATTATGCTGACCTGGTCATTATTGTCATTCTCATGCACAAGTGCATTTGGTTATGCAACTTTCATGATTGTTTTTCGGCGGTATAGTTTCCATACGCTTAAGAGAAGGAGGAGAAGAGCAATGAGGATTAGGCAGCCGAACGACCTTGACGATATGTCTGATTTGAGATCTCCGATGTGCCGGACATTTCTGAGGCTGAGATCGTGCAAGAATGGGAAGCTTAAGTGTTCCCTGAAAAGGGTGATGTTTACTATGGCCGACGTAGAAACGGCAGGTTTCATTTTTATGATGCCCCGTTGATTATCATAACGGGTGCCGTTAAGCGAGATGTAATCGTCGAAAGTGGCCAGGAAAGTTCCCGAAATTTGTTGACTGCCTCCAGTGTTGTCCACCACATTTACTGTTGCGCTGTTGATAATAATGATGCCATCCTCAATCTTTAGATGCCCGGGGCGTGTGGCGCATTGTGCGACGGTTCCTGACACCAGTTGCTGGGCACACGATGCTTTCTGTAGACTTTTACAGAAGGTGGTGCTCACAGTAGTATACAGAAAAATGTATATTTTCTTACAATTTAACTTAGGTAGGGGATATTTTATGAGAAAATATAAAAGTTCGGAGTTTTGTAATGGCTTAATGCTAGATACCTCCAAAAGGCCTACTACAATTGCTAATTGCTCATTTAACAATTCTTTAATGTCAATGCTGTCTAAGATAAGTGGGCTAGTCAAATTTATTTTGGCAAGTGTTACGGATAGAATTAGATCTTTGAGATATGTAATTATCATTCTGTTCCTAACTAGAATTGTTGAATAGAGATGCTCGACTTCCGGTAGTTCGAGCTTAACTTTTCTCGAGTGGTTGGCGCTTACTTTACCGTTTTCACCTTTCATGATCTCCGTTAGGGGTCTTAATATGCTGGCGAAATCTGCAATAAAGCACCTATAGTAGCTTGCTAGACCGAGAAATGATCGAAGGCTAAACAAGGTTTAGGCGGTTGGAAATCCTTTATAGTCTGTACTTTATCGGCTGACGTCTGGATTCAACATCAAGTTTTCCCAATTTGGTCTCTGAGGACGTTGTCAATTGCCCTCTGAAAAATACTAGGGGCGTTCTTTAACCCATTGTTTACAGAGAATGCATTTTTTCTCAGTCCCTTTCTGATAATTCTATCTGATGAAATCCTGATTTAGGGCCAGTGTGGTAAAATACTGGGCCTCCCCCCAAAGGCGTTAATCATCCGGTCAATCATACGATTGAAAGTTGGTCTTATCACGGCGGGGACATCCGCGCTATTTATTTTGAAGTGATTCACTTGTTGGCATGCTATGAACTCAATTTTTCCATTCCCTGGTCATATTTATTTTATTTATATTGTTGTTTAGGTCTATTTGGCCGTTTACCAAAAGTTGGATGAGACATTTTTGCTCGATTTATTTGTGCCTGTGGATCGATTTGACCTGAAATGAGCTATCGAATGGCCCCCAATGTGCCAGTTCGGGAAGGGTTTTATGTAGTTTTTAGATGCTCCTGTGTCTATCAGAAGCTTTATTTCCCGCCCTGCAACCGTGCGTCTTACAAACGGTAGCAGGGACTTTCCACTAAAAAATTTCAACTTTCGGCACCTGACAGGTCGTCTTCGAGCTCCTCTACTTCGGTATATACATATATTTAAAAATTATGATTACGTTCTGAATGTTTCATTAAGATTGTACGTCTAGAAATTAAATTATTCAATAAATAAATTTTCAAAATATTGCCAACACTGCAGCGCAGCCCAAGCGCAATCGCCTGTATATATGTGTGTGTGCGTGCTTATGTTTGTTTGTATGCGTAGGTTTAAATTTCAACAAAAACCGAAGTTGTATAAAATGCATCTTCAAACATATTTAAAATTTGGACACTCTAGTTTTAAAGATGTGGGAGATATAATTTTTTAACTGATTTTTGATAGGGTTTTTATCGATAAAAAATATCGGATTGAGTTATCGTTGTTTAGTGATAAACTTGATATGCGCGCGCTATATACGGACATTAAAAAAAAAAAAAATTTTGAAGTCTCTAGCTCTTCTGAGATCGACGCGTTCATACATACGAACAGACGGACCGACGGAAAGGGCCAAATCGACTCAGTTTGTCGCCCTGATCAAGAATATATATTTTTTATGGGGTCTGCCGCGCCTCCTTCTGCCTGTTACATACTTTTAACAAAACCATTATACCCTGATTTCCCATTTTCAATGGGTTCAGGGTATAAATAATTTTGTGTGCTGCTGAGAGTGATCATTTGAGAGACCATAGAGAGCGAGAGACAGGGACTGAAAGAAAGAGAGTAGGACAAAGGCACAGTGTTTCATACGGAATCGGGACCATTTTGGTTGAGCGCTCACAGCGCACTGTTTTTATCATGCAGTATTTTTAACTGCTCGAACCTCCAGCGACCAAGCCGAGCAAATACGAAGTATAGTGGTCGGGCAACTTAAGAGTTTCCAGCTGAATGTTACATACTTTTTCACAAAAACATTATACCCAGATTTCCCATTTTCAATGGGATAAAAAGATAAAGTTGTTAATCGCACACATAGTCTGTCTGACTGTCTTTCGGTCTTCAACTATAATAATTAATTTCGGCAATAGATTGTTGCCTCTTGTCAAGGACTTAAAATAAAAATCTATTTGGGTTGTGGACCAAGTAACTCTGAAAATATAAGAAATGTAACTTTTTGGGTATGTTATTTCTTCTTCTGGTATATCATTTTATCATTATCATTATTTTGTGAAAGTACCTTTGATTTATTTTAGCTATTAGTACTTTTTCAAGGAAATCTATTAGGGTTCATGACAAAATAACTTCGAAAACATGGACAATATAAGACTTTAAAGGCTGTGTTTGATTCGTATACAAATAAATTCGAAAATCCAGGTAGTATAAGACTTTACTGGCTATGTCTTCTTATATTTGTTGGGGGCATTGGGAATTGAAATTCATTTTCTTATCTGAAGGGGTATCGGGAAATTTAAATAACAGAAAACATTTGTATTTATAAGATCTACAAACAATACATATTTATATGCAGATACATATATGAATTTAATTAATTTGAGTTTTTGTGAGTAGTTTTTATATAGTTTGAGGCAATTTTGATTTTTATCGTTTTAGTAAATATTCTCAATTAAAGTTGACTTGTAAAACTTTATATTCATATACAGTTTTAAAATTAGAGCTCTGAAATATTGCACGTGAAGATCGATAAATTATTCAACTATAAAATATTTATGAATAAACTCGGATCTATATTTTAAGCAATTTAAATGTGGTATTATACTCAGGTTGCGCTAAATCAGTAAGATTGGAATATACAGGAATATCTACGCCTATTGGGCATGGAGAATTGGGAGAAAATGTATTTTCTAATTTTATTTAAGTAGAAATTCAAAATTTTGCGGCAAAATCGCTGTTTGCATTCTATTTTTATTGCACAAAATGAATTTGAAAATACTTTACATATATACCAATTGGGAAATGGTTCAAATATATTATGAATTTTAACTAAAATTATAATGTTTGATTTTGCTTTAATATTAAGCACTGTCAACTGGGGCCTTCGGCTCAAGATTTAATTGATTTTCTTCGATGATTGTTATGGTAATCGACCATAATTTAAAATTATATGATTTCTCTTCTCATGGAATGCGAATGTACTATATTGTCTTTTCAGTATTATTGAAAAGTCTTGGAAATATAAACTTATACTTCATTTAAAGAAAAAGTATACCAAACAAACGTAGAAACAAGTAATATTGCTATTTAACTGAAGCTCGAGTACAGATGGGCTCGATGTTCTGTGCTGTAATGTTAGTTGGTAGACAAATGTTAATGGACCCGTTTTGTTAACGTTGAGAACCACGCACACACATCTGTTAACATGTTATAAAGCCGCTCTCTTTGGTTGGTCTGTTAATGTTGGCTAGGTGGGCAAACGAGATTGATAGTTGAGTGAGAAACCCACAGTTAGTTACATACTCTAACGCGGCTCGTACGTGTGGATTTCTTCCGCGGACTGTTAAATAAATTCAACGTGCTGTCTACGTTACATACATACATATGTATGTATATATAATAGCTTTGGCTTTAACCATCACAAATGCAATATGTTTGACGTGGTTTCTGTGAATTAGTGAATATATCAAGAGCATGAAAGTGAATTTAAATACGCATGTGACATATGTTATCACTAACGCTTACAAGCAAACCAAATATATATGTAGGTATAAAAGTATGTTCATATGCGCATACATATGCATATATATAATCAAAATAAAAAAATAAATATTTTAGATTTTGTATACAGTATACTGCATTCAATTCCTGAGTCATTCAAAATACTTGCATTTGTTTGTTTTTACTATTTATGTGTATGTTGTGTCTGCTTGATATTTTGTATATATGTACATATACATACATACATATATACATCTACATACATATGTATATCCATACAAACTTCGATTGTGTGAGTATATTTAGGCTGTTGAAATTATTGCAAGATGGCTTTATACTTATATAGTATAATTATTACTTAGCCTTTTAGTTCCGTTTCTTGATTTATCAATTGTATTGAATATACATGTTATTTTAATTAATTAAAGCTGTACTTGTAATATGAATCCAGAAAATCTGGCAACGCTGTGATCGCCAAGTGAGTGGAAAATACTCGATAACTACCGATCTACTACCTGCATTAACTCCGTTGACGATAAAACAAAATTTGTTTGCTATACGTCGCGTACGAAAGAGAGAATATACCTTCGTGCTATTATAAACCGCGTTTAAACTATTTCCTTTCGTTCGTTCGTTTGACACTATGAATTCTCTGCATTCAAAGGCGCCAATACTAATCTAAGCTTAAATATACATACATATGAATGTATTGTGGTTTTTTGTCGAAGCGCAACGCATCGGAAATAAATCGCCGGATCAATTTCTTCTCAAACACCGACGTCACACAATTCAATTCGTTCCGACATACATACATACATATGTACATATACATACCTGTGTATGTACATATCAATAGTGAGCACAAAAGTGAAATCATATGAATATTAATATAATAATAATTGTTATGGTAAAAACAAAAAAATATTAGGGTCAATAAGATCAAAAAAAGAACGTCTTAGAAATTAGGCGCAATATACATACGTATGTATATTCTAATACCTATAACATAATAGTGAAAATAAAAAAACCGTTGTTCATTTTAATACTATTGTGATCTATGCCAATATACCAGTTATAAATCATATGTATACAACAAAACCATTATGCCCTGATTTCCCATTTTAAATGAGTTCAGGGTATAAAAAAGAAATTATACTTCAAATTTCCAATGCGAAAGTATATCATATAATAAAATAGGTGTTGGATATTCAAAAAAATAAATAAAAAAAGTGATAAAATAAATCAAACTATACACAAAATACAATCTTTTCAGTAATAAAACGATAAAAGTAAAATATAGTGAATTTAAAATATGAATACTGTTGTGTGATTGTATCTTAACACATGCATAAACATATATGAAATGTTCGGCCTTTACAGAGTAATACAGTGTTAAAACTCCCATTAAACCAATTATGTAAAGTTTGTGAATATTGAAATAATCCTAAGGTAAAAGATACATCAATAGCTCAGAGGAAAAAATGCCTGCATTTGCAAGACAAGCCATATTTTATGCAGAAGTTAGAGAAATAATAAAACGTTGTAGCGCTCCAAGAAAGCCGCAATCTGCAAAGTTCATAAACATTCATTTCGCCCAAAGTTGTTAAACAGGCATGAATGCAGAAAAATCGTTCGAAAGGTGCCAGTGAATCTTAAAATAACATTAACACAGATCTGAAGTTACAAAAGAAATGGGGATATACATGCAATTACAATACGAAGAGTACTGCACAAGGCCAAATAAATAGCGCGTGTGGCTAGACGAAAACCATGCATTAAAGATGCTTATAAGAACAAGCGTTTAGACTACGCTAGTAATTATTATTAGAGTTAAGTCCTGTTCAGTTATTTTCTGATAAGTGCAATTTAATAAATTTGGATCGGATGGGCGTAAAACTGGTTGGAGGAAGTCGAAAAGTGAATTTCACAAAAATATTATTTCGTCAAGAGTTAAGCATGGTGGTTGTGAGGTGATGGATGATGGTAGTCCGAATTTGACAAACATTTGTATCTAAATATTTCATTCCGCCCATATGGTCAAAATGTGGCTGGCATATAATACCGCCCACACCCACCACAATTAATTAAACACTTGTAGAAAGAATTGGATAGGCGCACCTAAAACGAGCTCTTATTGAAGAATTGTGAAAAATTAGTGAAGATGTCACTCAAAAATAATTTTGTGCGAAGCCGGACCTCTTATCAACTATTACTAAAAAATTAAAGGGTTATGGGCCAATAATTTTGTTCAGCAAAATCGAGTTGTTTTTAGTTATTCAATTAAAAAAAATATATATATATACGTTGAAGCCTTTGGAATATATGTATAATTTAATCAATACCCAATTCTAACAAAAAAAAAAAAAAAAAAACGTTATAAAACACTTAACAAAATGCTATTAAGTTTAGAAAGCCAAAAAGCCTGCTGCGCCAAGAATTTAGTTCGTCACTGTATATACATATGTATATAAGTTTTATACCCAATTAAGAATTAAAGTAGCTGAGCAACTTGTTGCTTCGCGGATGTTTTATTAATATTAAAGTAATATTAATATAATGTGAGAAATAATTTTAAAGTATTTTTGGCAAATACTAAATGGAACTCGAATATACCAAAAACATACCATAAACGAATACATGTAGTTTTTATACTCATTCACGATAGTGAAACCAATGGGTTTGGTGCAATGTCCGTCCGTCACAACGCAGTTTATTTCGGCCATGCTATTTTGCACGTGAGCTAATATGATTCTAAAAAGATTAATGAAAAAATTATATGTCTACGCCCTTTAAGGACGTGGCAAATCGGACCTGAAGATGTAGTTCTTTTTCTAATTCTGCTATATTTTGGACACTATTGATGCTAGATTATTCAAATTTGGAATCGGGTTGACTTCCCATGACGAATAGGCTTTGGCGGATATATGTCCGCCCATAAGGGGCGTGTCGAACCGCAAAAGTTGATATCTCATAAATATAATAGCTAGAAGCTTCAAATTTAGGTAGCTACGTTACTAATGATTTCCTCTGTCGATTCCCCAAAAAGAAATGTTACACTTCTTTATGGAAGACGCATTTCGAAAAATACCCTGTAATTTTCTCATTTTTGGAGCGTAAGCATACAAATTTTGTAGTGGCAAATCGAGAAAAACTTAATTTTCTTTTATATGCAACTTCAGAAAAATTTGTTGCAAATCTATATTTTATGACTTTCATCACATTTTCTGGTTCTTTCTTATGCTTTGTGATGTTGTAGTGTTCTCTTTAATCATATTGTTCATTTCGTGAGCCGCACTAAAATTTTTTTTGGCATTGATTTAAAATATTTTAGTCAACAAACGAATACTTACATATTTCGGTCTGTCTTGCTACATCTTCATGAAAGAAATAATGAAAAAAATCATAGAAGCATTGATAAGTTAGAAATATAAATATAGTTACGTAGTACCTTCGAAATAAATTTTAAAAAAATTTAAAATTTAATTTAAAACTAAAATTTAAGTTTATTTGCAAATGTTGTTATACCCTGAAGCCATTGGAAATGTGAAAAAAATTGTAACAGGCAAAAGCAATCATTCCAGACCGCATAAAGTATTGGATAGTCGAAAAATTCTTTTCGTATTTTTAATGAAACTTTGAGCCATATTTTTTAATATTTATAAGAAACTATTAAATCAAATATGCACCATTTTGGTCGATCACCTTTAGCCATTTTTCCACTAGAGACATAAATCCATTCGTGTAAAACTTTTGTGGTTTCTCTTTAAAAAACTGCATTGACCGAAATAAATTGTAGTCCGAAGGTGCAAGGTCAAGGCTATATGGTGGATGCATCAAAACTTCCCAGCCAAGCTCTCTTAGTATTTGCCGGGTCATCAAAGATGTGTGTGGTCTGGCGTTGTCCTGATGGAGCACGATGACTTTTCTGGTGATCAGTTGTGGCCGTTTTTTTTCGATTGCTTGCTTTAGTCTCATCAGTTGTTCACAGTAAAGTGTCGAATCAATCGTTTGACCAGGCTGAAGCAGCTCATAGTGGATTATTCCTTTCCAATCCCACCAACCACACAGCATTACCTTTCGAGCCGTCAATCCTGGCTTTGTGACCATTTGTTGAGCTTCACCATTTGATCCATTTTTCGTTTCCTGTTACCATTCGCTTCAGAAATGGTTCGAATTTCATTTCGTTTCAGCAAAGAATCGCAAATGTCAAATCGGTCCAATAAATTTTTCACAGACAATTCATGTGGTATCCATACATCGAGCTTCTTTTTGTAGCCAGCCTTTGCTAAATGACTCGCAATGACCCGTTTTCTGATGAATGTTTAATTCATTGGCGATGTCATGGCTGCTTATGTAACGGTCCTGGTCAATCCTTTCCATAATTTCATCGATTTTTTCAAAGATTGGTCGACTAGAGCGAGCTGCATCTTTCACATCGAAATTTTCAGAATGGAAGCGAGCGAAACATTGTTGTACTACACGAACTGATACAGTATCGTCACTGTAAACATCACAAAATTCATTGGCTGTATTTTTATTATACCCTGAACCCATTGAAAATGGGAAATCAGGGCATAATGTTTTTGTGTAAAAGTATGTAACAGGCAGAAGCAATCATCGCAGACCCCATAAAGTATATATATTCTTGATTAGCACGACGAGCTGAGTCGATATAGCCCTGTCCGTCTGTCCGTCCGTCCGTCCGTCCGTAAGAACGCCGAGATCTCAGAAGATATAAGAGCTAGAGAGCTGTGCATACTCGTGTATACCATACGCAGTACGAGTTTGCTTTATTTTTTCGATAACTCATCCGATAATTTTTTTATCGAGAATAATCGAAAAATTGATTTTGTTTTTTGGGCCCCATTGGAATACTATTAGACATAGAGACTTCAGATTTACTGTGTATATATATATGATGAATACAAACATTTTGTAATCAACAGATTTTGGATACCACGCCCCCTTCGCCCCCAACGTAAAGTACTAGAGACTTGTGCTTTAGAATGTACACACATTTTGACCATATGATTATGCTCTGAAATTTTCATTAAGATTGCATGTCTACAAAAAAAGTTATTCATCAAATAAATTCTCATACTATTGCCCACACTGCAGCGCAGCCCAAGCGCAGTCGCTGCTTACTGCGCAGTTAGCAGAGCGCGGGCGCGTGTGGGTGGATGCATGTGTATGTATGTGTGCGTGCATAAAAGAAGTGCAGAATGATAAGAATATCAGCTTGGAGGGTTCAGGGTATCTCCTAGTCGAGCAGTCTTGACTAGAGTCTTCTTACTTGTTTTTTATTTTTTTTTCAAATTCCTTATATTTAATTTTTTCTTGGGTAAATGAAGCTTAAAGTGCTACCAATCGAACACCATATAGTAGTACACAATGTGATTAATAGCAGTGGATATATGTATATGACTCAAACGACATCTATTGGAAAAATACGAAAAAACTTTTTCGACTACCCAATATATATATTCTTGATCAGGACGACGAGCTGAGTCGATATAGCCCGTCTGTTCTTCGGTCTGTCCATCCGTCGCTCTGTCCGTATGATCGATGTCAGAAGATATACGAGCTAAAGAGCTGAGATTTTGTATGCATACTCCTGTATACCTTACGCAGTACGAGTTTATTATAATTTTTCGATGACTCATCCGATAACTCTTCTATCGAGAATAACCGAAAAATTGATTTGGTTTTTTGAGCCTCATTGGAATACTATTAGACATGGAGACTTCAGATTTACTGTGTATGTACATATGATGCATACAAACATTTTGTAATCAACAGATTTTGAAAGTTTCACTAAGACAGTATCTCTGCAAAAGACGTTATTCAACAAAAAAGTTCTGCATAAAAGAAGTGCAGAATGATTAGAATATCAGGGTTGGAGGGTTAGTTGTTTCAGTTATTAAAGCTAGAATTTGGAACACATACTCGTGTATATCCTCAGCTTGTAAAGATCCCACAAGGGCGTAACAAATCGGAAAATGCATTTTACGATATACCAGAAATCATTATAGGTGAAAAGGTTGAAATCTGAAATTTAGAATGCATATTCGTGTTGACCACCCAAGATCAAAAAGCTTTGGCGGATATGTCTACGCACATTAGGGGAGTGTAGTCAAGACTGCTCGACTACGAGATCCCCTAAAGCCTTCAAACAACTGATATTTCAATAATAACTCATACACGCACATACACATCCTACGCACGCACGCATAAACACACATTGGATGCAGTGTGGGCTGACTATGAGAACTTAATTCTTTAATAACTGTTCCTTGTCGATGGACTACCTTCATGAAACTTTCAGATTATGAGTATAGCATGGATATGCATACATTTACCAAAGCAAAAGTTTCTAGTAAGCAGGCGTTCTGCTAACTGTGCAGAATTTGTGATTAATTTAATTTCTAGACGTACAATCTTAAGGAATAATGTTCAAATGTATGTTCAATTTAAGGCACAAAACTCTAGTACCTCAAATGCGTTTAAATTGTGGGCGAGGGGGCGGGGTATCAACAATCTGTAAATTACAAACAGTTTGTATTCATCATCTATCTCTATATATATAAAAGAAAGTTGTGTAAAAGTGTTCCTACACTTATAACTCGAGATCTGCTGGACAAATTTTCATGGTTTTTGATTTATTGGATTTGTCTCCGCTACGAGTAGGATAGTAGATCTTAAAAATACTTTAAAAACGCGGTTTTTTCCCTAAGGATTCAAATTTCCATTGATACTCAGTAGGCTTGATAACAGTGATAGTTTTCGGTCCTGCTCTCATATTATACAATAGTATATAAGTAAAAAAAACAAATGTAGTCAGTCAGTCTACGGCATAGCCTCAGGCGAACCTGACTATTCATAAAAAAAACACATTTGATAAAAATAATACGCGTGCATTCAGAGCTAAATATCTCGAAAGTTCAGGTATTTGTTTGTCTCAAACATGAATTTGTGTAAATTTTGTAAAATTATATTTCTCGATTGTTTTATGTGGTTTTGTGCGAGGACATATTCAGTATTACTGTTAATAAAAATGCCGCGTCCTAGAAGATTTAATCTTTCCCGGCGGACCCATGATGCAATTAGGCAACGGAATATCGCGAATCAATTATCTGACGAAGAACGTGAAATCGCCCGAGAAAGGCGCCGCGTTATTTGAAGGGCAGCCCGTGAAACGTCAATAAGAAATGGTTCAAGGATTTTATTATCTGGCGATTTCCGACACACTACCAGCAATTCAAAGATCTACTGCTGCCGACGAAATAAACGCTTGCCTCAAAGCAACAAATCGGTGGCGATTTGTAACCAAACTTCAACTGCCTGTAAATATGAGAGTTGAATTGTTGAACGATCTATCTGCTGATGATTTCTCGAAGCAATTGCTGAATATCGGTAATGACCGTATTCCTGTTGACGAATCGAGTGGCTGATTTCATTTCCTCAAAATTTTTGCAATTTCGTCTCGTTAAAAGATGAGCTTGTCAACAAAGTATATCCGAATATCATTGCTTTCCACAAAAATACTAAATGGTTAAGTGAGCGAGCAATTTTGGCGGCTAAAAAAAAAAGATGTGAATGACCTTAATCTTATAATTCAAAATAAAATCGTTGGTACTCTGTATACATTCAAATCTATCGACTGTGTAACAAACGAAGAAGAAGCCACTAATTATCCAACTGAATTTTTGAACTCCTTGGATGTGCCTGGTTTACCACCGCACAATTTACAACTGAAGGTTGGCTCGGTTGTTATCATGGTCAGAAATTTAAACCAACCAAAACTGTGCAATGGAACGCGTTTGGTGATAAGAAAACTATTGAGCAATGTGATTCACGATTCCGATGATCCCAACAGATATTTCCTTTGAGTTTAAACGAATTCAATCTGATTCGTCTTGCCTTCGCCATGACGATCAGCAAATCACAGGGCCAAGAATAATTCGTACTGCGTATGGTATACACGAGTATGCATACCAAATTTCGATTCTCGGGCCCTTACATCTTCTAAGATCTCGGCGTTCATACGGAGAGACGGACAGGGCTGTATCGACTCAGCTCGCCGTCCTGATCAAGAATATATATACTTTATGCGGTCTGCGGTGATTCATGCTGCCTGTTACATACTTTTCACAAAACTATTACACCCCGATTTCCCATTTTCAATGGGTTCAGGGTGTAAAAAGTTGAAAAAACACCGAAAAAAAAGAATAGCGCCGCCTTTTCATTTTGCTTTAAAAATTATTAAAAAGATAAATGTGGATAAAACAGCTTTAAGTTAATAGTTAATAACAAATGAAAATAAATATATTCCAAAAGTTGAGTATTTGGTTGTGTTGTCTTTATTTGCAATTAAGGCCTAGGGATGAATTAAAGTAATTCCTAGCATCGTCTAAGGGAAATTTTAGCTTTGGACACCTGAACGACTTTCCAAAACATCTTTGCATTAGTTGGATTAGATTCAGAAACTATTTTTTGGCATCCGCCCACAAATTTTCAATTGGTCCGGCGACTGCGCAGTCCAGACCATAACGTTGATTGAATTCTCCAGGAACTATTCGTTCGCTTTTTTTTTCTTGGGTGTGTTTGGGATCGTTGTCTTGCTGAAAGATACATTTTACTGGCATAATGTATTCTGCGACACTTTTTCCAATATACCAATATAAACATGTAGGTCCATTATGATTTTAATCCAATAAATTGGGTCTACACAATAGTACACAAAACAACCCCATACCATTACATTTGATCCTCCATGTCTAATGGTTTTGGTTATACCTCTAGGTTTGAATGCCGAGGTCTTGAACGGCAACTATTTAAATCGTAATGTCTTAAATATTTCCGCACTGTTTGGTCCGTTGTTGATATGCTTAGGTCTATTTGAGTAGGGATAAAAAAGGATGCTTTCTAAATCGCGAATTAGTGGAGTGACATGCCAGGGTTGACATGTTGGGTCAGGGCTCAACGTCGTCAGCGGTTTTCACAACTTTCTTTATGGATCTACCAAATGAACAACAAATTTCTTCGACACTTGCTTTTGAAGATATGAAACCTGTAAAAAATTACGGTTTTCGCTCGAAAAGGATAAGTGATTATTATTTATATATTTATATTTATATTTAGTATTTTATATATATACTCTATTCTATATACATTAAGATAGCCGATATCCAAGAAATACGATTGTAGTATACAATCTTACTTGTTGAAATGTGAATTTCATATTGTATGTAAATACTGTGTATTTATGTGTATGTAGAAGTTAGCATTTTATAGACATGGATAAAGTAATCAAAAGACTAGGTGAATTTGGGGTGCTTACTGCACACTGCACGTCGATCTGCAGCTTAAAATATTTTATGTAAACAAGTAAGAAGGCTCTAGTCGAGACTGCTCAACTAGGAGATACCCTGAACCATCCATTCTGCACTTCTTTTATGCACACACACATACACGTGCATCCGTATGCATAAGCCAGCGCTCTGCTAACTGCGCAGTAAGCAGCAACTGCGCTTGGGCTGCGCTGCAGTGTGGGCAATAGTATGGTCAAAATGTGTAAATGTGTAAAAATAAAGCAAATTCGTACTGCGTATGGTAAACACGAGTATGCACACCAAATTTCAGTTCTCTAGACGGACGGACGGACAGGGCTATATCGACTCAGCTCGCCGTCCTGATCAAGAATATATATACTTTATGGGGTCTGCGATGATTCCTTCTGCCTGTTATATATTTTTTCACAAAAATTTTATTATCTGACTTCCCATTTTCAATAGGTTCAGGTTATAAAAACAGCTTTATTTTAATTTAAATTACCTTGATTTTAATTCATAAATTACCGTGAACGCAGTATTTATACATCAGAATTTGTTTAAGTTGAAAAGTAACAATGGCAGGTAATAGTGATGAACATTTTTTATACCCTGAGCCCATTGAAAATGGGAAATCAGGGTATAATGGTTTTGTTAAAAGTATGTACCAGGCAGAAGGAGGCGTGGCAGACCCCACAAAGTATATATATTCTTTTTCCTAGGTCCGTGTATATCACGCGCATATCAAGTTTATCACTAAAAATCGATAAATAAAATAAATAAATTCGACCCCTCACCCTCACCTTTGTAAAAAACGTATTTCAAGTAGTAGAGACTTGTGCTTTGGAATGTACATTCATTTGAACATTATGAGTGTGTTCTGAAAGTTTCATGAAGATTGGACGTCTAGAAAATAAATTATTCAGCAAATAAATTCGTTTAATATTGAACACACTGCAGCGCAGCCCAAGCGCAGTCGCTGCTTACTGCGCAGTTAGCAGAGCGCGTTCTAATACGTGCGTGTGTATGTATGTGTGCCCAAAAAAGGTGCAGAGTGATTGGAATATCAGACTGGAGGGTTCAGGGTATCTCCTAGTCGAGCAGTCTCGAGTAGAGACTGAAATCTGAAATCTCTCGGTCACAAGTGAAAAGAGTTTATTTAGCAAAATATATTAAAAATATAGTTTTTATTAATTTTTATTTTATTCTTGGTTATTTGTAGGACTGAATATCATGTGGAGAGAAATAGCTAATGTCTAATATGCATTTAAAATATTATGCCCACACTGCTAAGAAAAAAAAAATATTTTTACTTCAGTGGATATCATTAATAAGTTTTGTTTGCCTACTTCGACCTGCTTTTTCATCGGACATCTCTAATGGAAAGTCACTTTTGGATACAAAACCAGACTTTAGCCACCAAATATATAATGTTACAATTCAAGAAAACAGTCTTGGCAAAACCTACGCTAAAGGAGTATTACATGAGGACTTGGCCGGAATAACAATCGATTCAAAATATGATATAAAGTATAGGATAATAAGTGGAGATAAAGAGAAGCTCTTTAAGGCTGAAGAAAGACTTGTTGGAAACTTTGCCTTCTTAAGTATTCGAACGCGAACGAGTAATGTCGTTTTAAATAGAGAAAAAACTGAGGAATACAATCTAAAGGTTCGGGCGCATATTACTTATGCCAATGGTAAAAACAACTCCATTTATGAAACTGACACGACGATTCACGTAAAAGTACTAGATCGAAATGACTTAAGTCCATTATTTTATCCAACTGAGTATGCGGTAACCGTTCCTGAGGACACCCCAAAACACCACAGTATTTTAAAAGTTACTGCTGACGATGCTGACCTAGGGATCAATGGTGAAATCTATTATAACTTTTTAATAGAGAGCGAGAATTTCGCTATTCACCCAACTACTGGGGATATAACCATACTGAAACAGCTAAACTACGCTGAGAGTTCACACTATGAGCTTGTTGTTTTAGCCAACGACAGGGGTGCTGCTATTACCCAACAATCTCATCAGTCCAGCAAGGCGAAAGTGTCAATAACTGTAAAGCAGGTAAGTAAAACATAACGCTATTACCAGAATTTATTTTTGCTCAAGACCTTGCATATACTTTGCATATACAATTCATTGCTACACAAATAAGAAAGCTTTAATCGAGACTGCTCGACTACGAAATCCCCTAAATCTTTCGAATCCCCTAATCCTGCTAACAAAAGAAACACACACACGCAAGCATAAACACGCATTGGTTGCAGTGTGGGCTTGCTATGAGCTATGCTCATGAAACTTTCAGGTCGGTATTATAACATTAAAGTGCGTGTATATGCCAACGCACAAAGCCTCTAGTATTTCAAATGCGCCTTTTACAAAGGTGGGGGTGGATATAGGGCGGTAAATTACAATAAAAATTATATAAAATGCATATAAGCCTACATTTAAAATTTGAGAGCTCTAGCTCTAAAGGTGCAGGAGATATAATTATATAACTAGCTCTCAATAAGGTTTTTAATCGATAATTAAATAACGGGAGTAGTTCTCGATTCTTAGAGGAAAACTCGAAATGCGCGTGATATACACGGACCTAGGAAAAACAAATCAAGTCTCTTTTATATATGCTGAGCTCGACGTATTCATACATACGGACAGACGGACGGGGCTAAATTAACTCAGCTCGCCAACCTGATCAAGAATATATAAACTTTGTGTGGTCTGCCACGCCTCCTTCTGCCTTTTACATTTCAACAAAACCATTATATCCTGGTTTCCCATTTTCAGGGCTCATGATATAAAAATAGAGAACTTAAATTAAACAAAAATAACTAAACATCGTAAATAAAATCCCAAATTTAATTTCTTTATATACATACATGTATGTATGCAATTTAATAAACAATTTTAAAAATATATATAAAGAAATAAATAAAGAGATTAGAATACTATTTCGTTTTTTAAAGGTCAATCTAAATGCTCCCGAAATTTATGCAAAAACGTTTTCGAGTGTGATACCGAACATGGATTCTCTTATTTACGGGATAATAAGGGTACATGATAAGGATATTGGAAAAAATGGAGAGATAAAAAAGTTGGAAATACAAGACGGAAATCCAGATGGCAAATTTAAATTAATTCCCGCAGAGACCAGAGACGAATATTATATTGAACTAAATAAATTCGCAAAGTTACATGATGAAATTTTTACCTATAACTTGACACTTCGTGCGGAAGATTGTGGGAGACCCTCCAAATTCACATTTAAAACAGTAACGATACAAATCATTCCGGAGATAAAAAATGTACCGATATTTACACAGGAAATTTATGAAGTGTCCATTCCAGAAACGGCACCGATTAACATGCCAGTCATTAGACTAAAAGTTAGCGACCCCAATTTAGGGAAATCTGCTTCAGTGTACTTGGAAGTGGTAGGTGGCAACGAAGGTGGAGAATTCAGAATAAATCCGGATTCGGGAATGTTATATACACAAAAGCCCCTTGATGCCGAGAAAAAATCGAGCTACACATTAACCGTATCTGCCATTGATCAAGCGGATGTTGGGTCTCGCAAGCAATCATCTGCCAAAGTAAAAATTACTATTGATGATATGAATGATAATGATCCAATATTTGAAAACATGAATACCATCATTGAAATAAATGAGAATGAGTTATCCGGCCTTTTTGTAGTAAAGCTCATAGCGAAAGACAAGGATTCTGGTGAAAATGCATACATATCTTATAGTATAGCAAATCTAAATGAAGTTCCATTTGAAATTGACCACTTTTCTGGAGTTATAAAAACAACAAATCTTATTGATTATGAAACAATGCAAAGAAACTATACACTGCTTGTGCGTGCGTCAGATTGGGGACTACCGTACAGAAGGCAAACTGAAATCGCCTTAGATATTATCGTAAGAAATATCAATGATAATAGGCCACAATTTGAACGCATTAACTGTTACGGAAAAGTAATTAAATCGGCACCAATTGGCTCTGAAGTATTTACCATTTCTGCAGTTGATCTCGATGTGGGCGATGTAATATCATATCGGTCCATATCAGGAAATGAAGATGGTTGCTTCAACTTAGATCCAAATACTGGAACTATATCTATAGGTTGCAATTTGATGGATGTTGCTGTAAATGAAAGAGTTCTCAAAGTATCTGCCACAGATGGCACTCATTTTTCCGATGAGCTGAGTATTAATGTACATTTAGATGATGAATTCGCAAGAGATGTTAGCAATAGTTTACATGGCTACGGAACCTTTGAGTGTCGAGAAACTGGTGTAGCTAGAAGACTGACAGAAACATTAGCATTGGCCGAGAAAAACAATGTTAGAAATGTATCATCTTTTGATGTTAACGATTTGGCACTAACGCCTAGTCGGTATGGTCAAAACAGCCATAAACCTGAATTTGTAAATTTTCCTCAAGAGCTCGCCCTAAATGAAAGCATTCAATTGGGAACAACGGTAGCTTTAATTGAGGCTAGAGACCGAGATTTGGGCTATAATGGAAAGCTCGTATTTGCAATTGCAGATGGTGACTACGATTCAGTGTTTCGCATCGATCCTGATAGTGGGGAACTACAAATTATTGGCTACCTTGATAGGGAAAGATTAAGTGATTATATTTTAAACCTGACAGTCTATGATTTAGGTCAGCCGACAAAATCAGATTCAAAAATTCTTCCTATAACAATAATTGATGCAAACGATAATCCTCCAATTTTACAAAATTCTTTAGCTACACTTCGTCTCGCAGAAAATGCGCCAATAGGTACTATAGTATATTGTCTACATGCAACAGACGCAGACTTGGGCATCAATGCAGAAATCATTTATACCTTATTTATCGAGTTCAAAGAATTTACTATTAACAAAACAAGTGGATGCATTATTCTTAACGAATTCTTAGATAGAGAGAAGAACGATAAATATGAGTTACATATTATTGCAAAAGATTTGGGATATCCTACATTATCGGCAGAAGCCGTGGTATATGTCTTAGTTGAAGATGTTAATGACAATGCACCAATTTTCGGAGTACAAGAGTATATTTTCAAAGTTCGCGAAGATGTGCCTAGAGGAACTGTTGTTGCAGTTATTGAAGCCTTTGACAATGATTTGGGAAACAATGCAGAAATTCTTTTCTCACTTAAAGAGGATGCACAAGACCAGAATCTTTTTATAATTGATAAACATACTGGTGCTATACGCACGGAAGGTTATTTAAATTATGAAAATCGTCAGGTACATAACCTTGTTGTAAGCGCAATAGACTGTGGAGTCCCATCATTAACAGTTGATATGCCCGTCATACTTGAAATAATTGATGTAAATGAAAATCGATATGCCCCGGAATTCGATGACTTCATTTATGAGGGGAAAATAAAAGAGAATATGCCGAAGGGCACTTTAGTCATGAATGTTACCGCGAGGGACATGGACTCAATGGATATTAATTCTAAAATATCATATTCAATCACTGGTGGTGATGGGCTAGGCATTTTTTCTGTTAATAATCAAGGTAAGAAGTAAAAAATCTTAGTATTATCAATTAAATAAAGCAAGTTTTGCGTTAGGATCTATTTACTCTCTAACCCAACTGGATGCAGAATCCAAAAGTTTTTACTGGTTGACACTATGCGCGCAGGATAATGCTATCGTGCCTTTAACTAATTGTGTTATGGTAAGCATTGACACGTAATTTTAATTATGTATGTTGCTAATAACAAATGCTTTTACAGGTTTACATCGAAGTTAAAAATGAAAATGATAACATTCCATTGACAACCAAACCAGTCTATTACGTAAATGTCACAGAAGGTAGCTCAGAAAAGCATGAAATTATTCAGCTCAAAGCAACAGATCCCGACATTGATCCTTCACAAAAAATTACCTACAGTATTACATCTGGAAATCTGATTGGTTATTTCGCCATTGAACCACACACAGGTAAGTCAAATAAGCAATGATACATTTAAAATAATTATAATTTATATTAAATTTTAAAAATATTTAGGAATCCTAAGAACTACAGAACGTAAACTTGATAGAGAGAATCAAGCAGAACATATTTTAGAGGTAAGTTAACCCGTGAATATATGAAAATAGAAAACTTGAGGATTGTCTCTACACATTCTTAATGATGCCACCGAATGTATCGTCCTCGCATCTTTATACAGTAGAGTATGTATATATATATATTATATATATATTTTATATATTTATATATTTTTTGTGCCAAGCAACCCATTCTTTTTTTTTAAATATTTTAAACGATGTTGTAGAAACTTAAAAATTTTTTCAAATACAATTATAAATTTTCTTCTATAAAAAAATATTGTGGTAGGATAAATTAATAGATAACAAGAATATAATACAGTTTTTAATAAAAATAAAGGGGGAAATATTTTGGGATTAAATCTTTTTACATATTTAATTGTTTTGCGAGTTGTGTGTAAAAATAATTTAAAAGCTTTAAACTATATGTTGGGCTCAGCAATAAGCTCTTCATTGTAATTAAGAGCGGCAGTTCAACGAATATGTCGAGTCGCTTGCTCGCGTCTATCATATAAACTCTAAAACTAATAAACTAATCGTTAAGTGAATACAATCGTGTTTAATACTTAAAACTATTCGACAATTCTCGATAGCAAAACATTTGCCGACCTCGACGTGATCTTTCTTTTGTACAATATAACTAATTTACTAATAAAAAATGACATATAAAAGAAAATACAGATTAATCTATCAGCGCAATGCAATTCACAATATTCTTTATTAGGCCATCTTTAGCCAATACAAACAAGCTGGATGGTTTCCCCGAGAACATGCCGCATATAGTTGTCCTTGCGGAAAAGCTCCTGTTGGTTATGTTACAAGTATTGTAGTCGTTCACTCCTATCTTCACGTACATGTCGATCATAAATTGTTGGCAAAGCTAACGACATCGTAAAATGATATTCTCCTGACCACGCCTAATCATCAAACGAAACAAATAAAAGTCCTTGGAGCTAACATTCTTGTTTGTTTCGGTTACTATAATATATATCCTTGAATCAATTAATAATAAATGAATGATGCTCTTAATAATGAATGAATTACCTGTTACGGGATCTCGTTGTTTAATGTTTATGCAATATCCGTCTTGTCCCTTCCAAAAAATAAGAGGATATTGGAGAGCATCTTATAAACGATAGGTATCAGCAATTAACTGCAGAGAATTATTTCTACTTTGAATCACTATTTGCCACTTAGCTGTACGATCGTCAACCGTCCAGAAACGTCGTCAACAACAGGTGCGTTGAATCTATATATATGCCCTCCAGCTGGTGCTCTATCAGGATTGACGACGATAGCGTGATTGTCACTTTATTTTGTCGGTCAATTTTTTTACGTCTGTTGACTACGAATCTGCGCGCTTCTCTTCGTTCTGCCCTTCTTCATCTGATTTTTTTTGCTCAGCTATCTTGCATGCCTCTAGCTTTGAGTGTTCGACGACTCAAATCAGCCCCCTTGAGTATTCATGGCACTATTGTCTTATAATCAAACTTAAATACATCAAGTTGAAAAACTGTTTCGTGATAAACAGTGACGTAATATTATATTCGAATACTTATTATTTGCGTTACCTATTATACTAATAAAACACGTATATTTATTAATCACGTTCACGTTATACATCTGCATGGATGCATCCAAAATTGAATCATTCATTTTGAAAATAAACACACTTTTGTTCCTGTACAGCATTAAATGAGTAACAGTGAACGCTACGTACAGCACTGTATATTGACAGTTTATATTATCACTTCGTGTCGCGGTGTTTGTTGCCAAACTCTTCCAAACGGTTCGACCGAATTTTGTGTGCAGGCTGGGTAGGTCTGAGAATCGGCCAACATCTATTTTTTGGTTTCTTCCGATGGCATGTTGACAGTCCAAAAGCTTTTTTAAAACGATATTCGCGAAAATGTTCGTGTAAATCGTCGCATAGTTAATAGGCAAACTCGGCGAATATGTTTGTGTAACAAATTCGTCTGTGGATACCCCCCTTAAGTGTGGGCCACTTGGGAAATCAGGGTATACTGGTTTTGTGAAAAAGTATGTAACGGGCAGATGGAATCATCGCAGACCCTATAGTCTATATATATTTTTGATCAGGATGACGAGCTGAGTCGATATAGCCCTGTCCGTCCGTCTGCATGAGTGCGCCGATCTCAGAAGATACAAAAGCTAGAGAGCTGAAATTTGGCATGCATACTCGTGTCTACCATAGGCAGTACGAGTGTATCTTATTTTTTTTTTTTTCGATAAATCATCTGATAACTTTTTTATCGAGAATAATCGAAAAAATTATTTAGTTATTTCAGCTTCATTTGAACACTTAGACCTAGAGACTTCGGATTTAATGTGTATATACATATGGTGAATAGAAACATTTTGTAACACGCTGCCCTCGCCCACAATTAGTAAAAAAAAACATATCAAATACTAGAGACTTGTGCTTTGGAATATACATACATTTACATATATAATATTATGATTACGTTCTGAAAGTTTCATTAAGATTGTACGTCTATAAATTAAATTATTCGACAAATAAATTCTCATAATATTGCCCACACTGCAGCGCAGCCCTAGCCGCTGCTTACTGCACAGTGATCAGAGCGCGTGCGGAGGCATGTGTATGTATGTATATGTGCATAAAAGAAGTGCAGAATGATTAGAATATTAGATTGGAGGGTTAGGGTTATCTCCTAGTTGAGCAGTCTCGACTAGAGCCTTCTTACTTTTTTTTTTTTTTTTTTTTTTTTCGACGCAACGATTTTACGACATTTTTCAATGTACAATAAAGCATTGATTGCTATTGAGGATCTTTGCACTGTCATTGAGAATTTACCCAATAGGCTTGATAACAGTGATAGTTTTCGGTCAGATTCGCGCAGATTCATAGTCAACAGACGTAGAGGAATTGACCGACAATTTACATCACATTTATTTCTTCGTTATGTCAATTTAAAAATGAGACGATCGGGATGTGTTGCTCGTCAGGAAAAGAAAAACTCCCAGAAATTGACACCGCCGAAACCATTGCACGGCTTCCTGATACTCATACTTCCTGGTACTGATCCAGATTCTTTACTGTTCTTGCAGTCAATTCGAAAATTAGATTCATATTTTCAAATGACATCGTTTGGAGCAAGGGAAATAGTTACAAATACTGCTGCAAATGGTCAACAATTTAATAGTGGCAAATAGTGATTTGAAGGAGAAATAATTCTCTGCAGTTAATTGCTGATACCTATCGTTTATATGATGCTCTCCAATATCCTCTTATTTTTTGGAAGGGACAAGACGGATATTGCATAAACATTAAACAACGAGATCCCGTAACAGGTAATTCATCCATAATTAAGAGCATCATTCATTTATTATTAATTGATTCAAGGATATATATTATAGTAACCGAAACAAACAAGAATGTTAGCTCCAAGGATTTTTATTTGTTTCGTTTGATGATTAGGCGTGGTCAGGAGAATATCATTTTACGATGTCGTTAGCTTTGCCAACAATTTGTGATCGACATGTACGTGAAGATAGGAGTGAACGACTACAATACTTGTAACATAACCAACAGGAGCTGCGTGAGGAAGAATACATTCACTTGCGAGATGCTATTATTTTTCCCCACATCTATGTTTTCGCGTCGGGAAACCATCCACATTTTTTTGTGCTGGCCTAAGATGTTCTAACAAAGAATATTGTGCATTGCTTTGGGCTGATAGATTAATCTGTATTTTCTTTGAAGTGTCAGTATTATTAGTAATAAATAAAGTATACTTCGGTTGCTTACAAAGCTCTCGACTTTAACTGTATCCCCACACACGTATAGAAAATTATTTAATCTGCATTTAAGTATAAAGTATTTCCTAGAAATAATGGATATGACAAAGCAACGATTGCCCGGTCAGCTAGTAAATATATATTTATACATATTATTAAGAAATAGTTAATAATCACTTATATTTTTCAATATATTTTAGATCTCTATATCAGACAATGGTTCACCTATATTGACATCAACTACACGTGTGGTGGTATCGGTTTTAGATATTAACGATAATGGCCCAGTGTTTGATCAACGTGTATATAAAGTACAAGTTCCTTCGACGACACATATAAATGAATCTATATTTCAAGTAAGTATAAGTTATTAAATGCTATTACGGAACAATTTGTTTATTTACTACCTTGTATATATCTGTATCGGATCTTATTATATGATTTAGGTTCACGCGATTGACAGCGATGACGGGGAAAACAGTCGAATAACATATTCAATCAAATCTGGAAAGAAGAAAAATAAGTTCCGTATTGATAGTTTTAGTGGACATATATTTTTTACAAAGAGCTTCGAGGCTGACTCAGAATACGAAATTAATGTTAAAGCTGAAGACAATGGAATCCCTAAAAAGAGTCAAACAGCATTAGTGAATATACTGGTTCTTCCTATATCACCAAATTCAGCGAATTCTCCTGTAATCGCTAAGAAGTCAATAAATAATATTGTAGATCTGACGGAAAATGATAAGCCTGGTTTCTTAGTGACGCAGATTCAGGCAAACGATGAAGATAACGACCAGCTATGGTATAATATCAGTGGTATGTTATATAAATTATATGTATCTATATAGATTATAGATTTTATTATTATACTATAATTCAAGTAATTTTAAAAGAAAACTAGGCTAATGAATGCTAAACATTGAAAAAAGTATAGGTATAAAATAAGAATTTGAATTTGAATTTTTATTTTTAATAGGAGGAAATGAAGGAAATAACTTTTACATTGGAAGAGATACTGGAAATATACTGTTGTCACACTATTTGGATTACGAAACACGAACCTCTTACAATCTTTCAATTAGTGTAACTGATGGGTCAAATATAGCACACACTTGGCTATATATTCAAGTTGTTGATACAAACGACAATGCACCTCAATTTACCAAAGAGATATATCATGTTAATATATCTGAAAATATTGAGGAAGAATCTGTTATTATGCAGCTCCATGCTACTGACAGAGATGAGGATAAAAAATTATTTTATCAACTACATGCTGCACAAGATCCAACATCTCTAACACTATTTCGAATAGATTCCATAAGCGGCAATGTAATAGTCACCCAGAAACTTGATTTTGAAAAGACATCGCAGCACATACTAATTGCGTTTGTAAAGGATCAAGGAACACCAGGGAAGAGGAATTACGCGAAATTAATAGTAAATGTGCATGATCATAATGATCATCCTCCCGAGTTCACAGCTAAAATTATTCAAAGTAAAGTTCCGGAGAGTGCTGCAATGGGCTCAAAAATTGTTCAAGTTATGGCAATTGATCGAGATAGTGGAAAGAATGCTGAAATTCGTTACTCAATTATTTCCGGCAACGTGGGAAGTATGTTTGAAATGGATTCAACATTTGGTATTATATATTTAACTGCATCCTTAGACATCAATAAAATGCAGGAATATATGCTGCAGGTTAAGGCTGTAGACCTTGGACAGCCTCCATTATCATCTCAAGTTCCTGTGCATATAGTTGTTACCATGTCTGATAACGATCCCCCTAAATTTTTCACCGATATGATTTCATTGGAAATGTTTGAAAACTTAAATGTGGGGTCATTTGTAACACAAATTGAAGCTCGATCGTCTTCATCTGTTTTCTTTAATATAATATCTGGAAACGTGAATGACAGCTTTCGAATTAACCCTTCTACAGGTGTTATTGTCATCAACGCTAATGTCGACTATGAAATAATCAAGTAAATATTCAGTGCAACAGTTATAATAATGAAAAAATCATTAATATATTCTCATCCTTTGGACTGTTTTTATTTCCAGGATTTATAATCTAACTATAAAAGCAACGAATATGGCCGCCCAGTCTTCTTGTCAAAATGTAATAATTCATGTTTTGGATATGAACGATAATATTCCGAAATTCCTGCAAACTGAATATATAGGAAGCGTTTCGGAATCCGCTCCTTTGGGTTCATATGTACATATAATTGACGATAAGAAAAAACGGTGAGCCAATCTTTTTAAGTTTAGTTCTGTTTACCTCTATAAAATATGACAAACTAGAAAAACATGTTTCTTAAAAATTTTCTTGTGTATTTTTTTGTACCGCGAACCCATTGATAATAGATATCGGGGCTTAATTATGTTGTTAAAGTTTGTATTAAGTACTTATATTTTTGACTTGGGCGACGAGCTGGACCGTTTCAGCCCTGTCCATATGTGTGAACGCGTTGATCTCAGAAACTGTAAGAGTTACAGACCTCATATTCGAGTATTCAATCGAAAATATTAAGTCAGTCACAATTTATTAAACAAATAACACATAGATACATCCATACACACGCATAAGCCCGCGCTCTGCTAACTGCGCAGTAAGCAGTGACTGCGCTAATGTGCAATATTATGAAAATTTATTTGTTGAATAATTTCTTTTGTAGACGGATAATCTAATTGAAACTTTCAAGACGTAATCATAACATGTATTTACATTCTAAAGCACAAGACTCAAGGACTTGAAATAGGTTTTGTTTGTATGCATCATATGTCATACACAGAAAATCTGAAGTCTCCAGGTCTAAAAGTATTCAAATGAGGCTGAAAAAACAATTAACAATTAACAACATACGGCAAACTTGTACAGCGTATGGTATACATATACACGTATGCATACCAAATTTCAGCTCTCTAGCTCTTATAACTTCTGGGGTCTGCGATGATTCCTTCTGCCTGTTACATACTTTTCACAAACCCAACATACCCTGATTTCCCAATTTCAATGGGTTCACATGTGATTCTGGGTTACCTGTCGGCCACCCCGACTAGAGCTTTCGTGTCCTTATACTCATAATGATACAAATATTGTTTAACATACATATTATCAGTCATTTAAAACTAAATGTATCGGATGCTGATGTTGGACCTAACGCAATGTTGCAATACAATATACTTGACGACTTGGCGAGCCAAATGTTCAAGATTGATTCTACAACCGGAGCTATCGAAATTTTAAAAAGTCTGGATTATGAAACGAAGACGAATTATTCATTTTTTGTAACGGTAAGCTTCCTTTAAAAACTCAGTCTGTAATTACCTTTTTGTAGATATTTTTACAAGCAAACTGAATGCAAACTATGTTAAATTTAAAAATGATTAATTTGCAGGTCAGTGACAATGGTAAACCAAAGTTACATTCCGTTACAACAGCTCACGTAATAATAATTGTGAGTAATGTGAATGATTGTCCCCCAGTATTCAAAGATCGAGACCTGAATGTTACATTGTTTGTACCAACTTTTGAAAATGTATTTGTGGATCGAATTGGTGCATTTGACGCTGACAACGATATAATTCGTTATGACATTGTTGATGGAAACAACCAAGAATGTTTTCAAATACATCCCGTTACAGGAGTAATAACAACAAGGTAAATAAATGATTATATATATTTCCATATTTTAGTAAATTTAATAATCAACAATTGTTTACTTGAATTGAGAGAATGTATAAACTTGGTATATAAAAACTCTCTCTGTCCGTCTGACTGTCTGTTCGTATGTTTGAACGCGTCGATCTGAGAAGATATTAAAGGTAGAGACTTAAAATTAATGTCCGTACACACAGCGTAGATATCGAGTTTATCTAAACAAATCGATAACTACTCTCGTCATTTTGCTATCGATTAAAACCTTATAGAAAATCAGTTATAACAAGTAAGAAGGCTCTAGTCGAGACTGATCGACTTGAAGATACTCTAAACCCTCCATTTGGCACGTTTTTATTTACACATACATACATATGCATCCAAACGCACGCATAAGCACTCGCTCTGCAACTGCGCAGTAAGCAGGGACTGTGCCTTGTCTGCGCTGCATTGTGGGCAATATTAAGGGAATTTATTTGTTGAATTCCTTCTTTTGTAGACATAACGATGGCTCTCCCGGTGGTGCTGATCGGTGAAATGCACATATTGACCAGAATGTGTTTTGGGCAAGTGCATTGATCTTATTCTTATTGCTGACGATAGGCTCCCACGGTTGTGGTTGCATTGCCGTTGCATTTTGCTGACAAGGCGCACATGTCAAAAGTGCATGCACTGGAGCCGTGATGTAATTGGGCCGGTACAATGCCCTTTTGTAGGGTCTGTCGTTCTGGACAGGGCTATATCGACTCAGCTCGTCGTGCTGATCAACAATATATATACTTTATAGGTTCTGCGATGCTTTCTTCTGCCTGTTTCATACCTTTCACAAAATCATTATACCCTGATATCCCATTTTCAGTGGGTTCAGGGTATAAAAATAATGTCTTCTGCATCTTAAAATTAAAAAAAAAATATATGGTGTTTATTTTATATATTATATTATAATATATGTCAGAGATTTACGTAATTATCATGAGAAGTTAACATAACAGGAGTATGTTAAGATAATATCATGAAAGTGAAATGTTGCTGACACATGTTGCAATGCTTCTTTGCGATGTTGTAAAATTTCATAGTGGCGTGACTGTGTAGCTGCTATATACAATGCAACCGGCAAAGTAAATGACTAAAGCGCGATAACGGTTAGCGGTAAAATCTATGCCGAGAACGAGGCTCGAGGTCTAGAGAGATGCCTGAGCCGAGTGTGGCGCGATTGTTATACCCTGAACCCATTGAAAATGGGATATCAGGGTATAATGGTTTTGTTAAAAGTATGTAACAGGCAGAAGGAGGCGTGGCAGACCCCACAAAGTATATATATTCTTGATCAGGGCGACAAGCTGAGTCGATTTAGCCCTGTCCGTCTGTCTGTCCGTCCGTCCGTATGTATGAACGCGTCGATCTCAGAAGATATAAGAGCTAGAGACTTAAACTTTTTTTTTAAATGTCCGTACATATCACGCGCATATCGAGTTTATCACTAAAAAACGATAACTCATTCCGATACTTTTTTATCGATAAAAAATCTTATCGAAGATCACTTAAAAAATTATATCTCCTACATCTTTCAAGCTAGAGTCTTCAAATTTAAAATGTATATAAAGATGTATTTTATACGATTTCGGTTTTTTGTTAAAATTTACCCCCCACCCCTAAATCCACCCCCTTACCCTCATCTTTGTAAAAGTCGTATATCAAATACTAGAGACTTGTGCTTCGGTATACACATACATTTTAACACCATGATTACGTTCTGAAAGTTTCATTATGATCGTACGTCTAGAAATTAAATTATTCAACAAATAAGTTATCATTATATTGCCAACATTGCAATGCAACCCAAGCGCAATCGCCAGTATATGCGAGTGTGTGTGTGTGCGTGTGTGTTTTCTAATTATTATTGAAATATCAGTTGCTTGTAGGGTTCAGGGTATCTCGTAGTCGAGCAGTCTCGACTAGAGCTTTCTTTCTTGTTGTTTTTATGGGAAATAAAGAATATAGACACGAGCGATAAGGTTATGCGTACGTGGCTTTAGTCTGAGGACAAGAAGAGAAATAACAATGAGACAATTGCGACTCGCTGCGATCTAAGTAAAAGAATACATGGCTCAAATGCCAAATCCGAAAAGACCATTCATTTATTTGAATGTTTTTTTTCCTTAGCAGTAAGTTATTTTTTTACATTTTCACTTTTTTCCTAAATCTATTATGGCTTAGCTTTCTAAAACAAAGAAACAAAATTTTAAATTTCGACCGGTAACATATAATCGGTTGCAGACTTTTGTCGGAAACAAAGGTTTTGCAACCAAATATTAAATATTGTTTTTCATTTCATCCATTTAAAGAACTATAGTTCGAGGATTAGATCACACAATTATGTCACTTAAACCTGTAGTGAATTAATAAATATATGTTTTTTTGTGTAGATAATTTGAGATTACCATATTTTTAATCTTATTCCTCTTAGAAATTACGAGTTTAAAAGTCAAGAATACATTTTACACGTCCGTGCCTCTGATGGATTGTTTTCTACAATTCTCCTCGTCAATATTAAAATTGAGACAATACCTGATTCCAACTTCATGTTTAAAAAAAAAAGATACGAATTTTCAACATTTGAAAATACCACGAAAGTTGCGACAATAGGATTAATCAATGTCATTGGAAATACATTAGCTGAAAATGTTGAATACATTATACTTAATCCAACTGAAATGTTTCAAATCGGAATTACTTCTGGAGCTATAAAGACAACCGGAGTAATGTTTGACCGAGAAGTGCAGGACATGTACAAAATTTTTGTTGAAGCAAAATCATGGATGTCTCGTAAGGACAATACGAGTATTCGCAGAGCAATCACTTCAGTTTATATCTCTGTAATAGATATAAACGATAACTGTCCCATGTTTGTCAACATGCCATATTATGCTTCAGTGTCTGTTGGCTTCACAAAAGGAACGATCATAATGAAGGTAAAAGCCGTTGATCTAGACAGTGCTGAAAATGGAGAAGTTCGGTATGAATTGAAGAAAGGAAACGGAGAACTTTTTAAAATGGACAGAAAAACCGGAGAATTGTCAATTAAACAAATTATTGAAGGTCATAATAGAAAATATGACTTGATAGTCGCAGCGTGCGATGGGGCTCTAATTTCATGCTGCACAGAAGTGCCAGTTCAAATAAAGGTACACATAATTAAATTCTGCATATTAAATATTGTAAGCTTATACTAAATTTGTAAATTGTTTTATTTTAAATAGGTTATTGACCGCTCTATGCCAATATTTGAAAAACAATTCTATTCTGTAAGCGTGAAAGAAGATGTTGAAATGTACACTGCTCTATTTGTATCGATTCAAGCTGAGAGTCCTTTGAAACGGAAACTGATTTACACAATATCAGCTGATAATTCAGAACAATTCTTTGAAATCGATTATAGAACAGGTAAATTAACAAACGTTTAATATAGCGGTACATATAGACTCTTGATTTCTCAACTTTAAGTACTTTATCTTTTTTTAGGGTCTTTGTATGTGGTTAACGAACTTGATTATGAGGAAAAAAATATACATGAGATATCTATTCGAGCTACTGATAGTATTTCCGGAATTTATGCAGATGTCTTAGTATCGATAACAGTAATTGATGTAAACGATTGTTACCCCGATATTGAAAACGACTACTATAATATTACATTACCGGAAAATATTCCATTTGGATCACAAATATTAAAAATAAACGCAACCGATAGGGATTCTGGCGTTAATGGAAAACTATCATATTTTATTGAGTCGATCGATGGTCGAAATGATTCCGATACTTTTTACATTGACGTTAATGAAGGATATTTATATTTAAAAACAGCTTTGGATTTTGAAGTGAAAGATCACCATCACGTAATTGTGCACGTCAAAGATCACGGCTCTCCTCAATTATCATCAAAATGCAATATTTTTATTACAGGTAATTCAATACTTATATTCTACCCACTTTGAACCGGATAATATATAAGCATCCGAAATTGAAACTCAAGTAGTATTAAGTAGTATTAGTATATAGTAGTACTAATATATAAATTTTTTGTTTATTTCAGTTAAAGATCTTAATGATAACTCTCCGAAATTCATCGAGCCATCTTTTAATACGAAGCTGTCTGTAGCTGCGAAACGCGGACAATTTGTTGCATTGCCTAAAGCGTTTGATAATGATATATCTGACATTAACTTTCTGCAATACAAAATTGTTGATGGAAACGAATTACAAACCTACAACATAGATAAGCAAAGCGGAATCATTTATCTTCAAAATATGTTAAATTTTACAGATAACCCAATCACGATTTTAAATATTTCAATTTCCGATGGAGTTCACACAAGTTTTGCTAGATTAAAAATTACTTTAGTCCCTGAAAATGTCCATAGTCCCGTGTTTGACGAACTGACATATGAAGCTAAAATTCCGGAAAACCTCCCGAATGGACATAAAATAATTACGGTTTGTATATGTTTATGAAAGTTAGTTTTCCATATTACTCTTAGTTTAATTTTAATTTTAGGTAAAAGCAGTTGATAATGATTTTGGCCAATACGCCAATGTTTTTTATGAAATCACGTCTGAGGAAATGAAAAAGTATTTTAATGTAGACCGAAATAGTGGTATAATAACATCGAAAGTTTTATTTGACCGAGAAATTAAAGATGAGTACGTCGTCCAGTTAAAAGCAATTGATGGTGGATGTAAATTTGGTTTCGCTACACTAAGAGTATACATTGAGGACGTTAATGACAATGCCCCGCAATTCTCTTTGAATGAATATAAACTTGTAATAAGCTCTTTAATAAAACCTAGTGATACCATAATGGCAGTAAGTATAAATAATGCAAATATTTTAGTACTGCAAGTACAATTTAATTTCTTCAGATCACTTAGTTTGAAAATGATAAAAATACTTTTAATATTAAATTCCTGTTTCAGGTAAAAGCTATGGATAAAGATATAGGTGTCAATGGGATTGTAAAATATACAATTTTCCCTAACTCAATGAAAAAAATGTTGGAAAAGAAAATTCATTTGAATGAAAGTACTGGAAACATAGTTATTATTAAGGAACCAGAAAAGTTTGAAAAGGGCGTTTTACAATTTTTCATTCGAGCTTTTGACTCTGGTGAGCCCTCATTGCATAGCGACATTCCGGTTTCTCTTGAAATAGTTGACTCGGACGTGAAGGTTCCAGCGTTTGAAAAATCTGAATTCAATTTTAAAATAATCGAGTCTACATCACCAGGAACTGTCTTGACTAAATTTAATGTTTATGGAAATTATTCATTAAAGTTTTCTACTTCAGACGAAAGCTCGATTTTTACAGTATCTGAAAATGGGGAATTAATTCTAATGCAAACATTGGATCGGGAGCAAAAGGATTCACATTATCTTGTGATCGTTGCCGAAACAGCAACTTTTCCTGTTCTATATACATATGCAGATGTTAATATTCATGTTACTGATGAAAACGATAATTATCCTACATTTGAAAATATAATTTATAGTGCTGATATCGCGGAAAATACTGATAAAGCAGCGTCGATACTAAAAATAACGGCAACTGATGCAGATAGTGGATCGAATGGTGATGTTCGATACTATATTGATGATGATGAATCAATTGATATACGAAACGTTTTTGATATCGACATTTATTCTGGAATGATAACTCTCTTGTCTTCCTTGGATAGAGAAGTACAGTCAGAGTTTAACTTTAAAGTGATTGCCACAGATAACGGTCACCCAAAACACGATTCAAAGATACCAGTCTCTATTAAAATTATTGACTATAATGACAACGGACCCCAATTCAAATTGTCCCAGGACCAAATATTTGTTTTAGAAAGCGCCCTTCCAGGAACAGTACTCAAAAATATGCTGCTTATAGATCCAGATAGCGAAAAGCAAGTAATGGAGTATTATATTATTTCTGGAGATAATCAATCGCAGTTTCAAATTGGAAAAACGGGAGAGTTGTTTATATCAAGACCTCTTGATAGAGAACAAATATCATTCTACAACTTAATCATCTTAGCCACAGACGGCAAGTTTACCACCCAGTCTAATGTTCAAGTGCACATAAAAGATGTTAACGATAATATGCCTTACTGCTTGAAATCTCGTTACCACATTACAATAAATGAATCAATAGCGGTCGGATCAACCATTGGAGAAGTGAACGCATTAGATTTTGACTCAAGTAATGATTTTAAATTACGTTATTACTTATCTGGGAGAAGTTCCGACGATTTTGCTATTTCCAAGGATAGTGGAATTTTAAGAGTAGCAAAACTTCTTGACCGGGAGCGAATTTCAAAATATAACATTTTTACACACGTTCAGGATGGGAAAGAATTCATAAGAGAATGTGTGTCTGAAATAATAATTACTGTGAGTGACATAAACGATAATGCCCCTATTTTCACTATGCCCAATTATACAGTAAGCATACAAGAAGATGCTCAACTACAAACGTTGATTACAAAAGTACATGCTACTGATAAGGACTTTGGTATAAACCGCAAGATTAGCTATTCATTAATAGGATCAAATAGTGATTATTTTCGAATTTCAAAGACAACAGGAATAATAAAATTAGTAAAAAACTTGGACCGTGAAACTATATGTATGTATAATTTAACACTTGTCGCCGAGGATTTTGGGAGACCTAAACTGTCTTCAGTTGCAAAAATTGTTATAAATATTTTGGATATAAACGACAATCCTCCAGAATTCACATTACGGCAGTATTCATATCATATATATGAAAATGTCACCCATGGACATGAAGTTTGCACAGTGTTTGCTACATCAAAAGATATTGGTGTTAATGCTGAAATATCATATTTTATAATCAGTGGCAATGAACAGCGCAAATTCAACATTGATTCCAGGACTGGCGTGTTATTGGTCAACGGATCACTGGATTTTGAAAAAACGAAATTTTATTTTCTTACTGTTCAAGCAATTGATGGAGGTAACCCGCCGCTTAGCAGCATCACATATGTTAATATCTCTATAGATGATGTTAATGATAACATGCCAAAGTTTACACAAATCATATATAGAAGCAGTGTGAAGGAGGATGCTTTACTGAATACTCCAATAATAGATATTAAAGCAACTGATGAGGATTCCAACTTGAATGGCTTCATAAAATATGATATTGTGAAAGGTGATAACTTAAGACAATTTCACATAAACAATAGCAACGGAACAATAAGTCTGGCAAGGACACTCGATCGAGAAACTATTTCTGATTATATACTGGATGTGCAAGCCTGTGATTTAGGGACTCCGGTGCAATGCAATAATGTACAAGTCAATATAATTGTTTTGGACGCAAATGACAATGCACCAGTATTTTCGCAAGCGAATTATAGCATAGTTTTACAAGAAAGTAGACCACTTGGATATGTTTTTCTTACCCTTGACGTCTCTGATGCTGACCAGCCACCTAATTCTATACCTTTCACATACGATATACGCTCTGGAAACGAAGGTGGACTCTTTCGATTGGAGCAAGATGGGTCACTAAGTACTGCTTCACGGTTTAATCACAAGTTGCGAGATACATTTACAATACAAATTCGCGTTTTTGATAATGGCACGCCTCCTCTCTATGCAGACACTTGGGTGACGATAAGAATCATTGAGGAGAGCCAATATCCACCAATTTTAACTCCTTTAGAGATTAATGTAAATTCCTTTGAAGATGAATTTACTACTGCATTTTTGGGCAAAGTATATGCCACTGACCAAGATCAATATGATGAACTATCTTTTTCTATAGCTTCAACCATTGACGAAACTTATCAATCTTCTCAACTCTTCAGAGTTAATGAAAAAACTGGTGAAATATTTTCAAATTTAAACTTGGATATTGGTCTCTACAAACTAAATGTAACTGTCACTGATGGAAAATTTACGGTATACACCATTGTTAAAATTAATGTTGAGCTGATAACATTGGAAATGGTCAAAGAAGCCACAGTGATTAAATTTAGTAAGATTTCTGCATCAGATTTCTTATTAAGTCATAGAAAAGGTTTTATTCGATCTATACGGAGTGTGATGAGATGTCGTCAAAAAGACGTGATTTTAATATCAGTTCAGGAGCAAGTTAGAAATTCTTTGGATAACAGTGAACAATATTCTACAGACTTATACGTTGTCTTTGCGATTCACAAACAACAAATAAATCCAAATTCTGACGCATTCTTCAGCAGTGATGAAATTCGCTTATCTGTAATTACCAAACAAACTGAAATTGAGCACGACTCAAACTTAATTATTGAGGAAATATTACCAAGCTATTGTAAAAGCAACGAAAACATTTGTGTTAACGGAATCTGTAAGCAATTGATCAATATGGAAATCAACAATATTACAACTGTTTACACAGATGTCATTAGTTTTGCAGCACCTTCCTATAGTTTAATAAATAAATGTGTTTGCAAACCTGGGTTTGATGGAAAGTACTGTAATGAGACAGTAAATGCATGCTCTTCAGAACCGTGCCCTCCGCAAAGAAACTGTTTGCCATCAGAATCTTTGACTAAGTATCAATGCGTATGTCCAAAAGGATACTCAGGTTCATTCTGTGAACACAAATCTTCTAGGTGCGACAATGGTACATGCGATGATTTTTCATTAACAGCAGTATCATTTGGCGGTAAAAGCTATGCTCAATACAAAATCAATAAAGCGAAGGCCAAAAATATTTTGGAAAATCAATTTTCCTACTCTCTACAAATCAGAACGGTGCAACAAAGTGGAACTCTCCTATATGCCAGCGGTAAAGTTGATTATAATGTATTAGAAATTGTAAATGGAGCTGTAAGATACAAATTCGACCTAGGATCGGGAGAAGGAGTTGTTAGCGTATCGAGCATTTATATTTCCGATGGCGCATGGCACACAATCGCATTGGAACGTTCTCTCAACAGTGCCAAACTAATTGTTGATAATAAACATATTTCCCAGGGTAGTGCTCCTGGAGTAAATGGTATATTAAATATTCAGTCCAATGATATATTCGTTGGAGCTGAAGTTCGGGCACATCCATCAATTATTGGCTATGAAGATATTCAACGTGGTTTTATCGGATGTATGGCAAATATCAAAATTGCTATGGAGTCTTTACCCTTATACATTTCAGGCGGTAGTACGATTGCTGCTCTTAAGAGATTCACAAATGTTGAGTTTAAGTGTGATCCTGCAAACGTGCTGGTCAGTTTAGGAGTTTGTGGTACCCAACCATGTCTAAATAGTGGAATTTGCAGGGATATTGGAAATGATAGTTTCAAATGTATTTGTCATGCGCGATTTTCTGGAGAATTATGTGAAATTGATTTGGATCCTTGCTCTTCAGCACCGTGTTTATTTGGAGGACGCTGTGAAAACCACGCAGTTAATAATTTCACATGTATTTGTCCCATTCACTTATCTGGAAGAAGATGTGAATATGGAAAGTTTTGCACTCCAAATCCTTGCAAAAATGGCGGAATATGTGAAGAAGGTGACGGTGGATCACATTGCATGTGCCGTGGATTTACAGGGCCAAACTGTGAAATTGATGTTAATGAGTGTGAAAATCAACCATGCGGGAATGGAGCCACTTGTATTAACGAAGCTGGAAGTTTTCGTTGCATATGCCCATCATTTCTTACTGGTGCAAGCTGCGGAGATCCACTTTATTCTAATTCTATTTCTACAAAATTAAAGAACTTTTCAATGGAGCACATAAGTGGAATAATATCGGGCATAACTATCGTAGTCATTTTTATCATCATATTACTGGTCTGTCTAGCTTTTAAGAAAAACACATCTACAAAAATCAGAATTCGAAACGAAAAAATTAAAAATAAAAACTCTGGGAAGCAACCGAATCTTAACTCACTGCTCGACAAAGAAAATCTGTGCAAGTCGAATGCTAAAATAAGCAATTTAGAAATCAGCCAACGACCAATAAGTTATTCGCCTCCAATAAATGATAACCTATTTGTTAGTAACACAACATTTGTGAATAATTTAGATATTTTACGAAGTTATGGGTCCGCTGGTGATGAACTTGAAAATATACCTTTCGAATATCAAAAAGTTAATCGAACTAACCAACATGTTAATATAAATCCAAGCAATCTAATCGACGGAGACAACGGTCATAAGCAAGAGTGGTGTGAACAAATACACCTAAAAACATTTAACGAGAATAAGCTGAATAATGGTAAGTGTACATGCATAGATCATTAAAAATGACCATATTATACAAATAAAAACCCTATTTACAGAACGTAGATTAGACTATGGTTTTCCAGTAAACCGTCTTTCAACCGGAAAACTAATTCAGGTTGCAATGCCTAAAGTGTGTCATTCTACATCAAGTGGAAACTTTGTTGATTCCCCTGGGAACGGGCAATATCACTGGGATTGCTCCGATTGGGTTCGGAAAAGCCATAATCCTTTGCCGGACATAACTGAAGTTCCTGGCGCAGAAGTCGCGGACTCCTCAAGCTTCCACAGTAATGACAGTAACGAGTCTAAATCAAAACAGAAATATTTAGTTCATGGTAAGTTAGTTGGCAAAATAAACTGAATAGGTAATAAAAATTAAATATAAAATTTTTCACATTTGCAGTAGAAGGTATCGATCCAACTAGAGATATAGATGCTCTAAATGAAGATATGGTATTTGAATATATGGGTTCAGAGATGGAAAGCTGTGTTCAGCCATTTTTGTTGCCGAATTTAAATAATGAATCCCGTTCAAGGTTAAGTTCATTTAATAAAAGCGAGAATGAAGACTACAAACTAAATACAGGTATGAATAATATTAGACAATGAAAATTGATATATAATAATTATGGAGCGATCTTATTTCTATGCATTCAGTGCCTTTCCAATCTAAATCAAATCGTTTGCGTAAGTTAAATTGCGTATAAGTGTTACAAAATACAAACATACTTTCCTGTTATGTAATTCCTTATGAGTTTTATGAGTTTTTTGTTTTGTTTCAAAAAGTTGATATTCCATAAGTTCTATTCTTCTCTTATGCATTTTTGTATAAATTCTTGTAGGGGGACTAATGCCTTGAAACTTCTGTTTTTTTTTTTTTTTTTTTTTTTTTTTTTTTTTGCGACGGGACGAGTTTACCAAAATCTCTTGTCACGTATAATTCAATCCAGGCACTCCACAATTTTTAGCATAGCCTATACACACAAATTCACAAATGTATTTAGCACCCCATAAGATCGGCCAACATCCATACATCAAGAGTCTGGTACACAGACTAATAAATTTATACTCTTCCTACAAATTATTATGAAAACGCAAACATTTTGCATAAGCAAGGCAATGCTTCAATTTTTTTAAGATGAACACTCTACGTGTTATATTTATTTATTATTAAGAATATAATTGAAATCCTCGTGTGTCAAACAAAAATTTTTTTTTTAATTTAAAAAAAATTTTTTTTTTTTATATTAACGCTTACATTGAAATTGATCTTTTCCGAAACTAGAGCGAATTGAGTTCTAATTTTTTGCAAGTATGTGAAGCAGATGTTTTTCATAAGTTCTGCATTAGAATCTCAATTTCGCAAAAAATCAACATACGATCATTTCGCGGGAATGCGGCGATGTATACTATATAGCCTAGCCTACAGAAAACAAACTTTCAATAATAACCACTAACCCGGAGGGGGTATTTTTTTGCCTGTGCGGCTGGCTATGTCGCAATTCACAGCCTTTTGTGGTCAGTGGTGTTATAGAAAACAAGAAAATAGAGATTTCTAAGAAATTTTAAAAATACTTTTTAAATAATATTAAAAGAAAATATAATAAATATAATAGGGAAATCAGTCCCTTATGTAAGAGCTGCCCGAACATCCAGTTAATGCATCAGCTCACCTTTGCGCACTGTGTATGACTTCCGTAAAATGACCCTAAGTTCAAAAGAGAAAACATGATAAAATTTATTATTATTATTGTATAAAAATATATATTGTGAAAAGCGCTATGCAAAATATAATTCGATTTGCACAAGGGTAAAACCAACGGACGAAAGTTTGTGGTACTTCCGGAAGGTGAATATTCTGGCTAGCGCGATTATATTATTATTAAGAAATATTGCCAGCTACTTGTATTAGTTTATATTTTAAATACATTTTTAAAAATATTTATTGTTTTTCATCATTACCAGGCAAAGTATATTTGCGACATCCTGATTCGTATTTACCTACATTACGTACTCCAAGTGACACTGAGGCGGAAAGTTCCAATAATGAGACAGCTATTCTGAAAAGGGGCTTACAAAGGAGAGCTATTAGCGGTAATATCTATTATATTTATATACAATTCGTATGCATTTAATGCAAAATTTGGTTTCATATATAGAAATAGATAGACTGAACTTATTAGGATGACTAGTCGTTTGCTGCAATGAAAAAAAAAAATAAATATTAAAGTCATCTCGTTAATTTGTACCCCGCCAAAGCGAAAATCGGTCCCATTAAAAAAAATGGGTTTAAATTACTGTGTAAATCGGAATTTACCTAATCGAATTGATTAATAATTTTCATCCTCTTCAAGTATAAAGTTTAACAATCAGTACCTTTATATTCGTTTGCAGGAAATTCAGAAGAAATATATCTTTTTCCGAATGCGACTGGAAATTCTGGTTCAGACAGCAATCTCTCCGTTCGACTTTGCGAAATTGACGACTCGGAATTAGAAGACTTTCAACCGCTACAAGGAAGATAGAGTAGTGAATGACGTATTAAATGTATAAAACAATAGATTTTAACTTTGGCCATGACTCCGTTTCTTTTTCTACTGATTTTATATTAAATTAAACTATACAACTATTATTATATTTTTAACATTACTGCGTTTTTATTGTAATTGAAAAAGGAAGGATATAATCATTCCATTTACATGTAGAGAGTAGGAAAGGAACACATCTGTATTGATCGCATCCTGAATGAATTATAACATTAAGTCACTCACTGTATGTAAATTCATGGTCAAAGCGACGGGCTTCATCTCAGAAAGTACAAGAGCTAATACTGTAAACATTTTGAATGTCTATGTAGAGCGCGCGCATTTCAAGTTAGTTGTAAGTAAAATAAGTAAGAAAGCTTTAGTCAAGACTGCTCGATTACGAGATCTCCTGACCCTCAACTGATATTTCAATAAATCTTCGCTTGCTTTTTGCTTACAGAAGAAACATACACGTATTAACATGCATGGGTGGTAGTGGGGACTTAGTGTGGGAACCTATTTTCTAAATCCATTTCTTGTAGAAGGTTATTTCCATAAAACTTTCAAATCGTGATAATAACATATAAGTGGATGCACTTGCTAAAGAGCATGTCTTTAGTATTTATAATACGCTTTTTACATGTTAAGGGGAAGGAATGAATATTGGGAAGGCATGGGTGGCTTATAACAAAAACGAAACTAGCCCGAACCTAAAACTAAATGCCATGCGCAAATACAAAGTGGTCTAGGAACCTATGCTTAAAATTAATGAGCAAAAAACTTTACAAGTCCGGTCTATGTGTTATATGCTTAGTGACTTAATAAACCGGTTTTTCCCGATTATTCAATGTTATTACGGTTTTTAAGTTTAATGGATATGGTCATCTACTTTTCGTAAGCAGAAAAGCGAAAATATTTTAAATATCAGTTCCTCGAAGGGTTCAGGGGATCTCGACTAAAGTTTTATAGTTGTTTTTTTTTTTTTACCCTGAACCCATTGAAAATGGGAAATCAGTATAATGGTTTTGTTAAAAGTATCTAACATGCAGAAGGAGGCTTGGCAGACCCCACAAAGTATATATATTCTTGATCAGGGCGACGAGCTGAGTCGATTAGACCCTGTCCGTCTGTCTGTCCGTTTATATCACGCGCATATCGAGTTTATCACCAAAATTCGATAGCTCATCCCGTTATTTTGTTATCGATAAAACCTCTTATCGAAGTTATAAAATTATATATAATATATAAAGCTAGAGTCTCCATATCTTTATATATTAAGACGTATTTTATACAATTTCGGTTTTTGTTAATTTCTACCCCCCCCCACACACACACACCTTTATATCCACCCCACCACCCACATCTTTTTAAAAGACGTATGTCAAATACTAGAGACTTGTTTTAATGAAATTGTACGTCTAGAAATTAAATTATTCAACAAATAAATTCTCATAATATTGCCAACATATAATATTGCAGCCCAAGCGCAGTCACCTGTGCACGTGTGTGTGTGTGCGGATTATTATTGAAATATCATTTGCTCGAATTTCATAATTGAAATATTGAACTACTCATTTTTCAGAATTTTAATGGAACATGTCATTTGGGAAACAATTTCAGCCATTCCGCTCAAGTGCATTATAAGTGGGCTATAAATATAAGAATTTTGGTAAAAGAGCATTCAGTTTTTAATCATTAAGGAATGCTTTTATAATTTGTATTCTCTGATATTTCTCTGAATAGTGGGAATGGGGTGGGCACATACTAAACTACATGTACAAATTAAGGTGTGTAAGTCTTGTAGTTGACTGTACATTAATATTTTGCTTCTGCCGTAAGTATTTGTTCCAGATTTACGATATATATCTATAATGTTTTATAAAAATTTCAAAAACGAAATAAAAAAATAGGCATATTTATATTGCATCAATATATTTTATATAAAGGAATTAACTCCTATTTTTCCTTTTAAAAATAATATAAAAACAATCATAACAGTTAAGCTGAGTGTAATCATAAATAAAACAGATATATTAATATTATGGTCAATTTGGTCAAAAACATATTTATCATTATTCCACGTTATTTTGGCAAGCTCAGTGTTTAGGTTAGCAATAATATTATTTTGATTTCCTGAAATAGAGTAGGTTGTTATTTTAGATGATGAAATATTTGAACTTATGGGATACCTTCTATTTTATCGACATCGATTTCTATGGTTGGGCTGATTGCTAACGTTGTTGCCACTATCCATTCCAGTTTTTCGCATTGCAATATTGGCTTTTTCTTATTTTTGACCACCAATGAAAACTTTTTTAAATTACTACTGGGTATTCTGATAGGTAAGGCCGTTTCCTTCAATTCATTAAACTCTGTAATTCGATTCAAATTTTCTAATAACATTGATTTATGAGAATTCATTGCAAAATCTAAAATGGTTGTTAAAAGCCAGAAACATGCTTTCTCCATGTGCGAGGAATCTAAGCAATTGGAATCGCCATAGACAGCAATACGACCTGTGAGCGTCTCACTGAATAAAATTCGATTTTCTAAAATTGAATGATTAAACGGAATATCCCAGTCCTTAGTGCTTTCATCAGCTGGAGGGTTCCTTTGAATCGTCGTTTTATCAAGGTACCGATCTTTGGAATTAGTTTGAAATAATCCCATTATAGGTAAAAATTGTTTTGCATACATATTTTGTGATCCTCCGTTTGTAATAATCTTAAATGTGGGTGGAAATGTTAAAATTAATAAATATGATTTTATTTTTAAATTTAAGCTATTACCGATGCGCCTTGATCGTATAAATTAGTTCCAATAACTACATTATCTTGATTATTTGGAAATGTTTTAAGAGTTGTTCCACTTGCATAATACATAGAATGGTCTCCCAACTTGAAGTGCCCCTCACCAACAAAATCGCCGAACGATATTTTAAAAGGTCTCAAAAGATCATTCAGGGCTGGAATATTAGCTCCACCAGTATCAGGTATCCACCATTGTCTACTGTTCTCATCAAAAAATTTAATGTGTCTCATTACCGTGGTATTATACCAATCCGCAAAAATAATAACATTTAAGCCATTTTCGTAGACATATTTTTCGAGGCAGGAGATCTCTTCGTGATTAAATTCTTCTTCTGGGTCGACGATCAATAAAACTCCATATTCATGGGGGTTAAAGCAAGTGTACGGTTCTCTTAACACGTCGATATAATAACCAGAGTTTCTCAAATGTATATAGGTGTCTCGGAAATTTGTATGAATGTGATCTGCCCTCCAATCGAGCGGATCAGTTTTAATCTTTAAATTGTCTCTAGGTATATACCCCGGTGGATATCTTAGACTATGAAATTGATCCCACAAAATTCTCTTGTGCCGGGGTGGCTTTGGTGTAATTCTTATCGTCAGGTGGAACTCTACTTGCTTTCGTAGAGTCGAATTTGTGCCAATTGGAAAACTATCTATCAATAATATTATACGTCCTTTAGCTATACCTTCATAGTTATGTGCTTCACTATTAACAACTGGAAAATACAAAAAATACTTTATTTTATAAAGCACACCATTGTGCTACGGAGATAAATAATCATTGATTGTAAATAAATAAGAAATCTCTAGTCGAAACTGCCGGACTACAAAATCCCCTGAAATCTTCGAGAAACTGATATATGTATCAATATCAAGAAAAAAAACATAGACACGTGTAGGCACGCACGTATAAGCACGCATGGGGAGTGTGGTCTTTCTATGGTGGCCTAAGAGTTAAATTACTTTTCTTGTAGATGTACTTCATGAAACTTTTAGATTGCGCTTGTATCATTAAAATTCTATAATATATATGAATTTACATATCAAGTTTGGCGAATATAGCTCTAAAGATATTGGAGATATAACTAAAAATCTTATTTTAATTGACTTTAATCGATAAAAAATAACCTAAAGAGTTGTCGATTTTAAGAGGTAAACTGATATCCGCGCTGTAGATACGGACATTTCAAGAAAATCTCCTATATCTTCTGAGATTGGCACATTCAAACATACGGACAGACGGTCGGTGCTATATATACTTTATGGCCACGCCTCCTTCTGCCTGTTACATACATTTTAACAAAACCACTATACCCTGATTCCCCATTTTCAATGAGTTTAGGGTATAAAAACGATATAATATGAGGGCAATGTTATTTGTCCAACAGGATGGAAATGTGTGCGTATGTGTGTGTGTACATGTGTTGTTCAGGGTATATCCTGCAGTCTAGACTAGAGAAGTCTTTTTACTCTCTTACCAATATAAACTGACATCCATCCGGTCCACGGCCAAAGCGTACTTGAAAAAGATGTAGAAATGTTAAGGTATCGACCAAAATTATGAGGATCTGGTACCCATCTCGGTTGATCAATAATTTTACCAGTTACAGATATGCCATTAAGAATTGTAACGTTTACAATCGCAGCAGTGCTTCCATAAAACAGTGGTTGGCTGCTGTAAGGCCACATATAACTTGATGTAAAATCGATCGAAGATGGGATAAGACTAATTTTCGGCTTGTAGGATAGTAGCAACTGCATACTTTTTAACAAATTTAGTTTCCCTTGACCTTGCTCAAAAATATTATAATTCGCCAGCCTTTCAGCACCTTCAACAAGCACTTGTTTCAAGGATGACGGATTGACTAATTCTATTTTATGCGAAACGCCACTTCTGAGCAAAGCTGCGACGCCTGCAACAACTGGCGATGAGACTGAAGTTCCTGATAATCTCCTGCATCCCCTGTGTACGTCACTTCCCTCAACTTGACTGCCATAGGTGACAATGTCTAACCCTATTCTACCATATCCAACGGGAAGCTCCCAGGTAGTCATTCCTCTAGAACTAAATCTGGCGATTTTATTGTCAAAATTAATACTTCCAACGCCTATGACATCGCTTTGGTCACCCGGGTTATTTAGAGTTCCGTATACGGGACCATCATTTCCAGCAGCCGATATCATTATTATATTATTTGCTGATAGTTCTAGAACTTTATCGACAAATGGGGAGTCCATAAAATCCGGTCCTCCAATGCTTAAATTAATAATGTTCACTTTCTTGTAAATGGCATAATTAAAAGCATCTAAAAACCACGAAGTATAAGATACCTTAAATTAAAAATAAATGTTATATTATAGTATAAATATGTAGGTCGGGCAACTGAATTAGATAACTATGAATCAGATTATATTTTCCAAATCCAAATGTAAATCCAATGGTAGATTCTTTAGACTCTATTCATAATCTGATTTCTAGTCATAGTTTCTGCCTAATTTTCGGCTTGTGCCATTCGATGTGTTTACCTGAGAATTTGTGAAAACTTTATATATATGTAACTCTGCATCTGGAGCTAATCCAAGGCACTCCTTTGAAGAAGCTATTACACCTGCAACGAATGTCCCATGACTCACGCCGTCTTCTGAAGATTTCTCATTTGTCCAATTCGTTCGCTCCTTGACGTTTCGAAAATGGGGATGATTTTCAGTTAAGCCGGTGTCGAAAATTGCAACTTTAACACCTTTCCCCGTAATTCCAAGTTTCCAAAGAACGTCCGCATATAAGGAGGCGGCCACATGCTGCTGCTGTCCAGACTTCGCATGCTTATCTCGCGCAACTCCTTGAGGACTGCGAATATTGTATACGGTGCTGTATGTGTTATTGTATGATAGAAGTCTTTGGACATAATGATGACGAGAAACTCCTTTAACAGCGGGGTGGGCTCTGATAAAGTTCAGTGTTTGTTCAATTGAAGTGTAATTTGTATCCGTTATAACCAAAATGTCGAAATCACTTGGATAATGACTAGCTTCATTATAACGGGATAGAATTGACCATTTTAATACCTGAAAATTTGTTCTGTATTTTTTTTTTGGCAAGTCATAGATTTAAAATGCATATTACATACATTTCCCTTTATTAGCCTCTTTGAAATAAATGAATTCCTAACTTGTGTATAGTATTTTGAATGGTAGGTCACAATATATTCGTTGGGAACGTTCTTCTCGTGAAATTTAGGTAATTTAGAGAAGAAATTATTTTCTTGTATGCTGCATTCAGCTATAAAAGAGGCAAAAACCGCATTTACGACAAATACATATGTTAATACACTCATTTAAGAGAAATACTATAAGCAATAACAAGCAATAATTTCTGAGCCCAACGTTTCACATATGATTGTCAAGGTAGCGCCTAAAACTTGTTTGTTGCGCGCAGAATGACAATGGGATACAATTTAATTATATTATTATTATGTTTAACCACTGACCAAACAACACATAGACTACACATGTAGTACAAAGTTTTTCAACACCGAAAAATCTGCTTTCTAGGGCCCATCAATTTCGTATTCGCTCGGCTCTTCACTTTTAGGTTCGAGCTACGAAAATATACGAAAGCACAATCATTCCGCTTCATGCGCTCGACCCAGATGGTCGGTTGAACAAAAGATCCCTCTATGCTCAATGCTTGCTCTCTCTCTCTCTCGATGCTCTTTGCTCTCTCAAATGTGTATATGTGTGTATTCATGTGAGCACAAGCAGCAGCTCACGCAAATTGAAATTTCTTCGCAGCAAGAACCCATGCCTTCCCTTCTGTGTGAAGAGTATACCGAACTTGTCAAACCGTTTGCCAAGCTCGTACAAAATATTTGCGTTTTCGTTACTATTTGCGAGTAGGGTATGAAAGCGTTGGTGCTCATAATAAAAATGATTTCGCGACGAGCGTGCACGCACACACTCTCCCTTGCTACATTTATTCCGAGTATTTGTATGCCTGTGTCCGAAGCTCTTGCTACCTGTGGAATATTGTAAGTGTGTATGTTCAAAATACGTGAACATTGGCTTGTGCTTGCCACGGGATCATTGTCTCTGAATTTAGTAGCTTGAAATTTTGTATGGTTCGAATCGTAGGATGACTGTCAGATGGGCCTTTATTTATTTATTTCTTAAAGCTATTGACAAAAACGAGAGTCAAATTAAGGTTAAAAAAAAGCCTAAACAAAATACAGGATATAATATCAATAGTAACACCGACCCGATGGGGGTATTTTATTTGCCAGTCCGCCCAGCTATGCCCACGTCTCACAGCCAAATATGGTCAGTGAAACTAATGATGCTATAAAAAGAAGTGTTAGTAAGAAAACTTAGAAAAAAATATTAAATGTAGGTTTATTAACTATATCTAACACGAGAAAATAATAAATAATTCTTAAAATCAAAAAAGTAAAAAAAAAATTATAAAAAAAAAATATATATATATATATAATATACAAGAATTAGTATAGAAAAAGAAAAAGGAAGGTATAAAAAAAATTGCAAGAGAAGTTAATAAAAAATAAGAAATAGTAAAAAGAAAAGAACACAGAATAGAATATAGGATAGAATTGAGAAATCACTACACAACATTGACACGAAAATGTATACCAATGCTTATGCCTGGGCATTGTGGTTGATTTCCCTAAGATAAGCTAATAGCAAACTTTTTATTTTAGGAAGAGAGAGCTCTAAGGAAAAAACTTGATAATATTTATTAAAATTAACACTAAGAACATGAAACGCACTGTGCAAGGAATAATCCCTAGTGCACACCGGTAAATGAAGCGGACGATAGTGTCTAGTTGTTCGGGACGGAACCGAAAAGTTTAGACGACCCAATAAAGAGGACCAATCAATATCACCACTAAGCAATTTATGCAGAAAAACAATTCCTAAAATTGTTCTGCGATTGGTTAGCGATGGAAGATCAATAAGTTGGAGCCTACTATGATAAGACGGTAACCGTAAATTACTGTCCCATCGAAGATCCCTTAAGGCAAAGAGAAGAAACTGTTTTTGGACCGATTCGATACGATCCTGATGCAGTTTATGCTGCGGAGACCATACAACAGAGCAATACTCTAAGATGGGACGCACAAGCGAAGCAAATAAACGCTTGGTGGTAAAAAGATCTTTAAATTCCTTAGACCAACGTTTAATAAAGCCAAGCACACTTTTGGCTTCATTAATAATGGTAGAAATATGAAGATTAAAATTTAGTTTACAATCAAAGGAAACACCAAGATCTTTGACTGTGTGGATGCGTCGTAAGGAAATATTGCTAATTTTATAATCAACAATTAATCATTGTCATACACTTTGAGCAATTTAAGTCCAGCTGGTTTGCCACACACCAAAGTTGAAATGAATTTAGGTCATCTTGAAGGTGATGATGTCCATTTGCACTGGAGTATGGAATACATCCAGAATAGAGTTTAAGGTAGAGTAAAAAAACGATGCTGCTAAATTAATATCATTCGACTCATATAAAATAGACCAGTCTGTTGAATTAATTAATTCATTAAGCAAAACAAAATCGTATTTACGATAACAACGACTTGGATTAGAAGGCAAAGGAGTATAATTGAGGTGATTGTCAACAGCTAATAATACTTCTAAAGTGGGGTGATGTATATCCTCAGGTATACAGAAAGGAGTCGATCTCACGACATTAAAGAGCGAATCGTGATTAGTAAACACCAGATCAAGTGTGCGATTTAGGTGATTAGAAATAGAGTTAATCTGAAACAGAGACAGGTTAAACAATTCATCAAAAAGATAGTGATCAATTGTCGGAATAAAGTAATTTGTATTACAAGTTGCTGTCCAAGAAGTGTTGGGAATGTTAAAATCCCCCAACACAAGAAGCAAGTCTCTATCATTCACATGCTCATAAAATGCTAAATCAGAAGAGGGAGGGATATAAGAACATGTGATAAACAGTGAGCGCGATGGAGAGTTAATTTAACCCCTAAAATCTCCGCATCATGAAGGGACGAAAAGGTAAACACATCAGAGAGGATACTGGATTTAACTGCAATTAGCACTCCACCCCCTCTGCGTATTAAACGATCGAGTCTATAAATAGTGAAATTACTTGAAAGGATTTCACTATTATGAATATTATTACTTAGCCACGTTTCAGTAAATGCAATAATATCATATTGTACACTAAAACTGTGTAAGAACAGACTTTTAAGTTTAGAATTCAAGCCGCGTACATTTTGATAAATCAGAGACAGCTGAGAAGAAGATTAGAAAGAATTTAGTTTTTTGGTACAGAAATAGGAGTCGATCTGTTACGATTTTTAGGTCTAAATTCATGAACAACCACATGAGGTGGCCAGAAGTTTGGATCACATAAGGTTTTAAAATGTTCTATCGGCACGTTTATCTTAAAAGAGGCAATTTCACGGGGAGCTCGAAGCTAAACTTCGATATAAAAACCTTAGCCGAAGTCTTGCTTGCTATAAAAGCAGATACTGCCTCACAGGTCGTATCAGATGAAAGCCTAGATAAGAAAACTTGTTTTTAAGGAGAGACGACTGATAAGGATATGCCGGGAGTGGCTGAATTATTAACACTCATGGCTTGAATAACAATTGGAGAAGATTCCAATTTTTTAACAGAAACCTGAGTATCAATAGCAGCCTCAACAGGAGAACCAATAGCTTCAGGAACAGGTGATATAGGATCAAGCGAGTTGGAAGCGGATGACAAAACTGAAGCGCAAGGTGAGGGAGGGGCAAGCGAATTAGGTGACGGTGTTGGTACAGAGGGAGGTACCAACAACGATAAAGATTCCAAATGAGAAGGGGGACTCTCGAAATTATACTGGGTTAGTATTTCTTCAGCAGCAGCCATATCACTGGATAACTGCTTAGAAATCTTTTTCAGTTTTAAAAACTGAGCCCTTACAGCGCTGTACATTTTAGAAAAATTGATCTGTCTTTCTAAACAAATCGGACAAGACCAGCGTACACCCCCACTACCAATTTTTACTGTGGACATAATCTTGTTGTAACCACGACCAATGAGACCTGCACATTTAATATGCATCATATTATCGCACAACCAGCAATTGACAAATTGCGCTTGTGCGGAGTCCACTGCCTGCCTGAACGTACAAAATTTTTTGGAGCAGCTCATATTGGCAATTGGGATCAAAGTAGAAATTAAAGAAATGCAGCAGAAATAAAAACAAAGAGAAAAAAATATGTTGACAGAGCGAGTCCAACAACAGAACGAAAGATTATGTTGAGAGAGATAGTCAACAACAAAACAGCCATTACAGAGTGTAACGAAAGAAACACAGAGAGTTATTTGCACAGCACGACGACCGAAATCGAGAGAGCTCACACTAACACTAACTAACGTGTAAAGAGTAAAGACAGGTAGAGCGTCAGAAAATAGAAAAAAAAATAGCAAAGTGCAAACTAAATACGACGCTGCACCAAACTTCAACAAGATTAAAAAGCAATTTTAAAAGAAACACAGCAAACCACGGATCAAACCTTGCACAGGAATATTTAAACAAACCGACCGCAGTTGTGTGAACAATTTAATAACAATGATTAATTTAAAAAATCAGGCAAATTAGCGGAGCAGAAAACGAAAACGACCGTACACTCTACTGAGAACTCTATGAACTTCAGAGATTACTCTCGAAATCGGCTACGTTCAAGGCATTACGAAGACAGCTAAGGGGGACCTTTTGTTGCAAATGAGTAGGACGCCGGAGCATAGCGCTGAGGCTCTGCACGAAGCTGTAGGCAAGGCCTTGGGCAACCGAGCGGTAGTTAAGACACTTACCGAATTGGCTCAAATTGAGATTCATGATTTAGATGAGCTAGCGAGCAAAGAGGAGATCTTGGAGGCAATTAGGGTAGAGTTGAAGGATAGCTCACTCCCAATTGACGATATCAAATCATTTCGATCAGCTTTTGGTCGACAGCAAAGAGCTACGGTTGCTCTTCCAAGCCGTGGATCAGCCTAAACGCTGTTTCAAGTGCCAACTGCGTCAGCAACTGTGACATAAAAGGCGCCTGTTTCAGGTGTGGAGAGAGCATGCACCAAGCCACCGAAATGTAGCCTCTGCGTCCGGAAAGGTGAAAAGCAGACGGATCACTCAACAGGCAGCTTCAAGTGCCCATCCTACCGTGAAGCTGCACGTAAAATGAAATGTTAAGGTTTCTTCAACTTAACTGAAGCCACTGTGTCAAGATCTTCTAGAGCGGACCATAAGAGAAAAATGTATAGACGTAGCCTTTCTCAGTGAGCCTCATCACTGTAGGTCCGCCTGCCATAGAACATTGGCAACAGACGCCAATGGCAAAGCTGTGTTGGTATGTATGTACGAATGTACTTTCGGACGTGTCAAGTCATTCAATGGGTGCGTACGTGGCCGCTATGGCTCCCAGCATGCAGCTCAGTGAATTCACAACGGTGCTAGACGAGCTTGCCGAGGATGCTAGGGGTCGGAAGGCTATTATAACAGGAGATTTTAGCTCATGGGCGTTAGAATGGGGCAGCCACACAACAAATGCCAGAGGCCCTACCTACTGGAGATCGTCGCAACACTAGATGTTGCACTGCTCAACACTGGCCACGATTTCAGTCGGACTGGATACGGATCTATAATTAACATTACTTTTGTCACTTCATCCTTCTTTCGGGAAGCAACATGGAGCCATCGCGATAACTATACGGGCTGCGATCATACGGCACTTCTGTTCACAATAGGTGAGCCACCTGCCAGGGCGTCAACTTTGTGGAGAGAATCGTATCGGCTGGATACTTTTGAGGCTATTCAGTCTCTTTTCAGAGGCTATTCAGTCTCTGGGCACGATTGGTAATGCTGAGGTCAGAGTATGCCAAATGGTAGCCCAAGTTCAGAGTTCCTGCAATAGGAGCATGTTACGTCGCAAACAGTTCCCGCGACAACAGGAGCCTATGTATTGGTGGAAATTCCACGACACGAAAAAAGTATCGATATTTCTGGTATTGGGTACATTGGGGTGACGATACTGATATTCTGTACTCTATCTTTTGGTTTCGATATTTATACTTATCAAGTATCTCTAGAGCCATATCGATTAAAAAAATACGGGGGAAGCTCGCCAGTAAATTTGCGCGTAATTTGAGACTCCGCTAGTTGAGTCATCAAAAAAAGTTTTAAAAAATATTGTCATAAATCTATATTTAAATTAAACAAATTATGTTATGCTCTATGTATTTTAGTGCAAAAGAAACTGAAAAAAAAAAAACAAACAACTGTTACAAGAGATCTTAATTTAATAAGTTCATCAGTCATAAGTCATGAAACTGAGCCGCAGCCATCAACAAGTTCATCTACAAAGGCTTGACAAACTTATTTTTTTAGGCAATTGTGCGGAGGAGGAATGGAATATATAACATGTGTGCATTGTACTAGGAATTGAAAATGTACTTTTAACTTTTACTTTTTACCCAAAAAAACATTAAATATATTTCAGATTTAATAAATATTTCATCCAAATATAAATACCCGATTCCTCGCAACATCGATGCCTTTGTCTCGATATTTTTATGAGTACGAAGTTTTTCTTTTGATACTCCTTATGAGTACATGATCGATACTTTGCATTCGATATCGTGTCCCTAGGTGGAATGTACAAATAGGTGACATTCGACGCAAATGCATCCAGGCGAGAAATGCAACGTGCTCACAGTAGGTCTACGTATTTTAAGCTTACCAGGCAGCTAGAAAAGAGTTGAAGAAGGCCATTCGGACAAGTAAAAGAGAATGCTTCTTAGAGTTGTGTGACTCAGCCGAATATGACCATTGGGGCAGGGCATATAAGATAGTAGTTAAAAGACTATACCCAGGTGGACAGGTACAGCCTACGGATCGCTTGGAGCTTACATCAATCGTAGAAACTCTCTTTCCAGAACGATCGAGCTCCATTCATGCCCCTTTGTCCGAGGCTGCTGAACAGAGCTCAACGAAGAAATCTTAGTAGCTCTCAGAGGTCTTAGAACTAACTCAGCTCCAGGGCCGGACGGGATCCCAAATTGTGCGCTAAAGCTATCCCTCGCCTAGCCTAGTACGTTTGCCGAATTATACAATGAATGTTTAATTCAGGAGACGTTCCCTGCAAAGTGGAAAACACAGAACCTGGTATTTCTACCCAAGGCTGACAAACCACCGGAAGAGCCATCGTTGTATAGACCAATCTGCCTCTTAGACACCATGGGAAAGGTGCTATTGCTAGCGCCGGAGGCCTTTCACCTAATCAATTTAATTTCCGGAAGGCCCAGCTAAAAACTGATGTGCTAGAAAAATTGTTGGCCTGGCAACTTCCGCCATCCAAGGCATCAGATGGAGGCACGGAACGAAGCAATACTGCATCATCGCGACCCTGGATGTAAAGAATACCTTCAACACAGCTAGTTGGGATATGATACTGGTTGCGCTATCACAATATAATATCCCTAAATATCTAAAAAAGATAATGAAGAGTTACTTCAGGGGAAGAACACTGGTATACAACACGAGTGAGAGTCCCCAAACTCATTCAGTGTCAGCTGGAGTACCCCAAGGCTCAGTGCAGGGGCCTCTCCTATGAAATATCACACAGCGGCACACAAAACCGAAGTCGTCCTAATTAGCAGTCTCAAAAGAGTGGAAACTGCCAATATAAAGATCGGCAGCGTCACCATTGCGTCAAAGAGGGCGCGGGGACCAAAACAGCAACGACGTCTCCTTCTAATGAGCGTCATAAGGTCAGTCATCCAAGAGTGATTGCAAAGCCGAGGGCATTTGCGCCATCTAATGACTGAGCGCAATTAAAGTCTGCTGCTCTTTCAGAACAGTCTCTGATGACGCGCCGCTAGTCATAGCCATGCCTCTGGAGGACTTAGTCGCCGAAGCCGTGGTACGGAATACACACAACGATATCAGAGCGAACAGCATTGCACGATGGCAAAGAAGGTGGAACAGCTCAACTAAAGGACGTTGGATACATACTCTTATCCCTGAGCTTGAGCCATGGATAACCCGCAAACACGGAAAAGTTAATTTTTATCTTTCACAGATTCTACCGGGACATGGATGCTTTCGGAGCTACTTGAAGCGCTTTGGCCACGATGAAACCGATGAATGGACGAGGTCTGGTGGAGGACGCCAACCACGTCTTATTCGAATGTGGACGCTTCCTAGAGGAGAGGCGTTGTCCATTAGAGCGGACAACATGGTCAACGTGATGTTTGAATCAGAGGCAGCTTGGAAACTTACCAGCACTTTCGCGACCACAATCATGGTGGAACTTCGCAGAATCAAGCGAAGACGAGCTGTCCCAAGCCAAGGGTGTGTAAAATGCTTGCGAAGCAATGCTTTACGGTCGTCCCGCAAACTCCTAAACTCATTTTGTAAAAGTTGTTATAAAAACTAACATAAAAAACACACACACACACGCATACAAACAAACACAAGCACACACACACGCACATATACAGGCGATTGCGCTTGGGTTGCGCTGCAGTGTTGGCAATATTTTGAGAATTTATTTGTTGAATAATCTAATTTCTAGACGTGAAACTTTCAGAACGTTATCATAATGTTCATATGTATGTGCATTCGAAAGCATACGTCTCTAGTACTTGAAATACAAATATGAGGGTGAGGGGGTGGATATAGGAGTGGGGGGTAAATTTGACCAAAAACCGAATTTGTATGAAGTGCATTTCAATATACATTTCAAAGTTGGAGAGTCTAACTTTAAAGATGTTGGAGATAGATCCCATTGAAAATGGGAAATCAGGGTATAATGTTTTTGTGAAAAAATATGTAACAGGCAGAAGGAATCATCGCAGACCCCATAAAATATATTTAGTCTTGATCAGCACGACGAGCTGAGTCGATATAACCCTGTCCGTCCGTCCGTCTGTCCGTATGAACGCCGAGATCTCAGAAGATATAAGAGCTAGAGAGCTGAAATGCGAGCATGCATACTCGTGTGCACCATACGCAGTACGAGTTGTCTTTATTTTTCCGATAACTCATCCGAGTTGTCTTTATTTTTTCGATAACTCATCCGAAAAGTTTTTTATCGAGAATAAATGGAAATTTGATTTATTTTTTTGAGCCTCATTGGGATACTATTAGACGTGGAGACTTCTACTGTTTATATACATATGATGAATACAAACATTTTGTAATCAACAGATTTTGGATACCACGCCCCCTTCGCCACCAATTTGTAAAAAACGTACTAGAGACTTGTGCTTTGAAATGTACACACAGTATTTCAAGTACTAGAGACTTGTGCTATGGAATGTACACACATTGTACATATGATTACGCTCTGAAAATTTCATTAAGATTGTATGTCTACCAAAGAAGTTATTCATCAAATAAATTGTCATACTATTGCCCACACTGCAGCGCAGCCCAAGCGCAGTCGCTGCTTACAGCGCAGTTAGCAAAAGCGCAAATTATCAGCGGGGTTTCAGGTCGGGTGGCGGGGAGTCGGACCCCTGACATGCACTGCCCACCATTATTTTTTAGCCACCGACCTTAGCTGCATGATTTTATATAACATTTTTAATAATTCAAATTGAATATCACCGTACGATATGGAGTCGAACCCCGACATCACACATCAATTTGCCGTCGGCTTTTTCAACTCTTTATTTCTTGATTTGGTCTGCGAAGGGAGTCGAACCCTCGCATCTCTTAGCATAGAGATTACGTACACATTTTTCACAGACTTTTCTCTTATATTAGAACACGCACAAATTCCCTTTATTCTTGAGCACAAAGTTTCCTGTATTATTGAGTGACATTTTTTCTTATTGCGTTGTATCGTATCATATTTAATTAATTAATTATTATTATATTCGAGTACTTGCTTACAAGGTAAAACGCGTCTGCTTTTGGGAGGAACATCGACATATGTAACTCGCGCAATACCGACGAATTAGTTTAAAAACAAATTCTTCAAAACTCACGTATCACTACATATTAAATTATATTAAATTAAATTAAATTATTTCAATTTTTTATTTACGTATTTTTTATTTTTAGTCACTTATATTTGATCGTTGCGCGCAACAACTGAACAAAATTTCACGTATTATTTAATTTTGTATTTTTTATTTAGGGAATACTCGTGGCACTATATTTATATTTTTTTATCCGCACAATTTTTTAAACAAAGTGGTCCCTGCTCGGGCGCCAGCTAACGATCGTGACGCCTTGTTACTCTAGTGGCGGTCACGTCCAAAGGTTATATTTATCGTGATTTAGTTTTCCAGATTCGGATAAACCAAAAGAAAAACAAATTCAGAATAGTTCGATTTAAATCGTTATAATATCGCAATGAATTGTTAGTATTTGTTGTTATTAAAATTATAGTCCCATCGAGCTCAACTGCCAGCTACCGACTGCCCTTCGTCAGGCGGCGGCTTCTATTCCTTTTCGTTTTCCAGGTCGACGTCGACGTCGCAGCAGCAGAGTGGCAACGGCCGCTGCCGCTGCCGAGACATGTTGGGAAGCAGAGGCGCCAAGTTGGTGGTAGGGGAGAAGAGGAAGTGCTATGCATTGACTGGTGTTAACTTGTATGTAAAAGGCAGAAGGAGGCGTGGAAGACCCCACAAAGTATATAGTATATTCTTGATCAGGGCGACAAGCTGAGGGCCCTGTCCGACTGTCTGTCTGTCCGTCTGTCCATCTGTCCGTCTATCTCCAAATTTAAAATGTATATTAAGATGCATTTTATAGAATTTCAGTTTTTGTCAAAATTTACCCCCACCCCTAAATCCACCTCTCACCCTCATCTTTGTAAATCGTATATCAAATAATAGAGACTTGTGCTTCGGTATACACATGTATTTAAACATTATGATTACGTTCTGAAAGTTTCATTACGATCGTATGTCTAGAAATTAAATTATTCAAGAAATAAGTTCTCATAATATTGCCAACACTGCAGCGCAGCCCAAACGCAGACGCCTGTATGTGTGTGTGTGTGTGTGCGTGTGTGCTAATTATTCAGTTGTAGGGTTCAGAGGATTTCATAGTGGAGCAGTCTCGACTAGAGCCTTCTTACTTGTTATAAATGGGATATCAGGGTATAATGGTTTTGTGAAGAGTATGTAACTGGCAGAAGGAATCATCGCAGACCCCTCAGACCGACGGACGGACCGACAGATAGACGGACGGACAGGGCTATATCGACTCAGCTCGTGGAGACTGCCACGCCTCCTTCTGCCTGTTACATACTTTTAACAAAACCATTATACCCTGATTTCCCATTTTCAATGGGTTCAGGGTATAAAAAGTGAGGTTAAATGTGGAGCAAAACTATGATGAACGGGATATAGCATGCTCGGCAAGGAAATCGAAATATCCGGTTCGGACATTATGGTCGTATGTAACTCCGGATCGCGGTACAACCTGATAAGCCACGGCGATTGGATGCAATTGGATAATGGACGTGCGACGGTGTTTAATTTTCGCACCACCTCGACTACCCAGCTCAAAGCTTACGCGTCGGACGAGACACTGAGAGTGGATAACGTTTTCAGAGTTTCAGGAAAGACCAGAGATGATTGCTACATTTTATGAAATCAAAAATGAAAGACAATTACTAGGTCGAGACACAGCCGTGCAACTCAACGTCCTAGGACTTGGCTTAGGCGTAGAGTGGAGGCTCATGTACATTTTCCCAAATGGATAGCTTCACCTCTGAGACTAGCCATAGATCACAATGTGACACCAGTGCAGCAGCCAATGCGCATATTCCCTACTGCGTTAGAAGACCAAATCACAGAAAGGATAAGCCAGGCTGTGCAGTAAGATATCATAAAACCAGTTCGTGAACCGAACCCATGGATTTCGCCAGCTGTAAATGCATTTAAAGGCAGCCGAGAGTTTCTTAGGCTTCGTAACATACGTTGGGAAATTTATACCGAATCTCGCCAACACGACTGAGCCGCTGAGAAGATTAATAAAAGCAAATAGCACCTTTGCGACAAGGAACAACGAGCTTTCGATAGCTTGAAGAGGCAAGAAGAGGCAAGTTGTCGAAGTAACAAACCTGTAATATCTTAATACAAATTTTCGTATGTGTCGCATAGCCGATGTAAGCCTAGTGCAGATTGATGACAACAACGTGCATTATATCGTATCGTTCGTCAGTAAAAGCCTAACTGACGTGGAGTATAGATATTCACAAACGGAGAAAGAAAGCTTGGCATAGTGTGGGCAGTGGAGAAATTTGCCTACTACCTAGAAGGACTGGAATTTGATCTGCTCCAGCTCATATTATCCATTCCGATGGGAGTTATCGTCAGTTGGCAATGTACTTTTACGCGGACCCAAAATAGTCATACCAACAATACTACGATTTCAAGTGCTCGAGCTCGAGCTCGAGCGAATCTGCTATGAAACGAAGATTACGATCGACCGAGAAGCAGAAATTTTCGTCAAGGCCTGTAGAGATTGCATCTCCGAATCGTTGGCGAATAAACCACCCAACCAATGGATCGACATGCGTTCCCAGCTGGCCCTTGGCAATCTGTCGCATTCGACCTACTTGGACCTTTGCCAAGCAACGACTATAAACTGGTGTTAATCGACTTTTTTTTGCAGATACATGGAATTTAAATTTATTGAAACTATCTCTTCGAAGGTGTTGATCGAAAAATTCAGGAGATATTTTCTCGTTTGAGAATAAGCTGAGAACCGACAACGGTCGACAATTTATTAAGTCTTGAATTTCAACATTTTTGCCGAAACAACGGTACTACCGCTAACGACGACTCCGCCATATTGGCCACAGGCGGAATGCCGAAGTAGAAAAAATAAACAGGTCAAGACTTCGAGACTTGATAGGTGATGTTGGTGAATCCTCGGAAAGAGACTTAGATTGCTTAAACAAACAGAAGAAAAAGAGAGCGCAGACAAAGGAAGAGGCGCCAAAGCGTGCTGAATCGTGCTGAATAATGTCTTGTGCCCACACAAAGTGACATCCACGTTTGATACAACCGAGTACGTGGTAATCAACAGATCTGAGCCATTTAAAAAAGATTACAGTTACAGATACTCATGGAGCGGCAGCGACAACCGATAGTGTCCAGGACACGGGAGCACCTAGGCAAACGCCTCAAGTACCGGAAAGTGGAACCGGTGCTCAAGACAATGAGTTGAAAATGAAGCTTAAAAATATTGGAGGGTAGTGGAAGGCGATCTACACACAGAAAGTTCCGCGGCGCAAGCCACTGACTGAGCTTTCGTATGCGAGCTTTATTATTATTGTTACTTTTGTTCCTTTTCTACTTCTACTTTTATTCTTGTTAGCGAGTGTGGCTGAGCATTGAAAACGACGTGAATGAATAAATATTAATTTTCCAAGAATCTAATATAGTTCTTTAAACTCGGGAAAGCACGGGTTGACACACATACATACGTATGTATGTACATATGTAAGTATATGTAAATACATATTTACACGCATACAAATGTATTAGGGATAGATCGCCATATTTCATATTTTACCTAAAATTAGTTATGTCTAATAATATAGTTATATTAAACACAGGATATTTCTAGAGTCGTGTACTCTCTCTTAAAATTTACAGTTTTTATTTTACTTTAGCCATACAGTCATTCGCCAAAATTTCTCTCGGAGCTTTTGGAGTAAAAGCATCTAAAAGTTGGGCGTGCGCAGAGCGAAATGAAAATGTTAAGGATAAATACAATTATACTTGTCAGGCAGACACATTGGTCTATTTTGTAACAGATAAAGATTGTTGTTTACTTAATTAAGGATACCTAAAAAGTTTTACAAAATCTACGAAGGTTATTGAATGGAATAAAAATCAGCTTGTAGCTAAAATATCAATATGGTAAGTGAAAATCTAACGGTTACACGTTTAATCAGTTTTTATGTGTATGTATGTTGTTTATATGTATGTATAATTTTTTAAAGGCTATGCAATTATGTATGTACATATTTATACATACATATATGTATATACATACTTAAATACATAGATACACAATCAGTTAGTATAATGTTTGACACTGATGTAAGCTTAAATTGCATTTAGTCTGTTTTATAATAAATGTATGTATATGTATGAAATTTTATGTATCTGTATGTATGTATGCAAAACTAAGGAAAAATATTACTTTGATAAATTTGTATGTTGTATGTATGTATGTATGTATGTATTTAGTTTTCGTGCGAAAAGAGAACTTAAGCTGCAAAAAAGTAATTGTTTTTATAAAATAAGTCTGAATAATTTTGAACAAGCTTCGTTATACATTATAATTGTAGAGACGTACATATGTATATTAAAATGAATACATATTTACATACGAAAAGAATAAATTACGTTCTACGGAATCTATAGTCATGTATTTATATTTGTAAGTACAATGCATACATACATATTTACATATATATGTTATGTGTATGTATTCAATTCTTAACTTGGATACATACATATGTAGGCATATGCACATACTTATGATACGTATGTATGTATACGAAATATACATACTTATGTATGTATCTACACATACTACACATTGTACATACTTCAAAGATGATTTTGTGGATAATTTTAAATACAACTTTAAAGCTATTTCATACTCTGCTTAAATTACATATCTAATGTTTATTTCATATATGTAGATATGTACACGTACTTGCATATTCATATACATATGTATGCGTGTAAGCGCTCTCAATTAGAATAACTTTAAATTATGCATACAATCGTAACCTTAATCGTCAATTCATTTGAGCTTGTTAATTTAAGCCAAAACATGGACATGGACATATATATATCATATGTATACTTGCTCAAGATTCAAATAATTATATGAATAATAAATGTATATAATAAATGTCCATTTCATCCAAAATGTGAGTCTTAAGCAGCTGAAATTCAATATTGTATACAATTTCTTTACTCTGCATATATTCGATCTTAACGGTTTTGCCATATTTTCCTATTTTCAAAAGGGTATTCCAAAACAAATGATTAAACAACTTAAAAAAAAAAAACAAGTAAGGAAGCTCTAGTCGAGACTGCTCGATACGAGATCTCCTGAACCCTTCAAGCAACTGATATTTCAATAATAATTTGGACACACACACGCATACAAACAAACACACATATACAGGCGATTGTGCTTGGGCAGCGCTGCAGTGTTGGCAATATTTTGAGAATTTATTTGTTGAATAATTTAATTTCTAGACGTACGATCTTAGTGAAAATTGTATATTCCGTAGCACAAGTCTCCAGTATTTAAAGTACGCCTTTTACAAATATGACGGTGGGGGGGTGGATATAAGGGTGGGAGTAAATTTTGACAAAAACTGAAATTGTATTAAATGCATCTTAAAACACATTTTAAATTTGGAGACTCTACCTTTAAAGATGTGAGATATAATTTTATAACTGATCTTCGAAAAGGTTTGTTATCGATATGCGAGCTGTATATTCGAACATTTAAAAAAAAATTTGAAGTCTCTATCTCTTATATCTTCTAAGATCGACGCGTTCATACATACGGGTGGACTGACGGACAGACAGACGGATGGGCCAAATCGATTCAACTTGTCGCCCTGATAAAGAATATATACACTTTGTGGGGTCTGCCACGCCTCCTTCTGCCTGTTACATACTTTTAACAAAACCATTCCATTTTCAGGGTATAAAAACAAATTAGAAATCTATACCGGAGACTGAAAGATCCTCTGAATCCTTCGGTGAACTGATATTCTAGTTGACATTCGCTCGAAGAGTACTTTCTAGCATGCCATTTCCATTATCCTGCCATAATATCTTCATCTAGAAAAACAACACGAAAGATAATAAGTGGCCAGTTACCGATTCTTTTCTATTAATTTCCGAACACTTTGGTCTTCTGACTATTTAATATTACTACTAAAGCTAGATAGCATATTTTCTTGATAGGTTTCCAGATATGTACATATATATATTTACAAAAAACATAATATAATTAATATATTTTATATATTTTTCTTCCAGATAACATACCTCCTTTGCAATCAAAGAGCGACAATGCAATTCTTAATTTATTTTTTGGCTATATCGATTGCATTTACAGGTAAGTGATTTGCAAATGGGTCAGGAAAGTTAAAAGTTTAATAATAATTAAGGACCGAAAATAATTAAAATGTACTGCACTCAGAAAAATATGATCTATTCAAATGATATGAGGATTTTTAAAATCTGTGGCTATGTCGACAAAATTAAAATTTCAATTGAAATGTCAATTCCAAGTATTTAGCCCTGATCGATCGAGTGAGGCGATGTGTCAAGAACAAAGAACAAAATTCTCACGTCAATCAGGCAAACTTTTGCAGTCAATTCAGATAAAATTAATGGATTTAAAACTATTTTGAATATTTTAGAAAATATGACAACTCCCTTAACATATTAGCAATTCTTGTTCAGACGGAATCTTTGTAGTTTTGAGCTGGTATTTAACTACTATTTCTTTTTTAACTAGCTATAAAAAAAAGTCCTAGCTTTTAAAATTAAAGAAAAGGATTTCAGTAAACCAATTTATGTTCCTTTTTTCAGTTTCCATTTCAGAGGGATCATTCATACTACCAGAAAATGAAGCTCCTACAACAGCACCAAAATTTTTGTCTAGGGGCCACCTTTACAAAGTAATAGTAGGGGAAACAATTGAATTACCATGTAAAGTTCAAAATCTTGGTTCATACGTATTACTATGGAGAAAAGGGTCTTCCGTGCTCACTGCTGGTCATTTAAAAATTACAAGAGATCAGAGATTTAAGATTGGTGCAGACTACAACCTTCAGATAAATGGAGTTAAGACTCAAGATGCCGGCGACTATATATGTCAGCTTGGAGACCAGGAGAATCGAGATCAGGTCCACACTGTGGAAATCTTAGGTATTTTCAAAGTATCATTTTCCTATAGATTATTAATATAATTATTTTCCAGTTCCGCCAACGCTGAGGGCCCTTCCACATAATGGTCAAGTAACTGCGCGAAAGGGAAGCACAGTTACACTTGAGTGTAAGGCATCAGGAAATCCTGTTCCAACAATATACTGGTTTAAGAAAGACGTTTACTCTGGGCCTACCCATTTATCAGACAGTTCAACATTGATTTTAGAAAATGTCGATAGACATCACGCAGGGACATATCAATGTTCGGCCGATAATGGTGTTAAAGAACGAGTCTCAATGGATATACAATTAACAATATTATGTAAGTAGATTTACGTACTTTTTTAAAAAATACAACTATGTATTGAAAACTTCTAATTTTACCAATGTAATATGTAATACGTAAAGTTCAGCACAGATCGATTATGAGGCATCTCGAGGTCAGGAAAACCCATATTAAATTAAAAATAATCGCTGTGTGCTGAGGAATATCTAAGATAGGAAGAAATCACAAGAAGGATTTCAATTACTACTTTCATTGACTAATTATATTATGAACTATTTTCCTTAAAGCTCCTCCTGAAATTACTGTAGAGAAAGCTTGGGTTCACGCTGCAGAAGGATATGATATAGAGCTAGTATGTGTGGTTCATGGGGATGTAAATTCTGAAGTAAGTTAAGCGCCTACATTATAAAAGGAGATGGCCAAAAATATATGTGAAATTAATTCAATAGATGCTGTGGTACCAGAACTCATTCCTACTAGATCCAACTGATCGACGTTCTATGTATCCTCATGATGATAGATACAGTCTTATTATTCGAAATTTCCAACAAACTGATTTTGGAAACTATAGTTGTGTTGCTGACAATGCGCTGGGACGTACAAAGAAATACATTGAGGTTTCTGGAAGACCAGGTCCAGCTGATTTTATTTCACCAGCCTTGAGTGGCTTTTTAGATCATTACAACTTAACTTGGACAATAGAGTCGATACCCCCTCTAGAAGAAATTAAGTTATTATACCGACGGCTGCTGGTAAGTAATAAAAGAAAAAATAATTATTGACAAACATGTGTTTCTAATCAAACTTTTAAACAATTTTTAGATGAACGAAACCTACCAGCATCCCGGTAAATGGCACGAATATCATATAAAACCTATTCCGATTCGGACAGACGGTACACATTATTTAATGTCATACGTCATACGGAACCTGGAACATAATGCTGTCTATGAAGCTATAGTGCAAGCTAAAAACAAATACGGATGGAATGAGGTTTGGATTTACGTTTTATTTCTTAATAAAAATAAAAATATATATTATGAGTGGACCGAATTATAGAAATAGCTAAAGTATTTTCAAATTAATAAAGTGTTTAATTATTTATATATTTTAGATCAGTGATATTCATCAGTTCTATACACGCAATCATGATCTTCTCCTGGACATAGATATGGAATATAAAATGGGCATTTCAAGTTGCAATCGATTAGCAATCGCAATGGATGTTATAATTTTACCATATGTTTTTTTTATTTTGTCGACCAAGATTATTATTTAAAAATATTTAATAATTTGCAAATCTAAGTTCAAAGGTGCCTTACTATGTATTTAGAATATGTACATATTTATAATATTTAGTAGATATTAAAAGTTTAAGTTGAGATAAGAGAACAGAAACACACTTAATTCGCAGTAAATTAAATATTATAGTTTAGATCTTTTACCAAGTCAAATATATATTGAAAACAAAATTGAGTTTGAGCTTATGTAAATATATATTTAGATTCCTATTCTGTTATTAATACTTGACATTATTTAATCATTATATTTTTTGTTAATATATGTATATTTCCAGTATGTTTCAAATAAGAAAGCATAAGTATTACAATGTTATTGAATTTTCGGAATGGAATAACATACGTTAAATAAAAATGCAATAATATAATCCATAATAAATGATAAATGTAAGAATATTGAAGTCGGTCTCTATCGACTTTGTCAAATTCGTTCACCATCCAAAAAAATGCAGTAAACTTGAGTAAAACTTCTATCGAAATGGCTTTCACTCGTTCAGTAAAATATTTAAGTAAAAGAAAATGTAAAAATTTCCCTTTGTGAGCGAGTATATTCATCCCACTGGTATATATATATAGGTATGTCGATTAAAATAACGAGGATACGGAATAATATACAAAAAATTTGAAATGCTTAGTTTTATTATGTGGTATATCCACAAATATTAAACATTCATTTATAGTCTCACATAGCGGATGGTATATTTGCTCGATTTAATAATTTCCCAATTTGAAGATTTTATATTTTGAACTTGAGAAGAATTAAAAATTCATGAACTCATTCATTCCGCTAATACACTGCGACAAAAAAAAAAAAAAAAAAAAAAAAAAAAAAAAAAAAAAAAAAAAAAAAAAAAGTAGGTGTCCGAGATGTATACATATAATTTAAAGAGTCTATTTCATTATAAAGTATTCAATTTCGAGACATGTATATTAAACAAATCATTCCTTAACCACTATTAAAATGATTTTATATTCAGGTATTGTATGCATCTACTGGGCTTACATAAATGTGTCAGCACCAAAATATGTTATTTGTATATTGGAATTAAAAATATACTTGTATATATAATATAATTTAAATGTAAGCTATAAGGTGCTCTAGTACAGTTAGATCATCATTAAATACTTGACGATATCATATATAAAAACCAATACAATATAAGAATTAAATAATTTAATTAGCAAAGTTAATTGTTAAATTATATATGGGATAGATCTTAATGAGTCCGAAAGACATTAATTAAAAAATATAGGACTTACTACAGTATTCACTGTTTTTAATATGTAATAATATATCAAGAAATAAGCGCTCGCCCCTAAGATGATCCATTCCGACAATGAAAATCTCAATCAAAGCATCAGAAATTCAAATCATTTAATCAGCTCAGATTTAATAATAAGCAAGAAAATTCAAATAAAAAATATTTTAGTCTTATTAGTATTTTAAGCTGTCTCATTCACACATGTGAACTTATACCCTGAAGTTTACCATTGGCATTGAGTGTACTGATATTGTGAACCCTGAACCCATTGAAAATGGAAAATCAGGCTATTATGGTTTTGGTGAAATGTATGTAACAGGCAGAAGGAGGCGTGGCAGACCCCATAAAGTATATATTTTCTTGATCAGGGCGACGATCTGAACCGATTTGACCCTGTCCGTCTGTCCGTCCGTCAGTATGTATGAACGCGTCGATCTCAGAAGATATAAGAGCTAGATATTTCAAATTTTTTTCCTAATCCCTTAAAATTGATAACTACTCCCAATATTTTATTATCGATTAAGATCCTTGTCGAAAAACAGTTATTTAATTATATCGCTCTTACTTTTAGAGCTAGAGCTTCCAAATTTTATATGTAGACTTATGTGAATTTTATATAATTTCGGGTTTTGTTTTACCCCCACCCTTATATCCAACCCCTTACCCTCATATTTGTAAAAGGCGTACTTCAAATACTAAGGACTTGTGCTTCGGAAGTGTATATTCCATTTAAGCAATATGAAAGTTCCTGAAAGTTTCTGGAAAGTTTCTTTAATATCGTACGTCTTAAATTATTCAACAAATAAGTTCTCAATATATTGCCATCACTGCAGAGCAACCTAAGCGCAATCGCCTGTATATGTGCGTGAGTGTGTATGTGCTTGTGTTTGTTTCTATGCGTGTGTGCGTGAAATATTGAAATATCAGTTGCTCGAAGGGTTCAGGGGATATCAGTCGAGCAGTCTCGACTAGAGTTTTCTTTTTTTTTTTTTTAATTTCTAAATCCACCGTACCAATATTGGTTATATTATAATAATGATAATATTCATAGTATATGTTTGTTCTGATTTGTTATTATTATATTGTGGAGAATATTTAATAAATGTATGTATTTTAATCAGGATTATTAGCTGAGTCAATCTAGCTATATCCATCTGTCCATCCGTCCGTCTTGGTATCTGTGGGTCCGTGTTAACCACAAAAGCTACAGAATGGATATTAATTTGGTTTTTAAGCCTTGTTTGAATATCGTTAGATCAGCTGAGGTCCATGAACTGAACAAGAAGGTAATAAACATTTGTGCAATGTCTCTAATGTATATATACATACATATACAAATATTTTTAAGAACTTATGACGTTTTCTAGCTGCCTTATGTAGATAATTGATCTATGCAAACAAAATGTATCCCATTAAGAAATTGGAGCGGAGTTAAATTTTTAAATTAGCTTAAAATTTTCAAGAACGTTTTATAATTAGGCTTTTCATTAATAATATTTTTACAAAAAATAAATATCAGGAATACAGTAGGTATTATTTAGCGACACGCAAAAAAAATTATATAAAAAAGAAATGTTTTTGGCTAAAACAAAAAGAAAATAAACATCTTTATACGTACATAGCTTTTGGGCTGATATATATGTACATATATATCGTATAGAATCAGGTGAGGTTAATTTAGAGTTTATGGATGTTTGGTAATTATTTTAATATTGTATCTTTCTTTTTATAAAGCGGCAGAAATTAAAGTTTTGTTTAAAATAATCTAAGAGCATATGTATGTATTTAAACATGCTTTTGTAGGATTTGGATAATACTTTCTGGGCTTTTTGTTAATCCACTTTGCTTAAATCTATTTGATTTTTTAAATTCTGTTCAATTATTTTTGTTTTCCATTCTTTAACGCTCAAATTATATAAACATATTTGGTAAACACCATCAAAACAAAAGAAAAAGTAAAGGAAATGTGAAAATAAAGTAAGATAAACATAAACAGTATTCCTGTTTTAACCTACAATTCAGTGAACGATAAACATTTAATAAATGAACGATAAAATTTGAAACCTATGAGGCAATATGTATAAAAGCAACGCTACTTGTAAAATCTTTCTAAATAACATATTTGAATACCATTTTAATAATCTCTAAGATAGTTGGGTAAATAAAGATATAAGCTTAATCCTAAAGCATTGATCATTGGTGTAGAAAAAAGAAACATATGTTATCAGATAATCTAACCACAGATACGATCTTGATAATTTCCATGGTATTGGTTACTTCTGTTTAACTATAGTCTTAGTGTAAGCTATGCAGTAAATAAAATTTGAATATTGTAATGGGATATATTATATATGTAAGTAAACCATTAGCTTGCTAGCTTTTAAATGTCCGTCTGTTTATAAAATTTTGATAAAACTAGTTTGATTAGAATTAACCGAATAACTGTAATTGAATATGACAAACGATCAATACACATACAAAAATATGTTAAGCACTAACTTATTAGTATTTAGGTAATTAAATTTTATTTTTAGTTTATATAAATAACTAATTAAGACACATAAAACAAACAAAATTTACTAACCCTAGCTAATAAATAGCCAAAAACATATTCAAAAGGAAAAAAATCAACTGCTAGAATAATATCGATGTAAATGTTTGATAAATAAAAGTCATATCATTTTAACAAGAAACTATAATATTCTATTCTGCATTTGAGCTGCAGTATGCTTAATATACGAAAATTTGTCTTGTGTATGAGAACGGGATAATAACACTAAATTATGTATAGCCTTATAAAAAATTTAACAACATAATCTACACAATACAAGAATATATGATTTATTTACGATATTATTAAAGGGGAGTCTTTGCACACACTGATTTATAATAATGCCATAATTTAATAATCGACTATTTCTTTTTTTGTTTAGCCATTTTGGCAGCCATGGCAGCGTTTCTCATCTTTTCAAATTTGTTAGAGGCACCAAACCATTTGTTGAATTTGTCCATTAGCTAAAAAAAAGCATAAATTAAAAAACAATCATTTATTTATTTATTTATCTTAGAGTTAGAGTTAATTAAAATTAAAACTAACTTAATTTTTAAAGATTAAGAATATTTTAACATTTTTTAACATATTTACATATTTTACTTATGTTAAAAAATGTTATAATGGGTTTTAGAGGTTTTTAGGATGTGGTAGAGGTTTGATTTCTTTAGGTATTTTATTATTTGGGGAATGTTGGTTGATTTTGGGTTTGATAACATTTTTAAGGGGCATACGTTTTTGAAGATTTCTTTTCTTACATGGGATGTTGCAGTGCATTTTTTTAGTATGTGTTCTATGTTTAGGTCGGATGTTGAATTGCAGTTTGGACAAAGTGTTATATCGTCAGGGTTGATGTAGTGTTGTTGGGTGAATATTGTGTGTCCTAATCTGCGCCTTAGAATTTTTGTGTTATATCTTTTTGGTTTAAATTTTTTAGGTAGTGTTCTGTGTGTGAAAGGTTGCTGTTTAATTGTTGGTACCATGTGTTGCTGTGGTCTATATTATTTATGAGTTAAGTTATTTTTTAGAAATTTATTTACATCTGTGGAGTTGAAGTTGGGAGTGTAATGGAGTGGGGAATTAATTGTGGATTTGGCGATTTGGTCAGCAAGTTCGTTGCCTTTTATGTTGCAGTGGATCGGGATCCAAAGGAGTTTTATTTCATAATAATTTCATAATCGTATATCATATATCTATATCAAGCAGGACATTTTTTTAATCGTTAATTATGAAGATAATTTTTATTATTTTAAGACCTTGTATTCATTTAAAATTTTGTGTTAAGGGGTTTAATTAGTTCAAAGAATCGTATATGTAATTCTGACTTAAGTTTTCTTTCCTTTTATTTAAATAGTTTTATGCTAATCATGTTTAAATAGGTACTGTTTTTAAAAAATTTTTTGCATACCTTATCTTCTGGTGGGAAAAGTGGAGGATCCATTTCCGTTAAGAAATATTCCAAGAACTCCATTGGATCTAATGCTTCAGCCTTAAGACGCATTTTCCGGGACACACTCAATGTATTAGCTACGCTGTTTGCTAAATCGCCAGAGTTATAAGCTTTCATAATTTTTGCCAAGGCAGAATATGCGTAATTCTCTAAAGCTTCTGGAGCATTTTCGGTCATTAAATCTAGCCAAAGTAAAAAGCATGTACCATAGTCGCATTTCGGAATAAGTAAGATTTTTTGGAAATTTCTCTTAAGGAGCGGTTTAGCCATCCAAGGTAAACTTGTTGTACCGAGAAGTACTATTTTATCTGACTTTTTAATTGGCTTTAAGATTTTCTTCTGGATATACGGAGCCAGTAGTGTTGGCAATATATCTTTTTCCTCAGGTGGAATCTTTTTATGAAATACGCGATGAGCTTCTTCAATATATAATATTGTTGGCTGAAATTCCCGGGCTACTTTCATGACAATATGTAAAAACATGTCCATATCTTGAGAGAAATTGCAAACCTTTTCCGGGCTGAGATTTATAAAAACAGCATCTGTATATATATTATATACATTAAATAAGATAATATTGTCTATAATCAAGTGATCATACCCAACTCAGATGCAATTATATTGCAGAGCAGTTTTTTGCCGCTGTTGACTGGTCCAACAAGCAAAATTGACTTGGGCTTAGCAATATCAAATTCGCTCATTCCAAGCATACTTTCCTGAACAACCATTTTAATGTCTCCTTTTGCAGGGCCGACAGTTCTAGAATTACATAAGATGAGCTCGAATTTGAAATAGCGATTCTACGGAGACGCAAAGTCAAAAATGAAGCCAATAAGGCTATAAACAAACAAGTAAGAAAGCTCTAGTCGAGAGCGCTCGACTAGATACTACCCTGAACCAAACTAATTTAATTTAATTAAATATATAAAAATTTGGAAACAATTAAAAAAAACTACGATGCGTCCTAGGTTTGAACCCGAGACCTCGCGATCGAGCGCCGCGCCTTCTACCATGGCGCCACCCCTCTGTTCTGATTTGCAATGTCAAAACCGAAATAGACTCACTGCTGCAGCGCCATCTACCAAATCTAAGCCAAACTAACTGCTGCTGTGACTTTAAGAATATGCAAGAACAACCAAACTAATAACAAGTAAGAAAACTTTAGTCGAGACTGCTCGACTAGGAGATACCCTGAACCCTCCAATCTGATATAATACTCTCTCTACACTTCGTTTAGGCACACATACATACACACGCACGTGTTGAAACGCGCTCTGCTGACTGCGCAGTAAGCAGCGACTGCGCTTGGGCTGCGCTACAGTGTGTTCAATATTAAACGAATTGATTTGTTGAATAATTTATTTTCTAGACGTCCAATCTTAAGATCATACTCATAATGTTCAAATGAATGTACATTTCAAAGCACAAGTCGCTACTACTTGAAATACGCCTTTTACAAAGGTGGGGTCAGGGGTCGAATTTAGGGGTAGGGGGTAAATTTTACCAAAAACCGAAATTATATAAAACACACATAAGTCTACATTTAAAATTTGGAAGCTCTAGCTCTAAAGGTGTAGAAGATATAATTAAAAAACTAGCTTTCGATAAGGTTTTTAATCGATAATAAAATATCGGAAGTTGTTATTGATTTTTAGTGATAAACTCGATATGCGCGTGATACACACGGACCCAGGGAAAAAAATTTCAGGTCTGTAGCTCTTATATCTTCTGAGATCGACGCGTTCATACATACGGACGGACGGACAGACAGACGGACAGGGCTAAATCAACTCAGCTCGTCGCCCTGATCAAGAATATATATACTTTGTGGGGTCTGCCACGCCTCCTTCTGCCTGTTACATACTTTTAACAAAACCATTAAAACAAAACAAACAGGGTATAAAAACAATCAATAATTGAAGTAAGATTGGTACGTTTGAATACTAACTGCGCTGTGCTGTAGCAATATTTTGAGAATTTACTTGTTGAATAATTTCTCTTGTGCCCCCCACAAGACAGTTCCAGGTGTCTTTATGCAACTTTGAGAACTTGACCACAATGTTTAAATGTATATATATTGGAGGCGAAGGAGGCGTCGCATCCAAAATCTGTGAAATACAAAATGTTTCAACAAATGTATATATGTACATAGTAATTCTGAAGTCTCTTGGTCTATGTGTTCTCTGGTTAGTGGCTAAACACAAAATCAATTTATCGCCAATTCTCGATAAAACAAGTATCGGATGAGTTATTGAAAAAAGATAACTTTTACTGCTTATAGTATACACGAGTATACAAGCAAAATTTCAGCTCTCGCTCTCATATCCTCTAAGATCTCGACGTTCATACGGACGGCATGAGTTATCGACTTTATAGACACGACATCCGCACTGTATATGCGGATATTCAAAAAACAAGTAACAACGTTGCATACCGACTGCGGAATACTCATTCACACCCCTAAGCAATTTAGTAGCCAAGTTTTGCTCTAATACTGTAGAAAGTTCAGTTTTTCTCGATTTGCCACGACCCTACTAAGCGTAGACACTTCATTTTTGGCCAGCTCATGGACGGTTCCGCTCCAAAAATGAAAAAAAAACTCACGTGCAAAATTTTAACGTTCTAGCTTAAAAGCTCTATAAGAGGTACAGTTTTATCTGATTTGCCACTTTATAGATCGGAGATATACAAGAGTAAGTTTTCAAAATTTCAAGTCTATAGCTTCGATAGCTCCGAAGTGAACTGCGTTCATATCGACAGACGGACCGTCGGACACACGGACGGACAGCAAGACGGACATTGCACAAAACCAATATACTCATTTCACTTTCGTGAATGAGTATAAAAGTTGAAGCCTCTAGCTCGCACACCTGAGATCATGGCGTCCATACATACTACTTGACTCGTCGTTCTGATCAAGAATATATATACTTTGTGGGGTCTGCCACGCCTCCTTCTGCCTGTTACATATATTTAACAAAACCATTATATATTAACAAAACATTTATGATTTCCCATTTTCAATGGGTTCAGGGTATAAACAAGTAAGAGTGCTCTAGTCGAGACTGCTCGACTAGGAGAAACCCTGAACCATCCAATCTTATATTTTAATCATTTTGCACTTCTTTGATACACACATGCATATTTATCATATTTAAATCCACAGTAAATCTGAAATCTAATAGTATTAAAATGAGGCTGAAAAAAACAAAATCAATTTTTCGATTACTCTCGATAATAAAAGTTATCGGATGATTTATAGAAGAAATAAGAAAAACTTGTACTGCGTATGGTATACACGAGTATACATGCTAAATTTCAGCTCTCTAGCCTTTGTATCTTCTGAGATCGGCGCACTCATACAGACGGACGGAAGGACAGACGGGCAGGGCTATATCGACTCAGCTCGTCGTCCTGATCAGGAATATATATACTTTATGGGGTCTGCGATGACTCCTTATGCCCATTAAATATTTTCACAAAACCATTATACCCTGATTTTCAATTTTCAATGGACTCAGGGTATAATTAGGACTATATTATCTATGATTTCCATTGGAATAAATTCTTACGTTAAATAGTCTTCATCTCTAGTATCATCAGCAACAAAATTAAAGTCAGCAATGAATTCATTGAAATCTCTATGAGAAACTTCTTCAATTACAGATGCATCTTTTAGTTCATGATACAATGAACTGAGAGTTCTGTCTCCTGTCGGATCTATAACTTTTTTCTTCTTTCTGCCCTTCTTCTTCTTCTTGTTTTTTACCTTCCCAGGTTTATAGGGTTCATCTTGATCTGCCGCTAAAGCAGTTTTTAACAGTTCATATTCAACGCTGAAATAATTATAAAACATATATTATAAACAACAAAGTTTATATATATTTAATTTGGTGTTACTTAACTAAATTAATTTTATATCTTAATTTTTACAATTACAATTTTTAGGTTCTTTAACGTAAATTTCAAATGAAGTGATGGTAAATGAATTTTATAAAACTGGGAAAATATTGTTAATATTTACCGCATATACTCGTCCACCAATTCCCGCAGTTCGTGATGTATTACATCTAATTCTTGTTCAGTCACCCACGCTTTAATTGGACCATGATTTTTATTTAGATATTCATCAACATTTCGCCAATCGATTGAAAATTGCTTCATTGTGTCTTCAATATTAACTGTTAAAATTCGATAGATTTAAAGATATTTTAGATTTAATAATCCCGAGTGAGTAAATTAGAAATTATGCAAATAATATGATATCTCATAAATCTGACATTTTCATTAACTTAGTCCTAGTTGATATACCTATTGGCTTGCTTGATGCTATTGAATAGGCAACATCAATTATTCCGGCATCTTTTAATTTTTTTCTTCGCTTCGCATCCTTCATTTTTTGGTTCTTAAGTTTTTCTTTCATTTTCCTCTTCTCCGCTTTTTTCTTATCTTTTATTTTTTTCTTTTCCTCACTTGTCAAAGGTTTCTTAGTTAGACTCTCCTGAAATGCTCCTACGTCCATTGTTTCGTCAATAACAACCAACACAGTTCCATTCTTAACAGGATCAGGATATGGGTGGAAATTCCCAGTTGCTGCATAGCTGTAATTAAAAAATGTATAGTTTATTTTATTAATTTAGATGTTAGCTTGTTGAATATCAAAAAGTACTTACAATTCTGCAAACCAACCGCGAATATGATCAGAAATATCTTCCATTATCCAGGGACTTCGCAATTGAAGCAAGCGGGTTCGTTCATCCATAATAAGTTGTTCAAATTCCTCATCAAGTTTTCTTCTCTTCTGCTCATTTCTATACATCTCGAGAACAGAATTCGAAAACTGGTTTGGTCTTTTTAGTTGACGTAATTTTCGAATGCCCAACAATTCTCTTTTAAATTGTTTTTTGATTTTATAAATTTTTTTTGTTTTATACGCTCTCCACCAAGTTTGAATAAGACTCGCTGCGCGATTGCGTATTTCTTTTAAATCTTCAATATTATCATCTAAAATTGTAAGTTATCGTCTTATTATTTACAGGAAAAACATACGTATATCATTTTTTGGAATTTATGCAGCACTCTAGTACATACATAAATACAAATGTTTCACAAGTAAGAAAACTCTAGACTGCTCGACTAGGAGATAACCTTCAAATTTGATATTCTAATCACTCTGCACTTCTTTTAGGCACACATACATCCATACTCACGCATAAGCCAGCGACCAGCGACTGCGCTTGGGCTGCGCTGCAGTGCGGGCAATATTATACGAATTTATTTGTTGAATAATTTAATTTCTAGACGTACAATCTTAATGAAACTTTCAGACTTATATGTATTTAATATAAATTCTAGTTGTAATTTACTCCCCACTCCTATATCACCCTCCTATCAAAATATAAATTCTTATAATATTGCCCACACTGCAGCGCAGTCGCTGCTTACTGCGCAGTTAGCAGAGCATGGGCTTAAGAGTGCGTGTGAATGCATGTGCATGGTTCAGGTTATCTGCTAGTCGAGCAGTCTCTTAATGTTATACTTTGAACCCATTGAAAATGGAAAATCAGGGTATAATGGTTTTGTTAATATGTATGTATCAGGTAGAGGGAGGCGTGGCAGACCCTATTAAGTATATCTATTCTTGATCAGGGCGACGAGCTGAGCTGCCCTGTCCGTCTGTCAGTATGTTTATATTATATATTCTTTACCTGACGCTTGAAATTGAGTTAAGCATCACAGTATTGATCTGACTAAAAATTCTTCCCACTTGCGCATTGGCAAAGAAAGCAATGAAAAAGTGGCCAAGTTCCTAAATTTCTTATTTCCTCCCGAATCCTTAGAAACACGCTTCTAAACCAAAGACTTTATATGGTCTTGAGTAGTTTCCCACTGAGTTGGGTGAATATTCTAATATTGTTGTTCAATACTTTCAATGTTCTTTGACGAACGACACTATTTTTGTTACATCGAAGTTATTTTGAATTAAATATAAATAATATTATAGTTTAGTTAGTTCCATTTTATTACCGCTTTGTTCGTTCATTGAAAATTGAACTACTGAGCTACATATTTGGTTTTAATTCAACTACAATGAACAAAACTTCCTTCTACATATAATTTATCCCTGCAAAATACGTAAACTTGCTCAGTAAATAAAAAAGCGCAAATTAAGCAAATTATTCTTTAAACAAGTAAGAAAGCGTTAGTCGAGACTTCTTGACTACGAGATCCCCTGAACTCTTTAAGCAACTGATATTTTAATAATAATTCGCACACACACACACATACACAGGCGACTGCGTTAAGGCTGCGCTTCAGTGTTGGCAATATTTAGAGAATTTATTTGTTGAATAATTTTATTTCTAGACGTACAATCCTAATGAAACTTTCAGAACGTAATCATATTGTTTAAATGTTAAGCACAAGTCTGTAGTATATGAAATTCGCCTTATAAAAATATTATGGCGAGGAGGTTGATATAGAGGTGGGGGGTAAATTTTAACAAAAATCAAAATTGTATGAAATCCGTCTTAATATACATTTTAAATTTGGAGACTCTAGTTTTAAAGATTTGGGAGATATAATTTTATAACTATTTTTTGATAAGGTTTTTATCGATAAAAACATCGATAAGGTTATCGTTATTTAGTGATAAACTCGATATGCGCGCTATATATACGGATATTTTGAAAAAATTTGAATTCTCCAGCTCTTATATCTTCTGAGATCGACGCGTTCATACATACCGACAGACGGATGGGCAGACAGACGGACAGGACCAAATCGACTCAGTTCGTCGCCCTGAACATATATACTTTGTCGGGTCTGCCACGCCGCCTTCTGCCCGTTACATACATTTCAACAAAACCATTATACCAGTTCAGAAGTCCAGAATTCCCGCTGCCCGCTGTTTTGTAATTTTTCCTGCAATCGGCTTCTCAAAACGGCCAGATTTGACGGGAAAAAAGCTGATTTGGCACCACTGTCAGACGGAGAGACATATACAGACTAGTGCTGCAAGACCATCGATTGACCGTCCATCGATTTTGTTTGAGTCCGATGGATTAAAATATCGATAATATCGATGGTTCCATCGAAAATAGTTAAAAATTCATAGAAAAAAGAATCAACCTTATAAACATTTATACCACTAACCAGAGAGCACATAGACCGGACACGTAGTGTAAAGTGTTTTGCACACCTATATTCGAGAGTAATCTCCCAGTCAACTTCGTATTTGCTCGGCTCATCACTTTTAGGGGTCGGACTACAAAAATATATGAGATCACAATCATTTCGCTTCATGCGCTCGACCGTGATGGTCGATGGTTGAACAAAAGATCCCTCTACGCTCAATGTTTCCCTTGCTCTCTCTCTCTCGATGCTCTTTGCTCTCTCAAATGTGTATATGTGTGTATGCATGTGAGCACAAGCAGCAGGAGCAAGCAAATAAAAAAACCTATAAAAAGTATTGGCAAGTGCACTTGTCACTTTACTTAATCAGCTACTTAAATATAAGCGCACCTCTGCAATTCGAACCCAAAATCGTTCAGACAATTCTAAGTTGAGGTAGGCAGCCAATGTTCACGTCCCATGCTTACACACATGCACAAATGCTTCTACAAGTGATATCCCACAATTGTGGGCATCGCGTCCCCTTCGTACACACAATCATACATACATATATATGTATGTGCATATAAGTGTGAGGCACTTCTCAAGTTCAACCAAATGCAAATGCTGGGACCTAAAATTGCTACAAGCAGCAAGAGCTACGCACACAGGCATACAAATGCTCATAATACATGTAGCAAGGGAGACTGTGTGCGTGCACATTCGTCGTGAAAGCATTTTCATCATGAGCACCAACGCTTTCATACCCTTTCCCCAAATAATATCGAAAACACATACATATACAGATTTTGTACGAGCTTGGCAAACGGTTTAAGTTCGGTATACTCTTCACACAGAAGGGAAGGCATGGGTTCTTGCTGCGAAGAAATTTCAATTAGAATCTAGTGGGTTGCAACAGGGAAAAGCGGGATAAATTGTGAACTAGCGGCTAGCGGGAATTATAGCTATTTTTCAAGAAAAACTTGCCTTACTTTATGTCTTTAAAACATCTGGTAACTAGTGTATTTTTAAGCTCAATGATGCCACATTTTCATACGAATAGTATTTTTTCGTTTGAATGGCAAAACACATCGATAAGCCAAATGAGCATTCAATCTTATCGATGATGTGAAGTCTACCGACGCGTGTTTTATGCCATCGCTAAGAGGGAATTTCACAAGTTTTAAAGCGCGAGCGACAAATTGTTAATGATGCCAAAAATTTATAAGCAAAAACCGCGTATGATATGGATGCAAGATCCTGCATTTAAAGATTGGTTGACTTTAGATACAGCTGATGAGGGCATATGTTATTGCAAATACTCCAAATGCAGCATAAATGCTAAGCTTTCAGACTAGCACGCACATGCCAAAACTTCTAACCACAAGTCAACTTCAGCGGCTTTCGCACAGCCTAACAAACTACCATTTGTTTCTTCAATTTCATTGAAAACTTGCGATCAAGAAGCGGGACTGTGTTTGTATATTGCAACACATTGTGCAATCAAAGCTGTGGACCATTTAGGATTGCTGCCACGATTACAAATTACCAGCAGCATGCTTGAGAAAGATAGGGACCAATGTAACCTACATAAACGAAGAGGATAAAGATGAAATCTTATAAAATATTGAAATAAACCAAAAAAAAAAAAATATATACATATATATATATTCTAACGGTTTTTTTTAGCTACGAAGAAATATTTCTAGCTTTTTTCAAAGGCTGATTTAGCGTTTTCATGCAACGAAATGATGGCAGCACTGGCTCAGAGCTGCTGCTTGTGCTCACATGCATACACACATATACACATTTGAGAGAGCAAAGAGCACAGAGAGAGAGAGAGAGCAAGGGAAACATTGAGCACAGAGACACCTTTTGCTCAACCATCGACCATCTCGGTCGAGCGCATGAAGCAGAATGATTGTGCTCTCGAATATTTTAGTAGCCTGAACCTAAAAGTGAGGAGCCGAGCAAATACGAAGTTGTGTGGAAATTCTATCGATCTATCTAACAAAAGAAAGTCCATCGATACTATCGATATTTCCATCGACGGATTTGCAGCACTACATATGTGTACATATGCCAATAAACACGCTTAGTTAAATTATCTTATTAATTTGTATGTATTGTCTTGGAGGCAGAAAATTCAGCACACAGGTTGTAAATTGTTCATATGTACATGTAGCAAGGGACTGTAAAGCTGCGTGAATGGTCGTCGCTTAAACATACATATGTACCTACATTATACATATGTATGTATATAGATATTTTTAATGAGCATCAACGTTTTCATACACTTCCCACACATAGTCATGAAAACACAACGATTTTTCAAAGGGAGTAATTGATGACGCTCAAGTATGCTTCTCACTCGGTCATTCAGTGAATTCTATCTAAAAGTACATGCACGTACATAATATGTACATATGTATGTATGTATGTATGTGTTTTGATGAAGTCATTCAGTCCTTTAGTAATATGCTTGATAAGACTTAATTTAATTTAGCATTACATGAAGTCTTATCAAGCATATTACTATGTATGTATTATGTATGCCTATACATAAATATGTGTATGTACATTAATATTTATAATTATTATAGAGCATAGACAAGAGTTTATTTTTACTTAGATCTCTTACGGGCTAGGACTTTTGCATAGTCTGAACCAGTTTTGGCTATTCCATCCAATATTCATTATATTCATACTAATTGCGGCAATTTCGAAGGCAAGATTAAGTTATTAAATGAAAAATTAAATGTAATATTTTGCTTACAATATAGCAAGCAGAAGGAAACGCGCAGATATTGATTAAACATAAGAGGATTACCTGACATACAACCTCCTACGTGATCGATTTTATTACGTAATTCTTTACAGGATTCGTCAGTCTTAATAAAGTCCGCCGTGAATATAGTTCTTTTAACAGGAATACTCATTGCTTGATTTGGCTTGAAGGTAAATCTGTAATTAACTTTTTTCCTTTGTTTGACCTCTAAGAATTTCTTTTTATCATAATTGATATTTGCCTTGTAGACACGAGCACTTCGAGCCCGTTCATGGGCTTGTATAAGCGCCACTGCATCGCTTATTTTAGTCCAGTCCTTTGCCTCGCTTTGCTCTTTCTCTTGATCATTCATATAGAGCTTATTATCTACCAAAATATTTGCAACATCTAGTGGACGACGATACAGAAATTGCGGAGATCTCCAAATCATCAAATCCGATGGAGTCAACTTTCTTACAATTAGCGCTTTGTCCATATAAGTATATTCGCTTAATTCCATTTCTTTCAGCTCTTCTTTAAGCATCATAAGCTGCTGAGTAGCATTTTCAACGAGCGTTCGAACCACCTTCCTTTTTTGCACTTGAAAAGTATTATAGTAAATAAAAGTTAATTTATTGACAAGCTCAACATATAGGATATATAGCTCGGAGAATATTTTAAATGACACTGATTTTTCCTCTGGTGGGTCAATTTTTTTCAATCGGTTTTGCTTTTTTATCAATTGACTGATTTCTTTCGAAGTAGAAATCCAGTACTTATGGTTCAAATTAAAGGACATCTTCAAATTGTATCTATTTCACAAATTACTATTAAATTTAAAATTTATATTCGATCAAATTTTGTTTGAACTAATATGTATTCTATAGGCAATTGAATTGACACATGAATCCCTAAATGCCTGTATGTCTTGAATTCATATAAAGTAGGCGGATATGGCATATTTCATGAATCAAGAGTGTCGGGTATTACGTACTGTCAAACCTTTAAAATTTTGAGTTTAGATTCTGGTGTATTTTATACAATTTGGATTTTGTTTGCCATTTGTATATCAGCTAAAAGTTGTATCAAATAATTAAAGTTCTTTTGCTAATGTAGCCATTATTGAATGAATAGGTTTTTTTTTTTTTTTTTTTAACACCCTGAATCCATTGAAAATGGGTTGCAGGGTATAATAGTTTTGTGAAGTGCGTAGAGGAAGGAAGGAATCATCACAGACCCCATAAAGTATGTACATTCTTGATCTGGGCGACGAGCTGAGTCGATATAGTCCTGTCCGTCCGTCCGCATGACCAAGCCTATCTCAGAAGATATAGGAGTCAGAGAGCTGAAATTTTGATTGATTGATTTCATTTTTTTCATCCTAATTTAAATACTATTATACAAATTTATTGCGTATTTACATTTAATAAATACGAAGATTTTTTAATCTACAGATTTTGGATACCGCGCCCCCGTCGCTGCCAATTTGCAAACGTAAAACGTAATTCAAGTATTAGAGACTTGTGCTTTGGAATATACATACATTTGAACATTATGATAATGTTCTTAAAGTTTCATTAGGATTGTACGTCTACAAATTAAATTATTCAACAAATAAATACTTATAATATTGCCAACACTGCAGCGCTGCGAGTGTGTTTGCGTGTGTGTGTGTTGCGAATTATTCAGGGTTCAGGGGATCTCGTAGTCGAACAGTCTCGACTGGAGCTTTTTTTTTTTTAAATATGTATGTATATATTCTGCAGACGAGATTATATGTCTTTATGATTATTGATATAAGACTATAATTACGCGTATTCATAGGTGGCAAGATGGACAATCACAGGACTGCAATTCGAAAATTCAAATGCATTCAAATATAATACACACTTTCGCATATTTGCATTTGTGATTCGAGTTGGGTTTCTTTAGTGAAAACACAAAATATTATTTTATATCATACAATATTTATTATTTTATTAAGATATTCAGCATGAGCCCGTGGTTTCAAAATTGCATCATATCCAAAAATATTGTAATATAATCGACAACATTATCAGTTGAATCTAGTTATTTTTAAATGTTAAACATGACAATACATTTTATCACCACACAAAATGATATTATTTATTTTTAGGGGATTTCAAACGGAACAACAACCGCTTCTCTATGATCGACTTGTATACTCAATACACCGGCGATGGATTTTTGTACAAATACTCGCATCTGAAACCATTGTAAACAAATTAGTGTTATTAATTTAAAAAGTCAGTATTATTATCCTAAATAAATAAACAAAAAATTAACATATAAATGGTAAATGATCCAAATGAACCAAGCTTGCCTTTTTTTAAGTTTTTGCATTCTGTTCTACAAAAGTGTAGTGATTTAAAATTTAAACAATAATTAGATAAGCAGCTCTGCGCAGGGATCAGGATGTCACCTCGTGGGGAACTTCCGTATTGAGTATTCTTAATGCTTATTTTTCAACTTGAGAGAATAAAAAGATAATTCACTAACCTGAGCAGTATCATCTGAAGGTATACCTTTTGATAAATAAGATTGATGGTTGGGTACGTCCTTTAATAGGCCTAAGAAAAAAATAGGGAGGAAATATTTTATCGATTTATTTATTATATCTCTGTTCCAGACACAGACAACAGAGATTCAAGACAAATTAGTATATGTATATTTTCGAAACGTTTCGAAATTTTGAATTGCTACTACAATTAGAATTACAATGACTAGCTGAAATATGGGGTTGTTTCGAGCATCAGATTTGTGGATTTCCAAGATAACATTAGCATAATCAGTTAATATAATGTAAGAAAAATTAGATGATAACGCTGACCCACCTACAAATCCAAGGTCATTATTTAAAATTAATAACTCAATATACATACATGTTTATATACAATTTAAATTATCTTCTACAATCCTATCATCTACATATAAAATATTGCGATATCAAACCTTTTTGTACAAAGCCAGGGTGTTGAATATTGTTCCATTGTTGTTGAAGACGCTGTGAATATAATTTAATTCTATCTGTATACTCTTGATGCTCCAAGGTGTGAGAATCCAGGGCTCCCACATTTATCATGTTGCTAAAGTACAAAACAGGAAAAGTAATCAAATATATAGCTGATTTCCTTCTACGTACATTGCTGTATTTTGCACCAATCTTGATAACGCATTTTGGTCATCTTTCTTTGGTAGTGATTGAGAATAATCATTGCTTAAATCAGCTGAGTTACTTCGCCGCAAAGCTGGACTTTGATTAACAGAATCTGCAAGCAGATGCGTCCTCTCGCTGGGTTCAATGCCCTATCGAAAATGTTTTTAATTATAATAATAATAGAACACATTTTCATGAACATACTTGGCTGCCTAGCTCGTCGGTACAATGCCAACAATTACAAATGGATGCTAAGCATTCCCATATAGAACGAAGATAGTCCATCACTACACTGTTAGTGTTAATAATATTTATTTAGTGATGGAAAAAGCATCCACATCCACGGCATTCCCGAATTCTAAAGCAAAAACATGATTTTTAACTTACGATAAATATGCTGAGGCTCTAGGTTTTCAAGCGATGATTAACTTTGATTTATTAATTTGGGAATGAATGCTATATTATAATCATCTTACGTAGCAAAAATGTTTTTTTTTTTTTTTAAATTAATTCTTGGCGATATCATGACTTGTTAGTTCCTGTGCGATATATTAAAGTCAAATATCGATATATATTAAATTAATGGCAAACATAAGCAATAATACTCTTACCCATAGTAATATAATAATAATAATACCCATCGGAGACGTCGGAGATAAGGAAATAAAGGCTGATTACTATGCAGTCTGCAGTCAGCAATGTTTTTAAATTACAGATATCATCGAAGTGTGTGAGGGAGAGCGGCTAATATTATGGCACAGACTAAGTATCGCATTTGTCATTAAAGTATCGAACCATATCGAATACTTAAAATCAAACAAATACCCACTTAAAAGAAATCGATGATTTTTGTAACCTTAAAGAACGTAAAGCAACACAAATAAGAACACTATGAATGCGTCAAATTCTTTATAATTTTAGGAATATAAAGTTTCTACTACTACTTCGAGAAACTTTAAAATATATATTGTAATAAATATTAAAACTATAACATGGTGGTAATTCTGTTGTAAGATTTGATATGTTATGTTATGTTATGAAAAAAAAGTGCTTTAATTAAAAATTGTTTTGCAACAGATGCTGGTGCTTTATATTGTTGCTGGGTATCGCATCCACATTCCTGTTTTGTCTACGTCAATGGATTCTAAGTAAGAAGAAAAAACTTCAATCCCAGTCAGATAATAAATTGAGTGTTGGCCTGTTTCACCCATATTGCAACGCTGGCGGTGGCGGCGAGCGTGTCTTGTGGTGCGCTGTAAGGGCGTTGCAGGTATTTATATATGTATTTAGGAACATTATTTATATAAAAACAATTTCGTTTCGCTTAAGAACAAGTATGACAACATAAAGATTGTCATTTACACTGGAGATATTGATGCAACGCCCACTTTGATTCTGCACAAGGCCAAAAGCGTATTTAATATACCGCTTGAGGCTGAACAAATTACATTTGTATACCTTAAACAACGACAGTGGGTTGAGGCGAGAAAGTATCCTCACTTTACATTGTTGGGTCAAAGTTTGGGCTCAATTGTATTAGGTTTGGAAGCGATTTGTAAATTTCCACCAGATATCTTTATTGACACCATGGGATATGCCTACACGTTTCCGGTCTTTCGCTACTTGGCTAGTAGTAGAGTTGGATGCTATGTTCACTACCCTTTAATAAGTACCGATATGCTAAGAAAAGTGCAATATCGGCAATCATCTTTCAACAATAAAGCGTATGTTGCTCGAAATCCTTTTCTTACGTGGATAAAGCTCACCTATTATCGCTTGCTTTCTAAGGTAAGTAACTCCACCTGTTTTAATGCGTTATAATGACGTGTGGATTTAAATGTAACGCATGAATATAACGTCTATTATAAGAATGCATAGCCATGTATATTAAGACATATTTTATTCTTAGACATATAAGTGGGTAAGCTGCTGTTCCGAAACTATTATGGTGAATTCTACTTGGACTGAAAACCATATTGTTGACCTGCTGAAAGTTCCACTAAAAACGCATCGAGTGTATCCACCATGTGCGATTGAGCACCTGAAAAAACTAGAACATATTGAAAACCATGACGAAATCATAATAGTGTCTGTGGGGCAGTTTCGACCCGAGAAAAATCATCCATTACAATTACAAGTTTTGTATGAGCTAAGGACTTTTCTGGCTAAAGATGAAGCGCTTTGGAATCGAATAAAACTGGTCATAGTAGGATCTTGCCGACATGAAGAAGATTACGAAAGACTTCATAACATGGAGGACCTTGCAAAGCATTTATCTCTTGAAAATTCAGTCGAGTTTAAAGTAAATGTTTCTTATGATGACCTCTTAAATATATATAAACGATCAACGATTGGCCTACACACTATGTGGAATGAGCACTTCGGAATCGGAATCGTTGAATGCATGGCGGCTGGTATAATAATGATTGCTCATAAGTCGGGTGGTCCGTTATTTGATATTATTGAAACATCTGAAGGTTCACAAAATGGATTTCTTGCAACCGATGCGGTTGAATATGCAGCTTGCATATTTAATATTATAGTTAATCCTGCTGAAACGAATAGGAACATAAGAAATGCAGCGCGGTGCGTACTTTTTTTATTTATCAGCGGATACCAGATTTTTAATTTTGCTTACATTTCAGATCATCTGTTGAAAGATTTTCAGAAAAACAGTTCAATAACCAGTTTTTACGTGCCATTTCGCCCCTTTTTGTATAAATGACTGGATTGACCGATTATGAAAATTTAAAATATGCTTGTCGACAATGTCTTTCAAAGAATATTTAAATGTCTAAAAGTAAACTATTTAGTTGATAAGTCGAAAATTATATGTAGGCGCTAGATTTGTCAAGCCAAAGTACGGCTTTTTAATTGTCTTTGTGATATGTTTTTCATTGATTGGAGAACGTTTTTCACTCTGAAATGCGTTTGAATATATTCATTAATATATATTCAAAAGCAAATACCTGCATTAGATTGAACTTATTCAAACACAAAAATAATTAAATTTTAATATTAAAACAAAATTGATGTTAAATAAATATTGGAGGAAATCATCATTCTGCATATTACAACGAAAATAGTCTTCGCAATTTAGATAAGGATATGATTAGGGATTGTTCAGGTTGCGTGGCTTTGTCATTTCGTTTCATATTCATAATTTATTTATTTTTTTGTTTGTTTTTTTTTTTTTTTTTTTTTGAAGAAAATTTAAACTTAGTTCAAGCATTCGGCTTGAGTAAATATAAAGCATCGAATTCCCGCGAAATGATCGTATGTTTTTGCGAAATTGAGATTTTAATGCAGAACGGTTAGAAAACGTCTGTCTCACATACTTGCACAAAAATGAGGACTCAATACGCTCTAGCTTCGGAAATAAATCAATTTCAATTTAAGCGTTTGTATATTAACGTGCAATAACAATATTACAAAAATGCTTCTCCTGTAAAGTTACAGTTTTCGATGTACGATTATTTCGCCGGAATGCGGCCTTATTATTTTCAATCGCCATCAAGGTTTTGATTCGACACTATTTAATCTGATTATTTTTATACACTGAACCCATTTAAAGTGGGAGATCAGGGTATAATGTTTTTGTGAAAAAGTATGTAACAGGCAGAAGGAATTATCGCATATATATTCTTGATGAGTACGAGTCTATATATCGCCCTGTCCGTCTGTCAGTATGTTTTGACGCGACAATCTCAGAAGATATAAGAGCTAGAGACTTGAGCTTTTTTAGAATGTCCGTATATACAGCGTGAGTTTATTTATAAAAAACGATAACTTCGCCCGGTTTTTTTTAATGATGAAAAACCTTATCGAAATTCAGTTAAATTACTAACCCGAGAGTTCTCTGGTTAGTGTTTAAATATTTATATCTCCCACATCTTTGAAGCTAGTCTCCAAATTTTAAATATATATTAAGATCCATTTTATAGATCCCCCCTCACCCTCACCTTTGTGATAGGCATATTTGTGTTTTGGAATGTACGAATGAACCCTTCGAGCATATTATATCACAATAATTGTTACTTTTTTCCTGCTTACACAAGAAATACAAGCACTCACAGACAAACATATGCCTGCCGTGTGGCCCCTATAAGAACTAAATTGTTTTATAACTTTTCTTGTGAATGTACTCTCTTCATGAAACTTAAAGATTATGGTTTTATTATTAAAATTCAAATATATGACAAAGCACAAGTCACTAGTATTTGAAATGCGCCTTTTAATGACTTATGGGTTAGGGGGTGCTTATAGATTACTGATTTTCGATAAGATTTTTTATTGATAAAAAATAACGGGATGAGTTATCGATTTTTCGAGATAAACTCGATATCCGCGCTGTTTATACGGACACTCTAAAAAAGTTCGAGTCTTTAACTCCAACACATATCTTTTCAGATAGACGCGCTCAAACATACGGACAGAAAGACGGACAGGGCCAAATCGATCAATCGGCAATTCTCTAGTGGCGAATGTGACATTCGTACGCATTTGAGTTTAAAAAAAACGAATGCAAAAACATTTTTTTATTTTAACGAATAGTGAATCTGTTAGCTCTTGATTAGCTCTATAATTGGTGCTAAATCTGATTTTAGGCAAATTTTAGTTTTCAAGGTAATCACAAAAAACCAAGAAGCTCGCAGGCTACAAAAAACGTAAGTCGCTTTTTAAATGAACAGTTCAACCTGAGATTTTAGCGAAACTTTAAGTGACAATTTATTACGAGTAATTTTAAATTACTACAAATTGGCACATCTTTACAAGGTTTTTTATTTGATTCAAAAATATTGAGTAGTTTTTTTTATTTTTTAGATTTAATCAGGGTCGAACGTGACGTGTCGAATGAGACATTTTTTACACCACACGTTTTTTTATTTTTTTTTTTATTTTTTAGTAATTGTACATGAATAAAAGCATTAGAAATGATTTTCAATATATTTAATTTATGATAATTTAAATTTTGTAGGCACTTTTTGCAATTATTTGTCATGCAATATTCATTTTGAATATCACAGCAAACTGATTTCAGAAATTGTTCACAATCTCTGGATACACATTGAATACTTCTCGAGCAACTGTCCAAAATATAACACAAAATTAGCATGATACATGCAAACACACATGTTGTGTGGCATTTTAATAACCAACTGAACATGGCGAGGTCGTATTTTAAAAAAAGTTGATTTCCCTATCTTTTCGCTTGGGCACTGTTTTTTAAATAATTCATTTGTCTCAGACATGGTCATTAACATAAAGCGCTTAGCAGTTACCTTTCCTTTTATGTTTAAGGTGTCTTTTTTTCCGGCAGCTTGTACACTAATATTATCGATAAAAGTCAACTACGGTATTAACTAAGCTTTCTGATATATTACGGCACTAACCAGAGAGCAGAGAGCTCTCTGGTTAGTGATTACGGTTTGTCTGCCTTATGTTTAGATTTTCTTTAAATTGCTTATATTTTTTAATCAAAATTTCAAGAACTTTTAGCTTTTTCTCCATATCTTTTGGCATTGCAATCTCTACTTTTTTAACCGCTTTGGCTAAGCTTAGCTTACAAAGATAAGGCGAGTATGGGTTAAGTTGTTCCAATGTCTCTCTATTTTGTTCTTTTAGTTTTTGTCGTCTATTTTGTTGTCGTATACGATTCAATTGTCGCCTCTTTTCGATTACACTTTCTGTTTCAGGCAGCAATTTCATCTTAAGTGTAGCATTCCGCATTCTTTCGCGGTTTTTTAATTTATAGTTTTCATCATTCTTTACTTTCTCTCTCCACCGTTTGCATTTTTCGCTGTTTTTCGTACTCATCTACAATCATAAAATATATTTAAAATTTCATTATTTCCAACCTAGATTTAAAATTCACTTCGTTTTATTTAAATTTTGTATTTACCTTTTTACGGTGTCGAAAGCTACGCACTTTAAATAAAACACTATGATCAAATAAGTTAATATTTTCGTGTGAATTTTTTTTTAAATAAATTTGCAATGCAAAACTATGTTTGCCAATAAATTTTGATGCTAGTTGCCCAAATACATTTGACTTACTGACAATAAAACCTATTTTTCGAGGTCGCAGGTGACATCGAAACATATGGTGAAACAGAAGAAAAAATTTACCGAATAGTCAATTGCATCGTACGTTTTATATTTTTCTTGTACTCTTTATGCATAAACGAAGATATGAAATAGCATATTCTATTGCATAGCGGTCTCTCTTTAAGAACAGTAATAAAAACAAAATGTGCAATAGAAATGCTTAAAGCAGAACTTTGGCAATTGCTCGGCTTTGTGTGTCAATATTTCGAGATGTGCTATGAATAAATGTAAAATTAGTTTATATTAGTTAAATTTAATCGATTAGCTATAAAAATATGTTATCAGAACATGCATTAATTGACTTTGAATTTTTTGGCTGTGGTTGACCTTTCTGGAGAAATGCCCATATATACTTTGTGTCGTCTGCCACGCCTCTTTCTTCATGTTACATTTCAACAAAACTGCGCTGCATTGTGGGAAATATTATAAGAATTTAATTCATAGAAAGAAGAGAGAAATACAGTGTGAGAGATAGTATGACAAGAAATGCAAGAAGACCCTTTCGTTTGCGTGCTTGGAGCGCACTGATTTCGTCACGCTATCTTTCATAACCCGAGCTAACCAAGACCAAACCGAGCGAATACGAAGTTGGTTGGGACCAGGGATGCCAACCCTCCGTCTTTTTACGTAGATCTCCGTATTTTAAAGGCGATCTAAGTGCGTACGTGTGATGAGACTAAAACTACGTACTCTTATAAAATATTGCAAAATACCTTAAAAACTAAAATTTTTTTAAAATAAAAAATATGATTTATATTGGGTTAGCAGCACTAAATTCCGTTTCCGATATACTTACGAAAACTTAGAGCCTTCTGACAAACACCTAAAATATTTTAATCAAAACATTATTTAATATGTATAATTTCAACAATGCTTTCCAAAACGACAAATGAAATTAATAACAACAAAGTATAATACAGTTAATTTCAAAATGTAATGCTTTACTAATTTTTTTATTGTTTTTAAACGAAAAAAAAAAGTACGTAGATCTACGTATTTCAGCAAAATTGTGCTACGAAAAAACACGTAGATTTTGGAGCCTGGCTACGTAATTCTCAAATTTTGGCTTGGCATCCCAACTTGGGACCCACGGGCCTGATCAAGAATATATATATGCTTTATAGGGCCTGCGATGATTCCTTCTGCCCGCCACATACTTTCCCCAAAACTATTATACCCTGGGAAATCAGGGTATGGTTTCAATGGGTTCAGGGTATAAAAACAGATCTAGGTAGATAAAAAAATATTATTTCAATTACTATAATAATTAATTAAAGCTTACACATAATATAATTTTACGCATATATTTATCTTTAAGGTATTTTTGAAGATTTTCATTTTATAGCTTCAGTCAAAAACTGTGTTTATCACGCGTGTCCAATTATAAAATAGATATATTCTCTTATGTCTCTAGTCTGAAGTCTTGAGATTAATTCTGTAATTACAAGTACAAATCGATGTCAAGCTTCTTAGCTTATAAGATTTACGTCTGACCAAAAGGGTAATATCCTTCTGCCTTCTACTAAAAATATGTCATACAAATAAAACGAAAGCCTGAAGATCTAAGTATAGTTTTCTTGTTTTATGCCGAAACATCCACGTGATGTCCACAGTAGATACTGTGCAGCGCCTTCCGGTATCGCAGCTCAATATCAGGTTTTACCAGCATTCAGTGAAAGTGATTATTTAACGGAGTGAGTATGACCAACACAAACAAATAATATTTTTGTACATCGGCCACGAATTGTATATACCTTACTTTTATTAAAATTAAATGAACGAAATTCTCAATACTAAAGAAATACAAATTTTTAAACGTGTGAATTTACCCGTTTTGTCCATATATAAATATATCCAATTTTTTGGAAAATCTTTTGAATGAAAGAGTAGACAGTTTGTAATTTTTGTAGTCAATTTTTGTTTTTGAATATTTTACAAATTTTTAACAATTTTTAAAAATTGATAATAATTTACGATGCCTCTAGGAAAGCCATTTTTACATTGCCCAATATTCATATATACTCAAAATTAAGAGTATGGGAAAATTAATGTGAACATCGTCACTTACACTTTCTACTTAAACATGCGAAGCGGCTGAGTATTGAAAACACAGCAAGGTAGTTGCAACACTTGCCTAACAGCGGTTGGATTTTTCAATTTCAATTGAGTATGTTAAATAATATATTTAAAAAAATCTGAGTTCACTTAAGATACAAATTTGAAAAAGCAATAAACACCGAACAAACTTTAGAGCCAAATTCATCAGTTTTGTGAGGTCTTACATCTGTAGTACTAAGAAAATGTATCAAGCGAACACAGTTACAATCAGTGAAGATCACTCAAATATACGAACGTTTCTTAACAAATCGAACATATTTATAACGGGTGGAACTGGATTTTTGGGAAAGAGTAAGTAAAATTATTGAATGAAATTGATACATTTAAACGTTTTTCCTTAAGTCTTAATTAACAAGCTACTTGCATCATGCCCTGGTTTAAATACAATATATTTGCTTGTACGTACTAAGAATAACGAAAGCGTAGATGCTCGATTGGATGAAATGTTTGCGGATCCGGTAAATATTATGATTCTAATTTGAATATACATACATATATTATTGTTTAAACAAAACTAATTTCAGGTGTTCGAAAGCCTGAAAAGAGTTTGTACACAGTATACCTTGCACATAAAAGCGATTGCAGGCGATTGGTAAATTTAAAATAAGTTTTAGAAAACCAAATTATATTTATATTTTTCATTTTAACTTACAGTCTGAAGCCTGGCTTGGGATTAAACATTAATGACCGTCAATTATTAATAGACCACGTTAACGTTGTGTTTCACATGGCTGCGACAGTTCGATTTGATGAGAAACTGAAAAGAGCTGTTAAAATAAATGTTCACGGAACATATGATATAATGCAACTATGCAAAGAAATGAAATATTTGAAAAGTGTTGTCCACGTATCCACGGCATACACGCATTGCCCTCGAAGAACGATTGAAGAAAAGTTATATTCAAGCCGGAATAATCCCAAAAGTCTAATACTAATGGCTGAGTATATTCCCGACAAGCTATTGGATCATGTAACATCCATGTAATCATATTACAAATTGCAAAATAATACTAGTTGTATATTCATTAATATTTAACTAATTCATACATAGTCATTTATAATATAATTTATAATTTTGGTTAATAAGATTACTTTAACTGTGTCGTCCTATCACCAAAAATTAAAAAAAAAAAAAACATTGTTCCAATGCAGTCTACTGGGAAAATGGCCAAATACGTACACCTTTACAAAAGCCGTAGCTGAGGACGTCATTCGAATTTACAGCGATAAACTTCCTGTTGGCATATTTCGTCCTGGTATTGGTATGCTTCTTCAAATATTTTGTATTTAAACTGTGATCATTTCCAACTAAATACGGGTTATGATTTGAAATTTTTCTAGTAATATCGACTTATCAAGAGCCAGTGAGCGGCTGGATAGATAACTTTTATGGGCCAACTGGAGCAATAGCTGGAGCAGGCACAGGGGTATGATTTTCTTATTCATTTTGAGCAATAATAACTAATTAATGTAAAGATATTCTTTTATAGTTGATACGCACGTTACAGTGCAATCCTAAAGCCGTAGCGAACATGGTTCCTGTGGACTATTGCGTAAACGGCATGATAGCTGCTTCATGGGATATTTATGACAGGCACAAGTAATTTTTTACGAAACTAAAACGATCTTTATTGATTTATGTCTCTGTGATTCTCTTGTATCCAACAACTATTATTGCAGTGCTAAAAAATCTTCGGCAGATATACCTGTCTATAACTTTTGCACACCCACCGTGAATCATTTAACTTGGGGCGAATTCACAACAAAAAATACAAAATATGGTCTAATGTACCCAACATCAAAAGCAATTTGGTATCTGTGCTATTCGAATACCACTAACAAAGTAACCCATATGCTCTCAATATGTTTTCTCCATTATTTACCTGCGCTTTTCATTGACTTTTTTTGGTTGTGCATAGGAAAAAAGCCACGGTAAGTAAGAATATATATGTGCATATTTACATATGTCAATCTATATACAATCAATTACATAAAATTAATTACATTTAATTACACGAATTGCAGATTGCTTAATACTTATAAGAAGATACATAAATTTATAAATGTGATTTCCCATTTCTCTACTCGTGATTGGGACTTTCATATTGATAATATTCATAGCCTTTGGAGTCGAATGCCGACTATTGATAAGAACGAATTCTTTTTTGATATGCGCCAATTGGATTGGGATTTTTATCTTCAGCAATATTTTCGTGGCATACGCAAGTACTTGTTAAATGATCCATTGGAAACCATACCAATAGCATTAGTTAAATGGAATCGGTAAACATTTTCCTATTGATTTTTATAATCTAACATGGAATATTAATATATTTGCTTCGCAGTTTGTATTGGCAGCATCAAATCCTTAAAATGATCATTTATTTAATTTTAATGATTATAGTCTGGACATTTTTGAAGAACTAAAGTAAGAAGCATGAAGCATGAACAACTATTTCTCAGCTATTTTCATATGAAGGTGTTCATGAAATTCAGCACAATATTTGTTCGAAAACAATTTATATGATTGGTGTATTGTGTTTTAAAAAGTGTATAATCGGGATTAAAAAAGATATGTCTTTATTAGCTTCTTTAATCTTATGGATAAAAAATCTTGTGAAATTTTTTTTTATAAAAATATAAAATCTCACATATACTCCTTTCAATATGTGAAACATGATGCTCCATCAATTTTTCTGGCTGCTAAAACTAATCATCCGCTGCACGGCATACGAATTTAGAGCAAAAAAAATGAGATCCCCTGAACCCTTCAAGCAACTTCACACACACACACTCACATACACAGGCGACAGGCTGCAGTTTTGGCAATATTATGATAATTTATTTGTTAAATAATTTAATTTCTAGACAATCTTAATGTAGCTTTCAGAACGTAATAATGTTTAAATGTATATATACGGCTTTTACAAAGATGAGGGTGAGAGGCTGGAGATAGGGTTGGGAGATAGATTTTAACAGAAATCAAAATTGTTTAAGATCCATCTTAATATATATTGATGTAGGAGTTATATTTTCATAACTGATTTTCAATAAGGTTTTTATCGATAACAAAATAACAGGACATATGTAATGCGCGCTATATATACGGACATTTAAAAAAATTTGAGTCTCTAACTATCAGCAATTTAATAGCCAAGTTTTGCTCCAATACTGTAGAATATTCCGTTTTTCTCGATTTGCCACGACCCTACTAGGAGTAGACACCAAAGCTTTTTCGTCTTGGGAGGTCAGCTCGAATATATATACCAAATTTGAGGTCTCTGGCATCAATAGTGTCCAAAATAAAGCAGAATTTCAAAAATCACTATATCTTCAGGTCCGATTAGCCTCATTAGCTCACGTGCAATATTTTAATGTTCTAGCTTAAAAACTCTAGGAGATACAGTTTTATCCGGTTTGCCACGCCCCCAATGGGCGTAGATATATCCGCCATAGCACGTGATCTTGGGTGGTCGCTGCGGATCAACATTCAAAATTTCAGCTTTCTAGCTCTTGAACTAATATGATTTCTGGCATATCGGCAAATGTATTTTACGATTTGGCACGCCCTTAGTGGGCGGATCGGGAAAATTTTACCACATTATAAATCGGAGATATACACGAGTATGTGTTCTCTAACTTCAAAAGCGCCTAAATGAGCTGCGTTTATACGGACAGACGGACAGCAAGACGGACATTGCACAAAACGAATATACTCATTTAACTTTCGTGAATGAGTTTAAAAATTCAAGTCTCTAATTCGTTTCTCCTCAGAGATCATCGCGTCCATACATACGGACAGACCGACGGACAGACAGAAATATGCCTTTTACAAATATGATGGCGAGGGGGTAGATATAGGGGTGGTTGTGGAGGTAAATTTGAACAAAAATCAAAATTGCATAAAATGCATCCTAATATATATTTGGAGACTCTAGCTTTAAAGATGTAGAAGATATAATTTTAAAACTGATTTTTATACCCTGAACCCATTGAAAATGGGAAATCAGGATAACATGATTTTGTTGAAATGTATGTATGTATGGGGTCTGCCATGACTTCTTCAGCCTGTTACATACTTTTAACAGAACCATTATACTCTGATTTCTCGTTTTCAATGGGTTCAGGGTATAAAAATCAGGTGCATTCACTGTAACAGTGGTTAGCAGTACTTGAAATTGCAGTGGACAATCATCTACTTACTATCTTTGGTGAATTGCTAAGTCTTAGCAAAGACAGAAACCTTACACTCTGGAGTGATTTCGCAGCTGTTAAAAGTAATGCATACTTTCGGGCTCTCGTCGAGCTACGCTGAGTTAATGTTACTGTAGTGTAAGCTCAAATTATATAAATAGCCATCGCCCCACTAAAGGCATCACGCCTTGGTAATTGGAGTAAAAATTGACACCATGATGGAGAACGAGCTGCAAGCTTTCGCGCGCCGCTCCTCGTTGCAGCGATCACCGCAGCATCAACAGAGAGCGTTGTCGAATTTCTGATTTCCAATCAGTCCTCAATGGTTGAGTGCCAGACACCTACATAAGTCACTAAAATGGAAAATCAGGGTATAATGGTTTTGTTAAAATGTATGTAACAGACAAAAGGAGACGTGGCAGACCCCACAAAGTATATATATTCTTGATAAGGGCGACGAACTGAGTCGATTTAGCCCTGTCCTCGTCGATCTCAGAAGATATAAAGGCTAGAGACTTGAAGTTTTTTCCTTGATCTGTGTATATCACACGCATATCGAGTTTTTCTCTAAAAATCGATAACTATTTCTGATATTTATTATCGAATGCTGGTTATTTAATTATATCTCCTACACATTTAGAGCTAGAACTTCCAAATTTTAAATGTAGACTTATGTGTATTTTATATAATTTCGATTTTTATTGTAAAATACCCCCCACCCCTATGTCCACCCCCTCACCCTCACCTTTGTTAAGGGCGTATTTCAAGTACTAGAGACTGTGCTTTGGAATGTACATACATTTGACTGACTGACTAAATTATTCAAACAATAAATTCGTATAATATTGCCCACACTGCAGCGCAACCCAAGCACAGTCGCTGCTTACTGCGCAGTATGCGTGAGTATGTGATAGCCAAATTCATCGAATCCAGACCACCCAGAATAAAATAATGAGATTGCTTACTGGCTGCGAGTGGTTTGTTAGAAACTCCATACTGCACAGAGACCTAAAACTCGCAACTGTCTTTGATGCAATAAACCAGCACTCGACCGGATTGGAGCGGCACAGAAACAGGCTAGCAAACGTACTCATCACATACCGAACTAATAGGACGCTCAAAAGAAGACAACCAAGGTACCTGATTCTCCGATCCAATAGGAGTTGACATGTAGCTGCCATCATTATGTCATTATCGTATTGTGTTGTAAATAGTTGTAACTATTTTTGAAATTGCGACAGCTACCGTAAGTTGCCGGCGCGCCCAAGGGGGCAGAATTAATAGACATTAAACTCACAAAGAGGTTATTGGAATACCTCGTATGGCTTTAAAAAATAAAAAATAAAAAAAAAGAGAGTTAGACTACTTAATCTGTTTTATTAATATTTAAAATGAATAATAATTTTTTTTAATTTTCAGACGCACTGTGCTTGCCTGCAATAACAGGGTTGCTCTCGACATCGATAATATTGTGGGCGCTTCTAAATTAAGCAATTTATTATGCATTTAAATTTAAATAATACCACTGACCAGTGGTCAGTAATAATACAAATTGACAAATTGTCAAGTGAATTAAATGCTATATGGTACGAGAAACTAAAGTGTTGTGGAATAATCTCGAAAAACTCATCATCAACATCATCAAGTAAGCATTTGACCTAACGGTAAACACAGTCGTCGGCTGATCGCACATTTGTCTCTAGAATAAGAAATCGAATGTTCTGGATTATGTACATGCATACATTCCATATGAAATAGACGTAAACATAGAAGCATAAGGAGACATCCAGAACATTCGATACGTAATAGAAGTAAGTATATAAGCATGCTGTAAATCGAGCCAGATTTCATTCTGTAATTTCATTGTGTAAGATCAATGTCAGTGTGTCGGCTCGGTCAGTTAAGTTCAAATCGTCACGGTACGTGAAGTAGTGTACTTGTTACTGAATATTTTTGTTGTGTTAAATAAACTTATTGCATTGCACCTACATATACCGTGTTTCATTTAAGATAACCCTCAACATAAAGAAAAATGTAAAATTGAAATATATGAACTCTTTAGAGACGCGTTTTCAGACAACTTCCGTTCAGAATTAAGATTTTTGCCAGCTGAAAAAAAAAAAAAATAAAATAAAAGAAAACTTGACGAACCTGACAAAAATGCAATTGACTTAGAAATTGATAAATATTATGCCACACGCTATAATTCAAACTTGTCGATCTTAGAATTTTGGCAGGACCTTAAATTGTTGAAAGTGGTGGCATACAATATTTTATGTATTCGGTTTCAGGGTATCTCCTAGTCGAGCAGTCTCGACTAGAGTCTTCTTTCATGTTTTTTCGTGCCATTGTTTAAATTTATCTAATGAATACATACATACATATGTATGCCTGTATGTATATTAACGCTAGAACTTTTGAGGCAATTTATAGTTAACATCAACATCTGTAAGACCGAGCATACGTACAGACATACGGAACGACTAACGGCTAAATCGACTCAGCTCATCTGCCATGCCTCCTTCTGCCTGTTACATACATTTTAACAAAACCATTATATAAGTAGAAAAATAGAAACAATATTCAGATTGTTTTAAAAACATATTTTATTTATTTGTAGAGCTTTAAAATATTTAAAAAGTAGATTACTTAAAAGTATAGCCCGAATAATAATAAATTGTTGTAAAACCCTTGGTAACTGTTGACGGAAACACGTTGATTTTCTTTTTTTCAAATTTTTAAGAAATCATAACACCACAATGCGTGTGTGTGCACATATCCTTTAATACGTACTTTAAAATTACGGTTTTACAAATTTTTAATAATTTACACTAAACTAAATACATTTACAATAATTTAGTACTTATTAGAATAGATATTGTACCTAATTTTGTATTAAAAGTTTTTATTTAAATACGAGTTTCTTTTATGTTACAGTATTATCTATCATTTTTTATCGTTGTCAAGTTTACTTTTATCCAGAGATGAAGATACCATTCCGCCTCCGTTCGAAGGATATAGTTTTTCCAAATAATTAAGAGATTCATTAAGAAACGTCTGCAAACAAAATTAAATTACTCCAAATTTTTACTAAAGCCCTATGCTAATATACTCCAAACTTTTAGAAAACTAGTATTCAAATTAAAAATGAAATAAAAATATATATCTAACTATCCGGAACTTATAGAGAAGAATTTTTAATATATTGAAAGTTTATTTACCTGAAATGCATGTAGCACAGCAATAATTGCAGGGGATCCGAATCCATGCGTTATTAGAGAAAAATGTGTTAAATGCCGTTGCATTGAAGGCTCCAACAAATGCTGTGATCGTGTACCAAAATGAGTGGTTCGATCCTGACTCAATATTTGCATCAACTCTTTTGTAATCTGAAATATTATAAAGATATCATATTATTTATATTTCGATTATATCATATATAAACAAGTAAGAAGACTCCAGTCGAGACTGCTCCACTAGGAGGTACCCTGAACCCTCCAATCTCATATTCTAATCATTATGCACTTCTTTTCGGCACACATACATACACACTCACGTATTAGAACGCGATCTGCTAACTACGCAATAAGCAACGACTGTGCTTGGGCTGCGCTACAATATTATATGTATATTGATATTGATATTGGGCAATATTATACGAATTTATTTGTTGATTAATTTAATTTCTTGACGTACGATCTTAATGAAACTTTCAGAACTTAATCATAATGTTCAAGTACTCGAAATATGCCTTTCACAAAGGTGAGGGTGAGGGGGTGGATATAGGGTTGGGGGTGAATTACAACAAAAAACGAAATTATATACATACATACATGCATACATACGGACGTACGAACGGACAGAAGGAGAGGGCTAAATCGACTCAGCTCGTCGCCCTGATCAAGAATATATATACTTTGTGGGGTCTGCCACGCCTCCTTCTGCCTGTTACATACATTTAACAAAACCATTATACCCTGAAAGTTTCATTAACTTCGGTTAAGTTAATCGACGTTAAAATATAACAAAATATTTGGCCAATTAACAAACGTGTTCCTATACGTGTGCACACATACATTCAAACTTTTTCTAGCACATTCTTACAGTCGCATCAGCAGTTAGTTTGGTTTAGATTTGCTAGATGGCGCTGCAGCAGTGAATCTATTTCAGTTTTGCCATTGCAAATTCGAAGAGTGTGGTGACGTCGTGATAAAGGACGTGGTGCTCGATTGGAAAGTCTCGGGTTCAGATTCAGGGCGCGTCGTAGTTTTTATACCTTGAACCCATTGAAAATGGGAAATCAGGGTATAATGGTTTTGTTGAAATGTATGTAACACGCAGAACGTGGCGTGGCAGACCCCACAAAGTTTATACATTTTTAACCAGGGCGACGAGCTGAGTCGATTTAGCCCTGTCCGTCTGTACGTATGTTTGAACGCGTCGATTTCAGAAGATATAAGAGCTAGAGACTTCAACTTTTTTTTCAAATGTCCGTATGTATCGCGCGCATATCGAGTTTATCACTAAAAAACGATACTTTTTTATCGATTAAAAAGCTTATCGAAGATCACTTAAATAATTATATCTTCTACATCTTTCAAGCTAGAGTCTCCAAACTTAAAATGTATATTAAGATGCATTTTATACAATTTCGGTTTTTGTTCAAATTTACCCCCACCCCTAAATCCACCCCCTCACCCTCATCTTTGTAAAAGTCGTATATCAAATACTAGAGACTTGTGCTTCGGTATACACATACATTTAAACATCCTGATTACGTTTTGAAAGTTACATTACGATCGTACGTCTAGAAATTAAATTATTCAACAAATAAGTTCTCATAATATTGGCAACACTGCAGCGCAACCCAAGCGCAATCGCCTGTATATGTGAGTGTGTGTGTGCGCGTGTGTTTATTTGCATGTGTATGTGCGTGCGTGTGTTAGTTTGCATGCGTGTGTGTGTGCTAATTATTATTGAAATATCAGTTGCTTGTAGGGTTCAGGGGATCTCGTAGTCGAGCAGTCTCGACTAGAGCTTTCTTACTTGTTTTTTAATTGTTTCAAAATTTTTATATACTTAATTAAATGAGTTTTCTATTTCATTCATTTAAATACATCGAAATTTTAACCATACTAAATGTGCGTTTTTATTAGATTGGTTCAGGGTAGTATCTAGTCGAGCACTCTCGACTAAAGTTTACTTGTCTGTTTTTTTTTTTTTAGTCTGATATTTCTTGCATAGGGTAGACCTTATAACGTATATGCCTGTTTATTGTTTATCAGGCGAGAGCTCCTTGTATAGCACGGGAAAAAACTTTGCATGAAATACCTTATGAAAGTTGTGAGTAAACATCACATATATTACCTACAAATGTGTATTTTCTACAATTTTTTCCTGTGGAAGCTCTGCTGCAATATGTTCATTTTTTGTGCTTGTTCTGAGTTTCTAAACACTGCATCATACGTAATTTCCATTTATTTATTTATTTTATTTATTTTTTTTTTTTTTTGGAAATTCTTTATATATGTGGAAAACAAGTAAGAACTCCCATCGAGACTGCTCGACTAGGAAAGACCCTAAACCCTCTAAGCTGATATTCTACTCATTCTGCACATCATACAAATGCATCCACGCTCTGCTGACTGCACAGCTACCAGTGACTGCGCTTGGGCTACGCTTAAGTATAAGAATTAATTTGTTAAATATTTTCTTGGGGGCGAAGGGGGCATAGCATCCAAAATCTGTAATCACAGTAATTTTGAAGTCTCTAGGTCTAATAGGTTTCAAACTAGGCTGAAAAAAAAAAAACAAAATAAATTTTTCGATTATTCACGATAAAAAGTTATCGATATACAAGATCGGTATACACGAAAAAGCATGCCAAATTTCAGCTCTCTAGCTCCTATATCTTTTGAGATCGGTTTGCTCATACGGACGGACGGACGGACAGGGCTATATCGACGCAGCTCGTCGTCCTGATGAAGAATATATACATTTTATGGGGTTTGCGATAGTTCCTTCATGATAATCATTATTATCATCATTATTTTCATGAAATCATTATATCCTGATTTTCCATTTTCAATGGGTTCAGGGTATAATAAAAACAAAATGTATACTTTTGCACATGTATTGTACAAAATAGATTAAAAATACCTTAAGCTTTTTTTATACCCTGAACCCATTGAAAATGCTAAATCAGAGCAACGAGCTGAGTCGATTCGGCCCTGTCCGTCTGTCCGACTGTCCGTATGCCTGCACGCGTCGATCTCTGAAGATTTAAGAGTTAGAGATTTCAATTTTTTTATTGTCAGTATGTATAACTCGCATATCGAGTTTATCACTAAAAATCGATAACTCATCTCGTTATTTTGCTATCGATTAAAAACATGATCGAAAGTCAGGTATAAAATTATGTCTACATCTTTAAAGCTAGAGTCTCCAAATTTAAAATATATATAAATATATAAATACTAGAGACTTGTCCTTCGGTATATACATGTATTTAGACATTATGATTTCTGAAAGTTTCATGAAGATTATACGTCTAGAAATTAGATTATTCAACAAATCAATTCTTATAATATTGCCGACACTGCAGCTCAGCCCAAGCTCATTCGCCTGTGTATGTGCGTGTGTGTGTAGTTGTGAAGGGTTCAGGGGATCTCGTAGTCGAGTAGTCTCGACTAGAGCTTTCTTACTTGTTTAGTAGTAACATACTTGTTGTGAGTGAAGTATAATTTCTTTTCGCCGATAGGAATCCTGGGGTTCTGTTTGATGCCGTACAATATATTCAGCCAATTGTCTGGCTGGAAACTCAGTTTCGCAAACAAAGTGAAAATCTTTGGCCAAGTGTGTTGCTTCTCCTTCGACTAAAGATGTTAGAAGTGTGACGTTAGCAGCTTTTCGCCGTCCGGCCGGTAGGTTTAGACCGATTTTCTCAAGCTTTTCCCTCAAAAGGCGGCCTCCATTTTTGCTCTTTGCTCTTTATTGAAAATTGTTTATTAAAAGTTTATAAATCAAACTATTTTAAAGAAAACAGACCTTCTTAACACCCCGCCAAGTAATGATGCATTTAGGCATTCGGGCGGTGACAATCTGCGTTGGACTTCGGCAATGGTGACCTTATATTTCGATGTACTTGATAGAAGACTAAGTCGACCCGGAACTGCACAAAACACCTCACTAGGCGATCCAGAGCCAAGGCTTCCAGCTTCCTTCCCACTTTTCATGCCTGTGTTGAAACGCATTGGTTTTTTAAATACAAAAACGTTATTATGAATAGAATGCTGTATAAATGTTCATGGCATATTGTAAAAGAAAAATTATTTATTGTGTTAATGTTTTGCATTCCAAGTGTGAACTCAGCGTGTAGGGATCATTTTACAATAATCCTGCCAATTAGAGGAACCAGCTTCTATTTCACCATACATACATCATATTTATGCAGTTTAGGGGTTGATAGCATAGTTGTTTTGGAATGTTTGTGGCACCGCCCCATTCACTCCGCCTATTTTGTAATCTACAGGAAGGCTCGCTCTCTTGCACATGAAATTTAATAACATATGTATACCTCTACAAAACACCAGTCACAATATAAATGCAATATTTGAAAAACTGTACTAATTTAGTTTTTAGCGTTGTATTGTATTTAACGGTAATTTTAATGGAACTATTGCGAAGTTAATAACGTAAAATTCAAATTTTGTATTTCATTTATTCATGAAAAACTGCAAGAAACTGTAAATTTTTCTTGCAGTTTTGATAATAATAACTGGTATGTATGCACATGCATATCCTTCTCTTCGTTGGACTCTCCTTGCATAAAATTATTTGTATAATTGATGAAGGTATATAAAGATAACCCGCTTTGCTCCTTCACAGAGTTCAGTTAAAAGAACAAAATGGTAAAAATAGTACACCAGTCTGGTTAGTAGAATCATAAACGCTTCGCGTTCATATAGTAACGTGTCCATTGCATTAAACCAATATACTCTTTACAAACACTTCTTTGCGAACCCCTTAGTGTACTTGCTCAAGCTAAATTTTTTCTCTTTAAGTATCGATCAGATAAATATCCAGGTATAATTTTGTATGATCTGAATTTTAAATGTAATCAACCATGACTACTTTCGTAAATGAAATTACTTTTTATTAGAGGTAAGTCTGACATGAACGTCACATTTTCATCCAGGGCAGGTGCTTGGACATCATCAACGGCATTCTGCAACGCTTGATGTAAGGCCAAAGATTCATGTTCATGTCCGAGTCTTGATCCATGCGCTGCTCCAGCTGATATTGCACTGCCGTAATCGCTTCTTCGTTCCGTATATGGAAAGCCGTGAGACAACTGAGTCTATAAAGTTTCAATTAAAATTTTTTTTTAATTTTTTCTGCTTTTAAATTTTTACTGAATTTAAATGTATAATTTGTTGAGGTTGGAAATATTACAGGCACTTTGTATGGTAAAATAAAATCAATTAAAATTGTGGATCAAAATTTTGGGTAGACCGTTCCCCTAACCGTGTCTAGGGTTGAAACATCTTAAATGTGCGCCAATCCCAGTGTTTAGACACTCATGTATTTTTACTTTTTCTGCGTGTATGCGCACAAGCTCTACGGGGGAAACGCCTTTTAGTTACAGCGTCAACGTCAACATTAACGTTGCAAATGCTCCGGCCGTGGTTGCAAAAGCCCAGTTCGTTCAGAGCACGCAGAAGTGTGCGAGTGTGTGAGTGCACCGTACACACACACACACACATATATATATATATATATATATATATATATATATATATAAATTCGAGGGTATGTGTATTTATGTAAACCCTTTTTCTTTTGGGACAGGAATGTTCGTTGTTATTTTCAAGATGTTTCAGTGAAATCCCAAGGAAATTTTTAAAATTTTTCATAACATTTTTTGTGTTATATTTCATAATGCACTTAAATGGAATTCGAAATGCCATAACTCTGGCAATTCTTGTAGATTGAGGTATATTTATAAACCGAGCTCGAATAAAAAAGCTGCACATAGATGTACAGCTAATAAGAAGTATGTAATATGTTAAAAAAAAAAACTTGACGCTTAATGTATATGAGAATGAAAAATCATAAAAGGGATATGATTGACACTTGAGGTCTTCTTGATTCGGGTACATTAGCTTATTATTATGTTTTATTATTAATACTTACAACATGACCTTGTAAGTCTTCCCTATGAGTTCTATGAATTCCCAGTTGATCTTGTGTCGACCTAAGGCCAGCCAACTGGTTGTAGTGATGAAGTGGGGCGTGATGCAATGAGGATAGGGGCTGGCCGTAGGGATCTGTGCCTAAGTACTCAAGCGGTCCATGATTCTGTAAATAGCCAGATATCTAAACTATTTTGGCAATGATGCGTCCAACTGGTCCGCCGTCTAATTCAGAGCACTTACCTGTTGCTGGGGAGGGCTCTGAGCAGAGTGATGAAAAGGTGGTGGAAAATACGGGGGCTGAAAATCAGACTGCAATGATTGGTGATGCATGGTTGCTGCCGACCCATGGGTCCCACTATGTCCACTGTGTCCGGACGCGGGACCTCCTCGACCCGAATGCCCACCTGAATGAGTTGTATAAGCCGGGCTACTGCTGGAAAGACCCAAGCTGCCATGGCCACTAAGGCGTTCCTGTTTTCCAAGTAAAATTTCAATGAAATAATATTTAGTACAGCTCACTAAAAATTTAAAAATTATATATATACGGCATATGCCGGCAATATTATGTATTTGAACAAAAAATAACTAATTTACTATAAGTGTGTGGGGATGCAGTTATAATATTCGTTTGGCATTGGTAGCAATGCAGATATCCGTGTGAGAATGGTGCAGTTACGTGCATCACAATTTCAAGCGGCACGAGATGAGCGAAACAAGCCAAGACAATTGAACGAAGAGAAGCGCGCCGATTCGTAGTCAACAGACGTAAAGAAATTGACCGACAACGTAAAAAAGTACATTACATTCATTTCTTCGCCTAAAATAAATAAATATTACGCTCATCCCAAAGTGGTCATTAGTAAATTGCATGATTGAAAACTGTCACTGTTATCAAGCCTACTGGGTAAATTCTCAATGCCAATGCAAAGATCCTCAATAGCAATCAAAAATAAATGGGGCCCAAACGTTAAGCATAGGGCCATGAAAGATAGACGTTGGCCGATTCTCAGACCTACGAGTATTTTGGAAACTAACACCGCGACACGAGAATTTTATGGCAGACAAAGGCTTCCCTATCTGAAATTTATAGTTTACAGTGTAATACAAATTGAAAATTTTATTTTAAACATATAGTTATCAAGTAGAACATACATATAACAGGAACTTTGTGTTAATTATTTATTATTTATTATATTTGTTATAAGATTATTATTATTATTTTTTTTATATTTATTTTCTGAAATCTGTATTTGTTTGGTTTGTGATATCAATTTATATTTTGTTCAAGCAATGGCAATATTTTATGGCATTACTGAGTACTTAAGTAAAATTTCTATCCGCACACTTTTATTTTTATTCTTGCTGATTAAAAAATATACATAAAAAATATGTATTTTAAGAATGTCAATTTTGTTTAGATAGAAAGACCGAGTCCATTGCAAGATCAAAAAATGCGACAGAGAGAGGACATATAGATGATTATGATCAGAAATATTTGTATGATTTATTCATTTGCAATTTATCTTTCTATTACGCTGTACAATCAAAAATGTAAAGAATAAAACCTAAAAGACTTTCACTGTTATTATTTACTACTGTTTGTTTACTTAAAATTACTTGAAACAATGCTCAAATTAGTATGTTTATGTAAATAAAATTATCTCGAGCTGTTTAGGGTTTATTTTTTTAGCATTCATTTAACATTACATGATAAAAGCATAACTTTATGAGCAAAGCCTAGATGTAAGGATCTGCCTGAGGCAAGAAATTTAGAATTTAATGCAGAACAGAAGTATCCACATACGATATTCTTCTTTGATAGAGTTAATATTATAAATAAATTACATAAACTAACAAAAACAACACCGGTTATAATAATAACGAGGTAAATGACAAAATAAATTACGAAAAGCCGACATCTTCAAATCATTTTTGTACATTGTAGATTGATTATACATGATTGTTAGAAACATAATTTGTATTTATTTTGAATCTTCATTGTATTGACCCGTCTGATTTCGAGTAAAACTCACAACTTGCCACTAATCGAGAGAGTTTTAGCTATTTCAAGCTTTCCTACGTTACTAACCTGAATTTCAATTACGGCGGGCATATCCACATAAGATAGAGTCATGATATCATTTTGGAACTTGAATCTATAGAGAACTGTGAGATCCGGTGAGCACTTCGATTGGATCACTCAATGAACAAGTGTACACATTATTTTATTAATAGTTCACCCTAGCATCTTCTCTTTGCTTTTGTATTATGAAAATCACGAAATTTGTTATAAGTAGGTTCATTTACGGGAGGACAGTCTAGAAATTAATTCAAACTCGACCCGACGGCGATGACGACAGAAACAACGACAATGCAATGACGATGGCGGCAGCGAGAGCGACAACAGTCTGTGAATGCCAAAAGCGAAATGAAAACTGGTCGCGAATCGCGACTGTGTGCCGAAAGGGCAGCAACAGCGTAGTCAGAACAGCGCCGAGTCGTGTAGTCGTCGTAGTGCTTGTCATACGGCTCGGAAGTTTTTTTGCATTCGCCAGTCAGGGCTAAGAAAAAGAAAATAAATATGGAAGCATGTATGTACAATTGTATGCGTTTGTGTCTATTGAATTTTGGATTGAATTTTAAGATGAATATTATGGAATGCTCTGAATTTCATAATTTAAATTCATTTTTATACATCACCTGATACTTGCCTCTGACTTTGAATAACAGATGCGAACAGTAAGAGTATTCCATTTATTTATTAATGACATAGATCTAAGTGGTTTATTGGAAAGTTGGGTTAGAAATAGGTTGCAAATTATGCAAATTCAATAAAACCAATTTTTATTTATATAATTTTTTTGAGACACATCTTAAATGCTGCTACTGCATTTAATGATATTCCCAAATTGTAGAATTGTTAATTGTTTGCTTGATTGTTTGTTTGATTTTTAACAGACAGAAGGAGGTGTGGTATTATTATTATGTTTTTATATATTCTTGATCACCATTTAAATAGATATAATCTGTTATTATGTATAAACGTGAGGTAGATATTTGAAATTTTGTTGTACGTTTATTTCAAACAATCGTTTCCGATTCCAAGTTGTAATATAATAAATTCAAAATAAGATAAAATTTATGTTAGTAAATCATATATCGTTTGTCTCTGGTAATAGACTCTTCCAATTTTGCATATAAGAGAGTGTAAATATTCAAATTAAGATTTTAACACCCACAAAAAAAAAATATTCAAAATATATATTTGGTTTTATCCTATGTTCGAAATTCGAAACAAGAATACAGCATAAAACAAACAAAATACTTGTATTTTAAAATTTAAACTGTTATAACAAACACTCTGAAGAATATTATATACGTATGTATGTATATGCCTGGCTGTATGTATATATATAATATGTGAAAATCACTATTTCATCAAAGATGTTCATCACTCAGTTCGTATTAGGTAATATACTTCAACAGTCGAATTAATATAGAACCATAACATTATTTTATTCGTAACATGTAACAGTAGTATTTAAAACATACGCACGCTCACTAATACGTGTGCAGAAGCATATATGCACTTATGTTTACACAAACATACATAAGTATTTACAATGCAACATATTGCCTTTTGTGAGTCGCAAAAGCCGTGAATGGCTTCTGATATGGCAAGCCATCGTAGCATCCGGTTTGTCGATTCCTTAGAAAACGAAGGATGTTGAGAGACTTTAATGATAATGTGTGTGTGTGTTAGCCATTACACCCGGCAACTACAATGAACGCAGCTAATGTCTGATTATTCATAACGCCTATTGTTGGTTTTCGCACATTTATAAACTTCAATGGCTCCCGTTTGTCCATATGTAAATATATATATTTATGTTATTTTCACGAAATGAATGCGTTTTGCGATTTTCAAGCTATAGGACTTTATTTACATCATGAATTCTTATTATTATCTTATTTTTATTTATATATACATATGTGCATATATTGCTTGCCTAAATAAACCTGTATTTTTCATAAACATTTTATACACATGAAACTATAATCTAGATGTTGATTTTGATCTGCATTTAAATTTATGCAAGGCATTGTGCGCGTTTTTGGAGGACTGGGAAATAGATCTAACCTAAGTATAGATATAACCCACAATTTTAAGGATACACTACTTAAAGTTAATTAGACAAACTTAATTCATCACTAATATCTAGTCTAATATATATAGGAATAAGTTAAGGGAGATGGGTGATGGTACGATATATCAGTGAAGTTCTCTCAATTCCGAGTTTTCGTGTCTGGCACGATAGGAGGAGTATTTGTAATAAACAAAAAATTTGACTAACTATTCCAATTAATTCGGATAATCAAGACATAAATTACATAATTTTTATTAACTTGTGTATTTAAAAATAATAATGAAGGCAAACTATAAATTGGACTTAAAGCTGAATTTAAATGTTGAAATATTCTTCGTTTTTCGTTGTTGTAAATTAAATTCAATGAAATCTGACTATAAATTATTGGAGTTCTAGAACCGATTCTTGCGTACATATAAAGTATTCTGATGTTTGTATATATATTTAATTATGTACATATGTCTGTTCATCGTAGCGGTCTCGATGTAGACGACTAGCGCGAACGTGGCAATTGCGATCTGGACACGAGTTTATTGTGGCTTTATAAATTAAAATAATTTTGATTGATTACTTTGGATTATCTTGTCATTTGCCAGCATCAAATAGAATATTTAACGATACAGATAAACCGGTTTGGGTTTGCTTTGCATGTGTTTCGGCTCTTAGGTCTTTTGACTTAACACACTTCATGCAGACTCACTGAAAAATGTGCGTAAGACTTTGATCAAAAGCCAAAGACAAACTTCGGCTTAGACTCTACTTCACTTCGAAATATTTGCTACCACGAAAAAAAACACTTAAAACAGCTTTTTCTGCTTCGACAGATAAGAAACCCAAAAAGTCAAAAAGCCTAGACCTAAAAAAAACAAATTTCAAAGCTCTTCCAAATTGTGATTGACTAAATGTTTGTAAAAAACATATCCCTTTATTTTCTAATTTTTTAGAAATACAATTATACCCACATAAATTTAACTATCTGATATTTGTCAATCTAAGATAGTCCACCAACATTGCTGCAGATTATTTCTGGAGGCTTTTGTCATATCCGAGATCTTGCCTAACAGGTATTGAGGTACTTTTGCAATTATCCTGGTCAATTGAAAAAATACCTCAATGTTTATTTATCTATCTATCTTTTTTAGTGTAAGCTAAAAGTAATGTGGCTTAGCAATGCCTGATACGCAAACTAATAATAAAATATTTGTATCAATTAACATTAAACAATAAACAGCGGTATTCAATATTGAACTAGTTTATGTGAATATATATTGAATATAATATTCCAATCATATTCAAATACAAAGGCTCGGTACGTCAGGTAAGCTAAGTTTTTTTTTCTTTGGTCCATGTATAATGTTTTGAATTGTGCGCTATTGTCTGTAGTGAATATGCTGAAATTGGAAATTTTCTCTGGTGGTCAATACTCCCATACCGTAATTCAAGCTATAAATAAATAAATTATAAAGATTGGAATGACTGACTGACTGGCTAGCTGGCAAAGCTGGCTTGCGTGAAGGCACAGGTAGACAAGACAGTTGGAAGCTGTTGAACAGGTCGAAATAGTTTCACCTCCACCTCAAGTGTGTGTGCAGAACGAAACATAAATACACACTTACACTCACACACACGTATTTAAAGGCCAACAGAAATGCCCACTACACATTGTATTCTAATGAAATGCTATCCACTCGCCAATGATCAATTGTCATTAAAAGAGCTTTGACTCCAGGGTCTTTTTTTCTATTACACAGGTAAACCGCCAAAAATTCTGCCTCTCATCCCCATACATACACGGTAAGCGAAAATCGAAAATCCTTTATCAGTTGGCAGAGTTAGCTGATTAGCAAATTTAACTAAAAGGCAAAGAAAGTAACACAAAATAAACCATAAAACGAAAAATGCGATTGGAAAATCCGTATAGAAAGTATTGCTTTAGGGATATACAGGATAAATTCTATGTCCTAAATTTGAATTTCAGCAAATATCAATACAAAAACAAGTATGAACGCTCTGGTCGACACTGCTCGATTAGGAGATACCCTGAACCCTCCAAGCTGATATTATTATAATTCTGCACTTCGTGCGTGCATAAGCACACATTCATACATATGCATCACGCGCCCGCGCTCTGCTAACTGCGCAGTAAGCAGCGACTGCGCTTGGGCTGCAATAGTATGAGAATTTACTTGGTGAATAACTTTTTTCGTAAAAATACGATCGTATTCAGGGCGTAATTATATCTCTAGTATCTGAAATACGCAAAATTGGGTGCTAACGGGCGTGGAATCCAGAATCTGTTGTTTACAATATGTTTTTATTCATCATATGTACATACACAGTAAATCTGAAGTCTCCACGTCTAATAGTATTCCAATGAGGCTCAAAAAACAAAATCCATTTTTCGATTATTCTCTCTAAAAAAGTTATCGGATGAGTTATCGAAAAAATAAAGCAAACTCGTACTGCGTATGGTATACACGAGTATGCACACAAAATTTCAGCTCTCTAGCTCTTATATCTTCTGAGATCTCGGCGTTCATGCGGACATACGGACGGACAGACGGACAGGGCTATATCGACTCAGCTCGTCGTGCTGATGAAGAATATATATACTCAATGGGACCTGCGATGATTCCTTCTGCCTGCTACATACTTTTACATTTCCCATTTTCAATGGGTTCAGGGTATAATAATACGAATCATCTATATTTATGCGATTTTTTAAAATTTACATTGATATCTTTATGGTCTGTATGGTCCGTATGAACTAATAAATTAATTGAGTTGCGTGATTGAGGGGCATCTGTTCATTTGACCAAAGGTCAAATGAGTGACAATAATAAGAGCATGAAACGGAAGGAAAAATTTGCATCACCTTTCTTACGTTAAGTTCTCAGTGAAGTATCTATGGCTACATACAATTAGTTTCCTATAAGAGGCGTATGTAAATATATCCAACATATTTTGTATCTAGGGCTATCAACACAAGTATCCAATCTAAATTTAAACTCTCTAGTACTTGATATACTGGTTTTCGAAAATAATCTAAAAAAAATTGTGCTCATATAAGCCGTCGGACAATACTAAAACTGATTTCACTTAGAGAATTAGGGAAAATAAAAAAAAAAAACAAAACAATAAAGTGACTTCCCAATTGTACCGATCAGTATATATAGACCGATGTTTCTTAAAGTACATCATAGTATCGCTATATTGTAGAAATTTAATTACAGTTCTATCGATCTGGCGGAAGTTACCATCCATTCTGAGAGTTAAAAAGCGCCCTCTGTTGTTAAAGGGTTTATTGTACGTGGCTCCCTCTAGCTGTTGAGAGCCGAACCCTTAATAAATAAATTGTAAATTACCTTCTCAATTGTACCTACCATAAGCAATAGATGGCGTATAGGTAACTTCAATGATGCATTATGATGAAAGTCAAGCATATTCAATTATCTACATTTAACTGTGCCCTCTCAAATTTAATAATAAAAAAAAATAATAAAATAGTTTTCCTGAGTAACCCTCAAGTGTATTGTATTTAATGTAAAATTTAAAATTAACCAGAAAATTATAACAGCTTTACTTTCAAGCAGTGCATGTGAAGCAGTGTCATAAATTGGCTTAAGCAGTCAACCTGCATAAAACGCCCTGTTCCCTACTTAAAACCCTTTCATCATGCATGACCACAAGAATGACATTAGAATGTTTATTTTACTTAATTATTTAAGCCGACGGTTGCAGAATCCAGTGCTTGACTAAGTTACTGTAAATCTAACGTTTAAAATACAATAAATATGAATGACTCTTTATATGTATGTATATACATATATGTATTTAGGTAAATACAAGAATTAAAGAAGTAAGTATGCTCTAGTCGAGACTGCTCGACCAGGAGATCCCCTGAACCTTTCGAGGAACTAATTATCCAATAATTCTTCACGTCTTTATACTTACTCAAGAAAAACACACACGCCTAGACACACATATTTAGTAACGCACGAATAAACACGCATGGACTGCAGTGTGGACAATACAATTAAGTTAATTTCAATTCACATTATAAACAAAAATGAACTTAACGCTTCTTACTAAATATTTTGAAGAGGTGCAATCAATTTTAGTGTAAGTGCGGGAGCGCTGATTATGGTAGAAAGAGGTTAACATACACATTTTTCGACGATTACGTAATAATTTGGTGTAGTTAAACAGTAGCTGTGCCCCCAAATTGGCAGCCGTCTGTTTCAGTTATTACCAAAATTACTGCTTAAAATCGTTCCACTTAACTGAAAATCTTTGCAAGTCAAAACTGATTCGCTGGCAGTTCGCGGATGCCTTTTGACCAATTTTGCGATTGAACTTCTACATATATTTCAAAACTGACAATTAGGCGTGTTTTATTATCTACCAGAAGCCAAGCTCAAGCCTTTTCAGATTTTATAAATGATCAATTATAGATAATTTGAGCTCCTGCTAGGATTCATGTGCAGTGAATTATACCGATCGTAACTACGGCGAATTGCAATTCTCAAGTTAATTGTTTAACTTGAATTGTCATCGCGAGTATACATATAAATATCAAGTTGGATAACTACGTTTCTGGATTGCTGGCTGTGATGTTGAAACTCTTGAGCAAGTATTTAGTATGAAGTATATAAGTTTTGATGTTCGGAGATCATTCTATATATGTTTGTATGTATATTTTTATACCCCGAAATTGGGAATAAGGATATAATGTTTGTTTTTGAAAAGTAGGTAGGAATCATCACAGACCCCATAAAGTATATATAGTCCTGATCAGGACGACGGGCTGAATCGTATGACTCCTAGCTAGAAATTTGGCATGCATAGTCGTCTATAACATACGCAGTACAGTAAATCTGATGGTCTAAAAGTGCTCAAATTAGGCTGAAAAATACAAATAACTGTGATGGTCTAGATTTACTGTGAATATACATTTGATGAATACAAAGACCTTGTAATTTACATATTTTAGATACTACGCCCCCTTCGCCCACAATTTATAAATAGCCTATTTCACATTCTAGCCATATAATCACGCTCTGAAGGTTTTATGAAGATAGTAGAGTTAGAGACTTGTATTTTTTAACATCCATATATATAACGCGGATATCGAATTTATCTCCAAAAACCTTTATCGATCAAAAATCTTGTCGAAAATAAACTATTGAATTATATCTCAAACATCTTTGAAGCTAGAGTCGCCAGATTTAGAATAGATTTTTGTTCTAATTTACCCATCAGTCCTATATCTACCCTTACATCCATATATTTGTAAAAGGCGTATTTCAAATACTAGAGACTAATGCTTTTTTTAAATTACATACGAGATCCAACTCCTGAGTATTTGTGGACATAGTGTTGCACCGGACGTCCAGTCGATGTTAAGGGACTGGTGTTGGATTTGCCGACTGGGCCAAAAAAGTTTTTGGGCTATAAATTAAATGAATTGGAGATGAACCGTTCAACTCATAATATAATATTCGTAACAGCAATGAAAATACACGGAGAACGATAATCGATTTTAGTTTATTGCGCTCGCGTTTCTCTTCTCGTTCCCTGTTACTGTTGACCTGTGTCCCTGTTGCACTGTTTCCCTGGCTACATTCGTACTCGTACCATTCTACCATTTGCAAGCATGGTCGCACCGTCCCTTCACCACTTTTCACTCCCACTGACATGACGAGGCCGAAATCTGCTTTTTAATGAAGTAGTAAAACTCATTCATGAACGTATTCAAGCGGGATATACGCACAGCTTTGGATCAAGTGAAAATGTAGGGATGCAGTGCATGGAGTGTGAAGTGAGTGTTGTGGCTGGATCTCTAGCAGGTTTATGACGAATAGCAGAGTAAGAATTTATTTGCCATTCGAGCCTGCCTGCCAGCCAGCCAGCCAGCCAGCCAACCAGCCAGCCATCCAGGTAGGCCCTACCAGACGGCAGACTGGCTGAAACACTCACCGAACTCGGAAAAAAATAAAAAGAATTAAAAAAAAAAAAGAACTGCGATCTGCACTTCAATCGCGCCAGTGCAAAGATGCATTCGCTTCTCCTCCCATTCTACTTCTCCCGATCCTCCTCTTGATGCTGCCGCTCACGACTGGCGAATTCGCAAACGAGCCGATCTCCGCTTTGCCACGAGCCTAACACACGCCGCAGTTTCGACACTTGCTATCGTTCGCAGTTCGCATCCGCGATGCAGAAATTTACATTTATCTTGCGTTTCAATTTCATTCTGAGTGGACTTTTTAATTTCCTTTTTGCAAATGAAATCAATTTTGATGCGACGAAGGAGCGAAGCACTTACATATTCATAATTATACCTACTCGTCTTGGCATACAAGGTATATACATATAAATATACGTCGTTATCTGCATAAACAGTTCATTTTTCTTATATTTTCTTTAGCGATTTCCATCAACTGTCTCGAGCAATCAAAATAATATGAATGAATATCCATATGACTATGAGTAATCTTTTCTTGAATTTGTTTTACGTTTTGGGTCTAAAGGTTATTTATTTCAACATTTAGTATCCAATTTAGTACAATTTTTACTAAAATTACTGCTGAAAGTAGCAACTAAACAATTCATAATATACAACAGAAATACGAGTGCTATAATATTACATATATTAAATAATGTTATATTAAATTTCAATCGAATATGAATTGAATATTGATTTTCAAAACAACTCTTTCAAAACAATAGTCTATAACACAGCGTGCCTCGACATTGTCTTGATATAGAACTATACATTTTTACTTAACTCAGTGAGCCCATGCCATGTGCTTATGTTTGTCGGTGTGAATATAATGATCTCAGATGGTGAACACGTGAATTTGAAATATAAATTTTATATGTTATTACATGAGCTGAGTTTTAGCCAGAGAGAATGTAATCAGATTTAAACTTTTTATACCCTGAACCCATTGAAAATGGGAAATAAGGGTATAATGGTTTTGTTGAAATGTATGTAACAGGCAGAAGGAGGCGTGGCAGACCGACGAGCTGAGTCGATTTAGCCCTGTCCGTCTGTCTGTCCGTCCGTTCGTCCGTCCGTCCGTCTGTCCGTATGTTTGAACGCGTCGATTTCAGAAGATAAGAGAGCTAGAGACTTCAACTTTTTTTTTTTTAATGTCCGTATATATCACGCGCATATCGAGTTTTTCACTAAAAAACGATAACTCATTCCGATATTTTTTTATTGATAAAAAACCTTATCGAAGATTGCTTAAATAATTATATCTCCTACATCTTTCAAGCTTGAGTCTCCAAATTTAAAATGTATATAAAGATATATATTATACAATTTCGGTTTTTGTCAAAATTTACCCCTCACCCCTAAATCCACCCCCTCACCCTCATCTTTGTAAAAGTCGTATATCAAAAACTAAAGACTTGTGCTTACGTATACACATACATTTAAACATTATGATTACGTTCTGAAAGTTTCATTACGATCGTACGTCTAGAAATTAAGTTATTCAACAAATAAATTCTCATAATATTGCCAACACTGCAGCGCAACCAAAGCGCAAACGCCTGTATATGCGTGAGTGTGTGGGTATGCGTGTGTTTATTTGTATGTGTATGTGTGTGCGTGTATTTGTTTGTATGCGTGTGTGTGTGTGCGTGTGCGTGTGTGTGTGCTAACTATTATTGAAATATCAGTTGCTTGTAGGGTTCAGGGGAGCTTTCTTACTTGTTTCTTATTTGAATACCGATATTTTACATAACTTACACTTACTACTACTTATAAAGAATTGAATCAGACACCTATATGATATTTATTGGTATCTTCTGCTGGGAATAATTGAAGTAAACTCCTAAGTTATATATCATCAAATATGCAAATACATATGGTAAATTCAATGCCAACTAATTATTAAATTTAATGTAATATTATTAAAATTTGGAGACATACAAATGCTAGAAATATAATTTTTTTTATATTTATTTATTTATTTTTTTTTTTTTTTTGTATGAACATAGTTTTTACAATTCGAAAAAGAGTGAAATGATTTATAGCAAGTAAGAACGTTGCAGTCGGGCTTTACCGACTGCGGAATGGCTCTATGGCTCTATTATTAAAGAAAGTTAAGTTTTTCTCGATTTTCCACGGGCCTACTGGGCGTAGACACTTCATTTTTGGCCAGCTCATGGAACAAGCTAACCGTAACATAGCCGCAATTTAGGTGCTTACGCTCCAAAAATGAAAAACTTAAAGGATACTTTTTGATATGCCACGCCCCTAAAGAAGCGTAACAATGTTATTTGGGGAATCGATAGAGGAGGTTACTAGTAACTTAACTATCCAAATTTGAAGCTCTTATACTTAGAGATATAAGACTTTGCGGTTTAACACGCCCCCTGTGAACGGACGTATATCCATCAAAACTTTTGGGTCTTGGGAGGTCAGTCCGAGTATATATACCAAATTTGAGGTCCCTAGCATAAATAGCAGCTGAATTTGAAAAATCACTATATCTTCAGGTTGATTTGCCACGCCCCAAAAAAGCGTAGACATATAATTTTTTCATAAATCTTTATAGATTCATAACATTAGCTGACGCGCAAAATTTAACGTTATAGCTTTAAAACTCTAGGAGATACAGTTTTATCCGATTTCCACGCCTCCAATGGGAAGCGTGTGATCTTGGCTGGTCGATGCGGATCAACATTCAAAATTTCAGCTTTCTAACTCTTTCTAGTCTCTAGCTTCAATCGCGCTGAAAAGAACTGCGTTCATACGGACAGTCGGACGGACAGATACACGGACAGCAAGACGGACATTATTATTCGCACATACATATTATTATTCCGCACATACACCTTCACACACACACATATATAAACAGGGCTTACTATGGAAATTTAATTGATTAATAACTTCTCTTGTCGATGGACTATATTCATGGAATTTTTAGATTATGATCATAACATGGATATGCATTTGCCAAAGCAAAAGTCTGCTGTATTTGAAATACGCCTTTTACAAAGGTGTGGCTGAAACGTAGGTAAATTTAAATAATAATCGAAATTGTATAATACGCATCCTAATATATATTTAAAATTTGGAGACTCTTGCTTTAAAGATGTAGGATATATAATTTTATAACTGATCGAAAATCAGTTTTCATATACAACTACTTCTGCCTGTTGCACGCATTTCAACAAAACCATTATACCCTGATTTCCTATTGAAAATGGGTTCAGGGTATAAAAAGCACTATGAAATATAAGTTGTTGAAAAGCTCAATAAACAATGAAATAGAAATAGAAATAAAATGATTGATCATAGATGATGCCTTTCCGATTGGTACCAAAACAAGTTTTATGTTCTTATAATAATATTCTTTAACAAGAAAGCAAAAAAGTATTGAAATATTTGTGGATATCGCAGGAGCTAGCGAGCAAAGCAAAGTGTTATGGGAACCAACTAAGAGACAGATATAAAAACTCTAACGATTCTTTTTTTTTTTATATTGGTATCAGTATCAAATCGCACGCAAATTGGGCACTACATTCACGTTTTCCGTGCTTCTTATATATTATTTTTGCAACGCATCACGCGATTTAAGGGCAGTCAGAGTTCAGTCTTCAGGCTTCACTCTTCAGTATTCAGAAAGACTAAATGAGAGACAAATAACGCTAACACATTCGGCATACCCATTTCAACGGCTATGCGAATTCACTTTTGTGGGCGATTACTTTTGCACTGCCTCTTTGTTGTGTTTTTGTTTTGATCTTTGGCCCTCGCCCCGTAATTTTATCATATATTTTTGAGCTGGATCAAAAAGTTCCTGGAATTCGGATGAACCATATAATTTTACTAATTGAATGGGGGTGTATAAACGTAGTCAATGCGAATCTTAAACACACGAATAACATTTTTATGCATATCATACCTTAAACAAAAGTCCAGCTCGAGTCTCATTGTTACCCTGTTTCTAAAACATAGCGAAACAGGATAACAACGAAATGAACGAAATTTTCAAGTCAACTATAAATTATAAATTAGTTTACTTTACGTGTCAAGCCCAAATAGATACAGTTGAATTAAAAAAAAAAAAAAGCATACCTAAAATTCAACTGAATCTAGGTGATGTTAACATATGAACAGCCTAGAGCGAAGCGAACTTGCCAAAAACTTCGTAAAAGACAAAATTACGAAGCATTAAATCAGACAGGGAAAGCCATATTAATTTATTCTATCGACCGACTTAAGCAATAATAAGCATATAAATGTCAATCTAGTGATTATACGATTATATTTCTTAAATAATTATCTATCTAGTTCTAATATAATACAAAAAATAAAAATAATACTAAATAATTCCATATGTATTTTTCGAATTCTGAATTTGATCGCAAAAGTGAATTGAAAAAAAAAGTGTAATCTTGTTTACACTGATCTTAAGAATTACATTTTGATAGAGGCCATCTCGTTTTGAGGATGCAATATTCGACCCTTAACATAAGCGCACCAATTATTATCATAAATTTGGCTTTGGCTATGGTAATCAATCTGCTAAAATCACAGACATGGAGCTTACTCAGAGTCGGACTTGTATGGTAATTGCCCTAAGTGCTTGCGTGCATGAAATTTTAAATGTCAATCAGAGATCCCACAGCCCCATTTGGCTGCGAATTCAATATAAGATTGGAGTGATAGTGATTCTAGCTGACACGTAATTGGTCAGTGAGTGCGTCTGTTCCTCTTCCTCGAAAATTATCGTACAACGGACAAAGCTGGGATATACATACATACATATGTACATATACGCATACTTGTATGTTCATTTACATATATGTATATAAAGGATGAATAGTATTTCAATCTTACCATCATAAATTTTTGATCCTCAAATTGATGTTCATTGGTCCGATGTAAGATATGCATTTTATATGTACGTTTATCTTTTGTTATTCCTAGTGTTTACATAGAGTATATATCGTATATGCGTCGGAAAGCAATTATCCAGTAACTTGGCTTTCAGATTTTCACTGGAACACTTTTTCAACACTTTTAACGTGAAGACTTTTAGTTTAGAATACAAAACAGGTACGATTTCCAAGTAGAAAGATCAATACGGCACTGAATAAGGCAACTATAAGTCATTCGAGTACATGTTTTTTATTAGGAAGGAGTTAATTTAATTTATAAAATTTTTTATAGTTAACTTATCCGAAGTGTCGGTGTTAGCAAATATTGGAACACTTAGTAATAAACGTGGGTGGATGCTAGCGATCGAGAAACATAATTTTTATTTGAACAGTTTGCGATAGGAAATGTTGAAGGAACAGCATAATACTATTGTATCTAGTTGGGTTTTTTCGAAGAAACCCGCAAATAAACTTGCCTTTGCGAAGCCACTGACGGTAGTTCTCGACTGAACTAAATTTTCTGTTTGGACGAAAAAACCTTCAGGGGATGTATTGCGATGCTGGCGATGCTGCCGCTTGAATACACCCAACTCACAAACGCACGCAGTTACACACACACTCTCACACATCACACGCATACTGTCACACTTGGGCGCAGAAGTCTGCACACACATTCACGCGACCATACGTGCACGTGTATATGTGCGTAAAAACCTATAAGCCTGAAAGACCGTTCGCCGCTCTGTAAACCAAACACACTTTTCGAAACGCACACAGACACACCAAATATATACACACATACAGACACACATATTTACTAGCACTAACCCTCCTCGGAGCAGGTTTTCAAAGGTACGATGCTACACTCTTAGTTAAGAGATAAAACCAGAGACAGAAATCAAAGAGACATGTGCACACTGCAAGCTGGTTGAGAGTAAAATCCCTTAAAGCTGATCTATCTGCGACTTGTGTCATATGTGTAAATTATTGCTTCGTGATCGATTAAGCCCAAATCAGATCATAATATACATATGTTTTTTATTTAACGATTATTGAGATAGTTTACAAAACCATAAAAATATTTGTATGTGTATAAGAGTTTTAAAAGCCAATTAGGACTTCACATAATTTGTACCAAGATTTAGACTTAAAAAAAAAAAACAAAAACACTTATATTGTTGGTGGTCTTATAAAGTTAGCCAATGAAAAGAGAGTTCACAGCAAGGCCTGATGCAGTGAAGAGTAAGTGTTTATAAGAGAGCACAGGTCGTACAAATCTTTTCAGTCGGCGGCACCAATACTACTTGGAATATATATGTATATATGAGTGGGCAAGCGACCGTTACTGGCATTCGTGTTCAAGTTAAAACGCGCAACAGCATCAACTACAACCACAGCCATTTATATTTTTGGAAACCACGCCCCTCAAGCTGACTACTAGACAATGGGCTGAACCCAGAGGCTGCGTCAGCGGCATTGCCGCTGCGGTGGCAGCGCAGCCCCTGCACATGTGCACACACACTAAACACCGATACACACAAAGAGAGAGAGAGAGAGAGAGAGAGAGAGACATACACACACAAACTAACACGAACATACATACGGAGAGAGATATCTACATACATACACACACATTTGCTTGAAATGGTTATGTGTGTATGGATAAATGCATACGGCTTATATTATTACTTCGCTGTGTGAGTTTTGTATACTGTGAGTCCGTGAGTACATAAGCACAGTGGTTGCAAAATAGATATACACGTACGCTCATTACGCATTCATACATACATACATACATATATAAATCTGTACATATGTATATATAACGGTGGAAAACTGGGGTTGCTAGCACACTTTAGCCCTAGGGGTGTAACTTATGCTACTGGGAAAAACTCGGCATTGGACGCTAGTCAGTGCGTTTCGCCAGTGGTGTGAGCCTTACCAATATAGCCGAGGGCTTTATTTTGCACAGCATCACAGCATGATTATGTCAAAAATAATGGGAATGAAGGAATACTATATATATATATATGAAGGAATATATATTATATATAAAAATTTCATGTATAGAGACATGAAATTTTTTTCCTATATATATATATATATATATATATATATCTTCTGAGATCGGCGCGTTTATACATACGGACGGATGGACAGACAGACAGACGGACAGAGCTAAGTTGATTCAGCTCGTTGCCCTGATCAATAATATATACACTTTGTGGGGTTTGCCTGTTACATACTTTTAACGACTGATTTTCCATTTTTAATGGGTTCAGGGTATAATTAGTAATATTATTCACATCCCATCAATTTAGTAGCTAAGTTTAGCTCTAATGCTCTAAAAAACTTTTTTCCTGATTTGCCACGCCCCTACTAAGCGTAGACACCTCCTTATTGGTCAGTTCTTAAAACGAGCTAACGGTATCCTAAGTGCAAAATTTAAGTGCTTACGTTCAAAAAATGTGAAAATCCTTTATTATTTTTGGGTCATCGATAGAGGAGGTTACTAGTAACTCAACTATCCAAATTTGAAGCTTCTAGCTATTATACTGTAGGAGATATATACTTTGTCGGTTTTCCACGCCTCCTGTGGACGGACATATCAGCCCCTGTATATATACAAAATGTTAGGTCTCTAGCATCAATATTTAAAAAATCACTATATCGTCAGGTCCGATTTTCCAAGCGTAGACATATCATTTTTATACTCATTCACGAAAGTGAAATGAGTATATTGGTTTTGTGCAATGTCCGTCTTACTGTCCGTTCGTCTGTAACAAAGACGACTTTATTATAATCTGAACCCTTTGAAAATGGGAAATCAGGGTATGTTCCGTCCGTTCGTATGTATGAACGCGTCGATCTCAGAAGATATAAGAGACTTCAAATTTTTATTTGAATGTCCGTATATATCCCTAAAAATCGATAACTCATTCCGATATTTTTTATTCGATAAAAAACCTTATCGAAAGTCTTTTATAAAATGATATCTCCCATATCTTTAAAGAGTCTCCAAATTTAAAATATAATTAAGATGCATTTTATACAATTTCGGTTTTTGTTAAAATTATACCCCCCACCTCTATATCCACTCTGACCAACACATTTGTAAAATGCGTATTTCCAATACTAGAGACATGTGCTTCGGTATATACATACATTTAAGCATTATTATGACGTTCTGAAAGTTTCATTAAGATTGTACGTCTAGAAATTAAATTATTCAGCAAATAAATTCTCATAATATTGCCAACGCAGCAGCGCAGCCCAAGCGCAGTCGCCTGTGTATGTGAGTGTGTGTATGTACATATGTATGTATATGTGTATGTGTGTGTAGGTGTGTGTGTATGTGTGTGCGTGTGTGTCTTTGTGTGCGAATTATTATTGAAATATCAGTTGCTCGAAGGGTTCAGAGGATTTCGTAGTCGAGCAGTCTCGACCAGAGCTTTCTTACTTGTTTTATATATAAAGATGTAAATACATAGTAATATGAATTTCTCCTTTTGTTTAGAGCAATATGATTTTTGATATTTATTTATTTATATTTTTATGAGGTCCTTAAATTACTTTTATTTGGATGTCACTAATATAATAGACATAATTTCGCGTGCATCATGTGTGCATATGTACGTACATACATATGTACATATATGTAAGAAGGTATTTGCATTTGGTCGAATTTGTGCCCTACTGCAGCCAGATAAAGAATTATTTGCAATCACTACCATGAACGACAGCAGCCACAACGACAGTCATGAACATCCTGCGGCGCTCACGAGTTGGACCCGAGGCTTTGCATTTTAGCGTCATCCTAAATTGGATGCTCAGGCTCGCTAGATGGAGCAGCCTACTCGCACAGTGGTGCAAATATCAGTTGAACTCGTTAGCACTTCCAGTAGTTGCATGCGTACATAATGTGTATGTGCTCATGTATAGTGTACATAGTTATTGCATTACTGATGAGTGCGCCGCAAATGTAACATTGGTTCCAAATGCAATGAGTCATTAGTACTATATTTAATTCTAATCAAAATTAAGAATTAAAAAATTATAAATTACATTCATGTAGGTGTATGTGCATCTTCAGATAGATACATATATGGGTTGTGTTTGTAGATATGTATGTATGTCTCCACATGTACATGTTATATGCATACAAGTTTGAGCAATTTGTGTGCAATTGACTGTGGACCAGTGTATGATGCACCATGAGTTATGCGGTACGGCAGCAAAGACTTAAAATCAATATTGTTTCGTTTTTCGAGCAGGGATCTGGTATCGCGAATCCGAATCGTAACAGAAAATGGCGTCTCGATCATCGATCGTTCGCTTGCGCTAAGCCCACAAATGAGAAGCCGCCGTCATAAATCGTGCCGTTGCAATGAAGCCGCCTAAGTGGAGGAGTGCCGAGCACGGCGGAAGCAGCGCTGCAATTGGATAATGCACCTGAGCGACCGTTTCGAGCGTCCTCAATTACGGCCGCTCTCTTCAGCTGAGCTGATGCAGGGACACGTAAGCTACACAGACACTTGTGTTCACTACCTGTGTATATATGTATATGCGTGAGCACATTAAAACTACATGTGCAAGCAAAAATTTTTCACGACTTTTACAATTGCAGCTTTCGATACCTTTATTAAGAGTTGGGAATCCCAATCTAATTTTCACTCAAATTTGCAGGCCCGTGATGACGATCGGCACCAACAAATATTAAAACCAATCCCTCAGAACAACGCTCAATTTATTGTTTATACAATCGGAGCTAACCGTTGAAAAACAAGCAGCCAATTAAAACTACTATAAAACAATATTTTATAAATTCTAGTTACTTAGTTTGTGTGATCACACGGACGAGGTGACTGGTACGATTAAGAAGTTTCGGCTGCTACTGTTTCTAATTATTTTATATATACATTGTAAGAAAACCATTATAACCTCAATACCTATTTTCTATACAGGAATCATTGCATAACAATAAGGAAGTCGTGTAGTCAACAACCAACTAAAACTATGGTGTAAGCATTAATCTCTAACTTTTTCCCATTTTCAATGGGTTCAGGGTATAACAAACAATGTTTGCCGATGTGAGGCTAAAAAACGACATTCTAAAGGTTTGGAATGATCTTTTATATTGATTATTCTTTGGGGCCCTAGCAAACCGAAACAAGTCGAGACTGGTGGACTACTAAATCCCGTACCAACCAATCGAAGAACTGATATTCCAATAATTGTTCACTTCTTTTCTGCATAAATAAGAAACAAAACATGCACGCACATGCGTACCCTCGCACAAGAACTTGCTCTGCTAACTGGGCAGTTAACGCAAAAACTGCGCTCGGATTGCAATCGGGGCTATGTCATGGGAATTGATTTGTTAAATAACTATTCTTGTAGATGGACTATGCATCTTTTACAAAATGCAACAATCAGAATTGTATTAAATGTACAGTGAAATGTGAATATAGTCTGAAGGCAAAGAGGTTCTACCCCCAAAGATATACGAAGTATAACTTTCTAAATAAACAGATAATCAACAACAGTAAAACAAGGTTACTAAATATAATTCATTAAAACAAGTAGGAATGCTCTAGTCGAGACTGCTCGACTACGAGATCTCCTGAGCCCTACAAGCAACTGATATTTCAATAGTAATTCGCACACACAAAAAAAAAAAAAAAATACACGCATACAAACAAACACACGCAAACATTTTAACAAAAATCGAAATTGTATCAAATGCGTCTTAAATTTGGAGACTCTAGCCTTAAAGATGTAGGAGATATAATTTTATAGCTGATTATACTCATTCACGAAGTGAATTAGTATATTGGTTTTGTGCAATGTCCGTCTTGCTGTCCGTCCGTCTGTCCGTCTGTCCGTCCGTCCGTCTGTCCGTCTGTCCGTATGAACGCAGTTCATTTCGCCGCTATTGAAGCTAGAGACTTGAAATTTGGAACACATACTCGTGTATAACTCCGATTTATAAAGTGTTAAAATTTTTCCGATCCGCCCACTAGGGGCGTGGCAAATCGGAAAATGCATTTTCCGATATACCAGAAATCATGTTAGTTGAAGAGCTAGAAAGTTGAAATTTGGTATGTAGATCCGCGTTGACCCCCCAAGTCCAAAAAGCTATGGTGGATATATCTACGCCCATTGGGGGCGTGGCAAATCAGATAAAACTGTATCTCCTAAAGTTCTAAAGCTAGAACGTTGAAATTTCGCACGTGAGCTAATGCTATAATTCTATAATGACTGATGAAAATTTTTTATGTCTACGCCTAATAGGGGCGTGGCAAATCGGCCCTGAAGATATAGTGATTTTTCAAATTTGGCTATATTTTAGGCACTATTGATGCTAGAGACTTGAAATTTGGTATATATACGTGAGTTGACCTCCCAAGTCCAACAAGCTATAGTGGATATATGTCCGCCCAAAGGGGGCGTGGCAAACCGCAAAACTTTATATCTCCTACAGTTTAAGAGCTAGAAGCTTCAAATTTGGATAGTTGAGTTACTGGTAACCTCCTCTATCGATGCCCCAAAAATAATTGTCACGCCTCTTTGGGGGCGTGGCATATCGAAAAATACCCTGTAATTTTTACATTTTTTGAGCGTAAGCATTCAAATTTTGCATTTACGTTACCGTTAGCCCTTTCTAAGAACTGGCCAAAAATGAGGTGTCTACGGCCACTAGGGGCGTAGCAATCGGCATTTGTAGTATCAAATTACGACATTTATATGCTTGAGCTATCTATGTATGTACATGTATATACAAATAGGCTTAATAGGCATTGATAACACGGAAGGAAACATTTTTATAAAATTTAAAAATAAAATTTAAATATTTAAAAAATATAAAAGAAGCTAAAATAACAAAATATTCAATTTACAAAAAAGAGTTTTCCGCGGGATTTGAACTCGCACCCAAGTCATGTTTGTCAAAAGAACAAAAACAAATTGAACCGGCGCCTTTGCTGGCAGCGCCACCACCTACTGTCGACGATTGCAATTAAAATGAAATCTAAAAATAAGATTCTTGTTATGAGAGTAGCGGATGGTAAATTCAAGAACAAAGCAAAAACAAATCAGTATCATTTCAACGCTAGAGTATGCATTTATGTGTACATACATACACACATACAAATGAGCGCGTGCATAAGAAACGCTGGAATGCTACATATGCGTGCAGACTTATGTACATACATATACATGCATAAATGCGTACATACATATATAAGGGCTATTTAAGAAGAAACAATTTTAAACTTATAAAATTTTTTAATTACAAAAAAGAATAAAATAAGTATATATTTAATAAAAAAACAAAATATGTATGAAAAAATACACAACATTGAAGGGGCCTTGAACCTCCACCGCTGTAACATAACTTGCGACGCCTCTATCACCCACGCTATCGTTTTGCTTGAGAATCTGGTAGCTAAAATACAATAAACTAATAACAGAGCGTCATCTGACAAAACTACATTGCTAAAAAGCGCGCTTTTGTAATGTAAGCAAACGCTTAAGAATCTGCAATAGGTGTGACCGAAAGCTATTAACGAAAATTACCATACATTTGTACTCAAAAAGTGCACGATCAATATAATAATTATCGATTACTCGATAAAAATAGCATAGCATCATGTATACGGACTGTGAATGAGTATTCCGCAGTCGGTAGCGCCCGACTGCAACGTTCTTACTTGTTTTTAATACGGTTTTTTATCGATAACAAAATAGCGCGATGAGTTATCAATTTTTAGTGATGAACTCGATATTCGCGCTAAATATACGAACATTAAAAAAAAATATTGTCTCTAGCTCTTATATCTTCTGGGATCGACGCCTTTAAACATACGGACAGACAGACCGGGCCATATCGACTCCGCTCGTCGCCCTGATCAAGAATATATATATACTTTGTGGGGTCTGCCACGCCTCCTTCTGCCTGTTACAAACATTTTAACAAAACCATTACACCCTGATTTCCCATTTTCAATGGGTTTAGGGTATACAAACAAGTAAGAAAGCTCTAATCGGGACTGCTCGACTACGACATCGCCTGAACCCTTCTGCTTATACAAGCAGCACGCGTGGACTGCAGTGTAGCAAGCCCACACGTGGGTCCATAATTGTTTAATAACTTTTCTTGTCGATGGACTATCTCCATGAATCTTGTATACCGTTATTATAACATTTAAGTGCGTATATGTGCCAAAGCACAATTCTCTAGTATTTGAAATACGTCCTTTACAAAGGTGTGGGTGAGGAGTGGATATGGGGGTGGGGGTAAATTACAGCTGTTAACAAAACTGTTATACCCTGATGTCCCATTTTCAATGGGCTCAGGACATAAAAGTAAGAAATTTGAACATGCACACACACGCACACACACAGGCATACGATCAAACATCAATAGTGTCCATAATACAGCAGAATTTGAAAAATATCATGTCCGCCTATAGTGGGCGTAGACATATAATTTAATCGTAATCATTATAGAATCATAGCATTAGCATACATGCGCCGAGAAAAATTGCGTTCATACGGACAAACGGACGGACAAGACGGACATTACACAAAACCAATATACTAATTCACTTTCGTGAATACATCAAAAGCCTCGATCATCGTTATTATGATTTTTTGCTTTGACTATAAGAATAGAAAAAGGTATATATAACAAGAAAGAAAGCTCTAGTCGAGACTGCTCGACTACGAGATCCCCTGAACCCTACAAGCAACTGATATTTCAAAAATAATTAGCAAACACACACGCACACACACACACACACGCATACATACAAATACACGCACACACACACGCATACAAACAAACACACGCATACACACACTCACATATACAGGCGATTGCGCTTGGGTTGCGCTGCAGTGTGGTAATATTATGAGAACTTATTTGTTGAATAATTTAATTTCTAGACGTACGATCGTGATGAAACTTTCAGAACGTAATCATAATGTTAAAATGTATGTGTATACCGAAGCACAAGTCTCTAGTATTTGATATACGACTTTTACAAAGATGAGGGTGAGGGGGTGGATTTAGGGGTGGGGGGTAAATTTTAACAAAAACCGAAATTGTATAAAATACATCTTTATATACATTTTAAATTTGGAGACTCTAGCTTGAAAGATGTAGGAGATATAATTATTTAAGTGATCTTCGATAAGGTTTTTTATCGATAAAAAAGTATCGGAATGAGTTATCGTTTTTTAGTGATAAACTCGATATCCGCGTGATATATACGGACATTTAAAAAAAAAGTTGAAGTCTCTAGCTCTTATATCTTCTGAAATCGACGCGTTCATACATACGGACGGACGGACGGACGGACGGAGGGACGGACGGACGGACGGACGGACGGACGGACGGACAGACAGACGGACAGGGCCAAATCGACTTAGCTTGTCGCCCTGATCAAGAATATATATACTTTGTGGGGTCTGCCACGCCTCCTTCTGCCTGTTACATACTTTTAACAAAACCATTATACCCTGATTTCCCATTTTCAATGGGTTCAGGGTATAAAAAGAGGTATAACATAATATTTATTACAGTTTTTGGGTTTTTAGCCTACAGGGAAGAAAATAAAATCTAATTGATATATCTGATATTAATGGAATATTTTTAAAATTAAAAATTTTTTCAAATTTCATTCAGAATAATATTCCGACTGAATCTTGTAATGGGGCATATAGACTGGTATTTAGAACACTTACCAAATTGTACAAAACTTAAAAAAACAAGAAAGAAAGCTCTAGTCGAGACTGCTCGACTACGAGATCCCCTGAACCCTACAAGCAACTGATATTTCAATAATAATTAGCAAACACACACGCACACACACACACACACGCACACACACGCATACAAACAAACACACGCATATACACGCACTCACATATACAGGCGATTACGCTTGGGTTGCGCTGCAGTGGCAATATAATGAAAATTTATTTGTTGAATAATTTAATTTCTAGACGTACGATCGTAATGAAACTTTCAGAACGTAATCATAATGTTAAAATGTATGTGTATACCGAAGCACAAGTCTCTAGTATTTGATATACGACTTTTACAAAGATGAGGGTGAGGGGGTGGATTTAGGGGTGGGGGGTAAATTTTAACAAAAACCGAAATTGTATAAAATACATCTTTATATACATTTTAAATTTGGAGACTCTAGCTTGAAAGATGTAGGAGATATAATTTTTTAAGTGATCTTCGATAAGGTTTTTTATCGATAAAAAAGTATCGGAATGAGTTATCGTTTTTTAGTGATAAACTCGACATGCGCGTGATAAATATGGACATTTTAAAAAAAAGTTGAAGTCTCTAGCTCTTATATCTTCTGAAATCGACGCGTTCATACATACGGACGGACGGACGGACGGACGGACGGACGGACGGACAGACAGACGGACAGGGCTAAATCGACTCAGCTTGTCGTCCTGATCAAGAATATATATACTTTGTGGGGTCTGCCACGCCTCCTTCTGCCTGTTACATACTTTTAACAAAACCATTATACCCTGATTTCCCATTTTCAATGGGTTCAGGGTATAAAAATGTCTCTCTCATAAAAAAGACTAAAAAAAGTGTAAAAGTGTTTGAAAAGTAGAGTTAATGTAACTTACATTTTTAGATGACTAGTTAGCGACAGTTTGACCGCTTGACAATGTCCATAATTATAACACAATGAAGAGAGATCGTTCTAAATAATATTCTTGTTCTTTATTATTTAAATCTGTAACAACATCGGAACAACTTCTTATATATTCACCTAATAATATGCATACAATCCATACACACAGTGCAGTAATATTTTCGAACGGCCCCGGGGCACTTCGTCCATATTCGTTAAGTCTTAAGTTGCAGACAGATTCAAATTTTTGGTAGATGCGTCCGTCGCTTCTTGGCAATAGCAGAAGTCCCTTGAACGCCGACAATGGCGATGGTGATGGCAACGGCGGCAGAAGCAGCAGCAACGACTACAGCAACGGCCCACTAATCATGACCATGAGCCAAGCAATGCTGCAAAAAGGCTGCTGCAATGCTGCACGACGTCGAATTGCCGCAGGGGAGATGTGCACGCTCGCTGTAGCTATAGCCAGTACCAGTGTTGTGGAGATATTGCCCCTTGTGCTGGCCATTGCTGTTTTCGTGGTATATAAGTCTGTATTTTCAGTTGCAGTTGCAGCAGGCGGATGTTTACAGCATATTTCCTAAGGCTGTGCTCGTGTGCACCTTTAATCCGCTCTTTTTTTTCTTTTTTTCGTTTTTGCAACCCAGCAACAGCTCGAAAGAGAAGAGCCAACAGACTAGCACCGGTCCATTTAAATATGAGGCTGAGAGATAAAAAACATCTGCAGCTGTGTTTGTTCGTAGTGGATTACTGCTGGCACACACATAGGTACAAGTACCAAGTACCAAAAGATCCTCTGCTTGCATATATTTTGGCGCTGTAATTCTGCCTGAAGTCAATGAATGCCAATAGTAAATATAGAATTGGTCAATAAGCAAGACACAAGTAACTGTTTGCCACAATGCCCAGGTATACGTTGCACCGAATAGGTCTGCTTAGATTGGTGTCAGGAGCTTAGGAGAAATGCCTTTGAAAAGTAAGTTAATGTGATAATTCTCTCCCGTTTACAAATATATACTAATGCGCGTTGTTCTAATGGACTTTTTTGTGACGAATCCGAGTCGAGTTTTTCCCTAAGGACTACTAAGTAATTCGAACAATTCTGCAGGCTATAATATGCATATGATGTATGATCAATAATAGCACATGCGTTGGGCTGCTGTGTCTACCCGAAATAAATAATAGGTTTCGTAGGTGTGAACTTTTAAATAGATTGGGCCATGTGTATGTACAGAGCTGGTTGATCTATTTTAGAATCATCATTCCGAACACCTTTGAGTGTAGAGAGATCCTCGCGATTTCCTCTTAGCGGTCGTTCCGCTACGACCAAAATCTCGTTGTAAAACTTGAATGCCGAATTGCGTGAGGCGCCGCTTTTAGTCGATAAAAGAAATTATTTCTATGTGAGAAAATTATCAATGCGTCGGAGTTGGAGTCCAATCAAATTACCATTATTAAAAAGAGCTGCATCGTAACTGCTGCAGTCAGCAGTCGACAGTCGAGGAGTAGCTCAGGAGTAGAGACGCGACGGTCTCTGCGAGTGCGTCGGTGTTTGGTCGCGAATGAGACGGTCGGGCTGCAGATTGGCAGTTGATGATCCCGAAAATTAAAAGCTACTCGTACAAATAACAAAACACAAGCATGCCTGAGCGGTCGTTAAGAAATATAAATTGGACAATGAAATCATTAAAAGGGTAACTAATTCTCAGCGTTCCTTAAATGATCTACTCGGATTTTAGTATCGAAACTTTTATGATAGCACACGAAAAGTCTCTCATAACTTAATACTTATCCAGTCTTCACATTATATGTACTTCGAAGCGTACATCATATGCACCCCAATTTAAGCTTAACTTAACCTCTAATCTCTATTAATTCCTGTTAATATTCATATATACGATTTTTATACGCTTTCAAATTACGCAAGTTCCATTATGCAATTATGAGCAGCTCAAATAAATCATACACAAGCCAGATAGAATCTGAAAACTGCATTGCAATCCAGAAGGGACTTTTCATCCCACGTCGATCATTTTAATTTCATAAATTATGCACTCGGCAGAGCTTAAAATGATTTATGTATGGATCAATATCAACATTAGAAATTTATGGTGAGGTTTTACACGAAAATAACAGGTTTCTCTGCATGCTAAATATTTTGCAATGCAGCAACTTCACCAGGTTGCAGAAACTTTGCGTGTTATTAAAAACGAAAAACCTTCAGAATTTATATCACTTTTCTTAATAATCTTAACCAAAATCTTTCATAAACCTGTATACAAGTGGAATAAGTAAAAGGGTTCTAGTCAAACAGACCAAATTGTAAGATATTTTGTATCCGACTTTTTACCAAGAGCTTGGTAACTAACATAATGAATAACATGCCTGATTTTATTTCCATGTAGAATTTTATTTAAATCAGCTGCCGCTTATGTTTGGAATTTGTCACTGATGAAATAAATGCGAAAGTGCTACTAATGGTATTATAATTTGACAAGGCTCATTCGAGTCAAATCACTGTATTTATATATGCAGGTACTTTAACAAGCAGTTCAGCCCGCTAGGTTTTTTTATGCTCATTCACGAAACTGAAATGAGTATATTAAAGCTAGAGACTTGAAATTTCGAACACATACTCGTGTATATCCCCGATTTCTAAAGAGTTAGGGGGACCTGAAGATATATTGATTTTTAAGATTATGCTATATTTTAGGCAGCATTGATGCCAGAGACCTGACTACCCAAATCCTAAAAGCTATGGGGGATATATGTATGTCTGGCCACAGGAGCGCTGCAAACCGCAAAAGTTTATATCTTCTACAGTTTATGAACCAGAAGCTTCAAATTTGAATAGTTGAGTTAGTAACCTCCTTTATCGATAACCCAAAATAATTGTTACGCCTCTTAAGACGCGTGGCATATAGAAAAGTACCCTGTAGTTTTCGCCATTTTGGAGCGAAAGCATTAAAATTTTTCAGTTAGGTTATCGTTAGCACGCTCTAAGCACAGGCCCAGTAGTGGCGTGGCAAATCGTGAAAAACTGCATATTATATAGTACTAGAGCTAGAAACTCAACACTTAGCTACTAAATTGCTGATGGGATGTGAATGTGTATTCTTTAGTTGGTAGTGCCCGGCTGCAACGTTCTTGTTAACTTATGGGGTAGTGCAAAAAAAATCCGATTTTCGAAAACAATATACTCTCTTTTACTTTTGGCATAGTGTATACTTCGAATCGCCTGAGGATGCGTTTCTACATCAAGATTGTCGAAGAAGTGCGTAAAAATTGAAATTCAAAGAGCCCGTAACAGATGCTTAACAGTTGCGTAGTGCTTTTTTCTTTTGTTATGTGTGCGTATTTATACTCGTTCACGAAGAAAATGAGTATATTATGCCTGTGTAAATCGCCTTGTATTTCTCTGTTCATCTGCCTACATAAGCGGAAACCATTTCGAAGCCAGACCAATTTTGAATAAAATCGTGTGAGGACCCTTAAGAAATTTTACGTATGTAAATATGTCAATTCGAAAAGTATGCAATATATACATAATTTAGATCCCGTAAGTGAATAGTAAAATATGTAGCCTGATACATACATATATGTATATACATATATACTCGCTTGGGATTTCCCGTCATGCGATGTCATATTCCCAATTGTGGTCGCACGATACAATGCAATACAATATTTCAACAATATATACATATGGAATACATATATGGCATGACGGGAAATCCGAGGCGAGTATTAGACAGCCGGTTACTCCCGACTGCAGCATATCCACCTATGTGGGAACGCGTTACAATAATTTCATACAATAGACTAGTTTCACCTAACTAAAGTTAGAAATGCCGATGCTGCATTCCTTTGCCTGCAGTCGTGCTTCCAGCGAATTGAATATATTGTATATACGAGAACTGAAAGCAATAGCCATGCAGATAAGGTAAGGAGTAATTCAACTCAAGTGTGAACGTAATAAAGAAGCTTAGTAATGTTACTGAACTGCTATATGAAGGGCAGATTGCTTAGACTAGTACACTAGGTATTATAAATATTTAATTACTAAACGTAAATGGACTTTAGCTAATTTTATACCATATCCACATATGTATATACCTATCCAAAATTCGAGCAGAATGAATAATGAATACTCATTTACATCTTAAAGTATAAAAGCTAGAAGCTTTCCATTTAGATAGCTAAGTTAGTAGTAATCTCCCTTATCGATGCCCCAAAACTAATTATTTCGCCTTTTTAGGGGTGTGGCATATCGAAAAACATCCAGTAATTTTCACATTTTTGCAGTTAGCTCTAACGGTAACCTAGTTCTATGAACTGGCCAAAAATGAAGTGTCTACGACCAGTAGGGGAGTTGCCAATCGGGAAACCTGAATTTTCTAGAAACTCAAAGCTTAGCTACTAAATTGCTGATGGAATATGAATGAATATTCTTACTCACGAAAGTGAAATGAGTTTATTAGTTTTGTGAAATTTCTGTATTGCTGTCCGTCCGTCTGTTTGACTGTCCGTATGAAAATGCATTTTCCGATATGCCAGAAATTATATTAGTTGAAGAGCTAGAAAGCTGAAATTTGGAATATGGATCCGCATCGACCACCCAAGATCACGCGCTTATGTCTCTCAAGTAAGTTACTAGAGAAGGTTTCTCTATCGATTTCCCAAATAATATTGTTACGCCTCATTAGGGTAAAGTATCCTGTAATTTTTCCAAATTGCAGCTAGGTTACGGTTAGCTTGTTCCATGAGCTGGCCAAAAATGAAGTGTCTACGCCTAAGAGACAAATCCACAAATGGTTGGCTGATGAAGTTATAATGTGGTATATCTTCTTTTATATAAGATGTGTGGGTACAAACTAATTCAAATTAAAATTGAAGCTTTGACTGTGTTTTCAAATGTCGCTGCTGGTAACTTCTTCGAAATTGGAGCTGGAGCTACAGTTCGGCTGGAGTTAAAGTTGGAGTTGGAGTTGAGCGCGTGCCGACCCCCACTGACAAATTTGCCTGGCAGACTATCTCAGACACTGAGTACGCGTGAAACATGATATGCCGCCATTAATATAAATCATTTAATAAGTTAAAGCCGCGACGCCGTTGGTGCGCTGTTGTGCACTGCATTGCGAAGTAAACACTGGGCATCATAAAACATACACATACAAGAAAGCGAAGGAATACCTGTTTGGAGATACTTAGGGATAAGCCTTATGTCATAATTGTTCGTATTCAACTTCACCACTAGAGAATGTGTAAATACATAAATTAGGCGCTTCGTTAACGTTCTTCTCCTCTGCTCTTAAAAAAGATTCGTGTATTTGAGATATAAGGCTCGAAATCTTATTAATTGTGTGTCGAATATCAATTTTGGGAACATTCAGCAATCACATAAACCAAGTATGCATACTTACATATGTTACTATACTGTACTTAAATATTAACAATAATAATGATAATAAAATATATATATGATAATATATATATATATATATATATATATATAATTTATATATATATATTATATATATATATATATATATAATATTCGGCCTCTAGAACATATCATGTATTTGCTGACAAAAGACACTCGCACATGTTTATCTACTTCGCAGAGCTGTTTTTTTTATACATTTAATTAAAATGACTGTTTTCAGGTCACGTGACCGACCTTCGTAATGTATCCGTTATACTCGTATAGAATTTGGCTATGAAAGCCGTGGGCAACTCATGGCCCCTTAATAATGGTTGCTGTTAATGTTGTTTTTGCTTTTGCTTTTGCTCTTGCTGTCGATTTTCCGTTTCGCCCACTCAGGTGTGTGCGCGCCGACCAGCAACCGTAAAGCAACAAAGGAGGAAAAACATATGCATGCCGCCTAACCGACGCTCGCTGCCACTCGCACTACTTGGCTTTTCACTTTTTAGCATGAAGTGCCCACTAATCACTTCACCCAAAATACGAACCCACCGCTCACTTATCTCAAGGCCCATGCAAAATGCTGACAGCAGGACAAATCATAGGATGCTTAATACTTGCTCACAAGGGGGATGAAACATTGTGGATAAACTAGGCAAAACATACATTGTTGTATTTTATTCAGTCGAATATTCCATTCAGTGTTGTACTTTGTAGTGGCCGCAGAGTGTTTCATCACGTCTTCAAGCGCAAAAATAAGGTCACGTGTCGCACATTGGTACTAAGGGGCATTTTTTTCTTGGTGGGGAAGCTTGATTTTGGTTATATAATACCCACGGCACTCAACTGGTAAAGTGCCACATGATCTGCATTCCCTTTTCGCCCCTCGCGTGCCCAATATTAACATATCGAATTATTAGCCAACCCGGAAAATAGGATAATGCGGATAAGGATTATGAGCACGAAGCATTAAAGTACGAGCATGAAGTATAATATTTAATAATTATCTCTTAAATGTCTTTATGTGTGTAATTGGTATTTAAATACAATATTCATATCAGTATGGTAATTATATAATTTTCTGCTACACGATTTTTGCTACGATTCTCTTTACATAATAGATAGACCGTTAATAATACCATCAAGTATAAATGCCAGAATCATGATTTCTTTCTAAAGTTTATTAGCCCTTTACTTTGATTTGATCATGCTCTGTGCCAGTCTGTGCTCACAATCTGATCAATCTGAATATAGGCTATATAAATTGTCTGGACCCAAGTGTTGCATGTATAAGATAATGGATTCCTCATTTAAGTTTGATGTTCACGATTTTCGTAATTTGTATAGACTTTAAATGGTCTTATCGATTCCATGATTGTATGTTTATAAAGTACAATCCTAATTTGAAAATGTATTAATGATATGTATGCAATAGTCTTGTATTGGTGATAATGCAAATATTTCCTCATATTTTAAAATAATGTATGCATATTCGTGTGATAATTAATTTATACATTTTTATACACAATTTATACAGACAGAAGAAGAAACAAAGAGGTGCAAGATCACCATTATTGTTGAATGGGTTAAATATGCGCTTGGGCTGCACTGCAGTGTGGGCAATATTATGAGAATTTAATTATACCCTGAACCCATTGAAAATGGGAAATCAGGGTAAAATGTTTTTGTGTAAAAGTATGTAACAGGCAGAAGGAATCATCGCAGACCCCACAAAGTATATATATTCTTGATCAGCACGATGAGCTGAGTCGATATAGCCCTGTCCGTCTGTCCTTCCGTCCGTCCGTCTGTCCTTCCGTCCGTCCGTCCGTCCGTCTGTCCGTCTGTCCGTATGAACGCCGAGATCTCAGAAGATATAAGAGCTAGAGAGCTGAAATTTTTTGTGCATACTCGTGTATACCATACGCAGTACGAGTTTGCTTTATTTTTTCGATAACTCATCCGATAACTTTTTTATCGAGAATAATCGAAAAATTGATTTTGTTTTTTGAGCCTCATTGGAATACTATTAGACATAGAGACTTCAGATTTACTGTGTATATATATATGATGAATACAAACATTTTGTAATCAACAGATTTCGGATACCACGCCCCCTTCGCCCCCAATTTGCAAAAAACGTATTTCAAGTACTAGAGACTTGTGCTTTAGAATGTACACACATTTTGACCATATGATTACGCTCTGAAAATTTCATTAAGATTGCATGTCTACAAAGTTATTCATCAAATAAATCCTCATACTATTGCCCACACTGCAGCGCAGCCCAAGCGCAGTCGCTGCTTACTGCGCAGTTAGCAGAGCGCGGGCGCGTGAGGGTGGATGCATGTGTATGTATGTGTGCGTGCATAAAAGAAGTGCAGAATGATAAGAATATCAACTTGAAGGGTTCAGGGTATCTCCTAGTCGAGCAGTCTCGACTAGAGTCTTCTTACTTGTTATACCCTGAACCCATTGAAAATGGGAAATCAGGGTATAATGGTTTTGTTAAAAGTATGTAACAGGCAGAAGGAGGCGTGGCAGACCCCACAAAGTATATATATTCTTGATCAGGACGACAAGCTGAGTCGATTTGGCCCTGTCCGTCTGTCTGTCCGTCCGTCCGTCCGTCCGTCCGTCCCTCCGTCCGTCCGTCCGTCCGTCCGTCCGTCCGTATGTATGAACGCGTCGATTTCAGAAGATATAAGAGCTAGAGACTTCAACTTTTTTTTTAAATGTCCGTATATATCACGCGCAGATCGAGTTTATCACTAAAAAACGATAACTCATTCCTATATTTTTTTATCGATAAAAAACCTTATCGAAGATCACTTAAATAATTATATCTCCTACATCTTTCAAGCTAGAGTCTCCAAATTTAAAATTTATATTAAGATGAATTTTATACAATTTCGGTTTTTGTTAAAATTTACCCCCCACACCTAAATCCACCCCCTCACCCTTATCTTTGTAAAAGTCGTATATCAAATACTAGAGACTTGAGCTTCGGTATACACATACATTTTAACATTATGATTACGTTCTGAAAATTTTTATTACGATCGTACGTCTAGAAATTAAATTATTAAATAAGTTTTCATTATATTGCCAACACTGCAGCGCAACCCAAGCGCAATCGCCTGTATATGTGAGTGTGTGTATGCGTGTGTTTGTTTGTATGCGTGTGTGTGTGCGTGTATTTGTATGTATGCGTGTGTGTGTGTGTGTGTGTGTGCGTGTGTGTTTGCTAATTATTTTTGAAATATCAGTTGCTTGTAGGGTTCAGGGGATCTCGTAGTCGAGCAGTCTCGACTAGAGCTTTCTTACTTGTTTTTGAATAAGTTTTTTTGTCGACCGAGATGGTCGACTGTTGAACAAAAGATCCCTCTATGCTCAATGTTGTCCTTGCTCTCTCTCTCTCTCTCTCTCTCTCTCACTGTTGTCCTTGCTCTCTCTCTCTCGCTCTCTCTCTCTCTCTCTCGCCCTCTTTCTCGCTCTCTCTCTCTCTCACTGTCTCTCTTGATGCTCTCTGCTCTCTCAAATATGTATACGTCTGTGTGAAGAGTATACCGTGAAGAGTATAACCAAACCGTTTGCCAAGCTCGTACAAAATATTTGGGTAAAAAAACGCTGGTGCTCATAATTAAAATGATTTCGCGACGTGCACACATACTGCAGTCCCTTGCTCATACATGTAGTATTTATATGCCTGTGTGCGAAGCCTTGCTGCCTGTAGCAATTTTAGAGTCCAGCATTTGCATTTGGTTGATCTTAATCTTGTGTTCGAATTGAAGAGGTAGCTGATTAGCTAAAATGACAAGTGCACTTGCCAATACTTTTTATAAGTTTTTTCACATGCATGCTCCTGTATATGCATGTATATACATATACATATGTATGGACAGGTGCAAGGTATCGACAATCGCATCGCATTTGTATACTGAGCTTAATCAGGTACTTCACTTTATTTTAATTCCTTCTGATTCTTTTAATTCTGATTGTTATACCCTGAACTCATTGAAAATGGGAAATTAAAGTATAATGGTTTTGTTGGAATTTATGTTACAGGCAAAAGGAGGCGTGGCAGACCCCACAAAGAATATATTTTCTTGATCAGGGCGACGAGCTGAGTCGATTAAGTCCTGTCCGTCCGTCTGTGGGTATGTATGAAAGCGTCGATCTCAGAAGATATAAGAACTAGAGACTTCAGTATTTTTAAATGTCCGTATATATAGCGCGCATATCGAATTTATCATTAAAAATCGATAACACATCCCGTTGTTTTGTTATCGATAAAAACCTTATAAAATGATATATTCTATATCTTTAAAGCTAGAGCCTCCAAATTTAAAATATGTATTATTATGCATTTTATATTTGCCCCCACCCCTTTATGCTTACCTTCTGAAAGTTTCATTGAGATTCTACGTTTACAACAAATAAATTCTCAAAATATTGCCCACACTGCAGCGTAACCCAAGCGCTCTCGCTGTTTACTTCGCAGTTAGCAGAGCGCGGGCTTTTGCGTCCGTTAGGATGCATGTGTATGTATGTGTGCATAAAATAAGTGCACAATGGAGGGTTCAGGATATCCCCTAGTCGAGCAGTCTCGACTGGAGCCTTCTTATTTGGAATATCAGTTGCTTGTAGGGTTCAGGGGATCTCATAATCGAGCAGTCTCGACTAGAGCTTTCTTACTTGTTTACAATTTCATTTTTTCAGACCATTAAGTAATAATATATTTTTATATTTCCATAATATTTATCATAATTAAGAAAAAAGTTTATTAGCTCCAAAATTTAACGACTTGACTTATATTTAGCTAAGTGTAAGCCGCAAATTAAGATTAAGGGTTAAGGGTTTAGTCTTACCAACCGAAAACACCAGTTAACTCAAATATTAAGGGAGACCACCTAATGGGCATCCTTTAAAAGCACTTAAATATATTGCGAGTTTAATTTCTGTTTTAAAACTCTTATATCACGCGCGGCCACGGGATACTTATACTCATCTGTCACGTTTCTTAATCATTAATTCCAGCAATTAACAAAAAAAGGGGATTTTGAACATATGACAATCGAATTGAGGTAATAAGGTATGGCACTGCCAGCAGGGCGGATCTTAAGGAAAGAATAGTTATATATATTTCGACCTGTCCCTCCCTTTCGCTCTACAAAATCATTTCAAATATTGTGTTCAGCTGAAGAGCTGAAGCGTGGAATTTTGATTATCTCTAGTATAATACATAAATAGTCTTATTTCAAATTCTTTGATACTTTTTGCTTTATTAATCTTACGTCCTTATATTGCCTAGAAAATCGGGCTATACATATATAGTGATTAAAACATAGACTGTATATAATGTAATATATACTCGGGCTAAGAATTTAAGATCACAACTATTTTTACGTGCTATTCCAAAGTTTGTAAAAAGATATTGAAAAAAAAAAAATAAATCATTAAATATTTATCTATAAACCTTTTACTGCTTACATTACTTACATTAAATGTAATAATATTATTTTATATACCTAATTTAAGTTAACGACATTATTCAAAGATACTTCTTGCCCTACTGGGAGTGTAAAAAATAAAATAATATTGAGCGAGACACCTCTTTGCAAGTGGTTTGAATTCTCTTAACAAAAACAATAGATGCATGGAATGGCAGGCGCATATAGACCTGACCATTTACAACAAATTCTTGGTAAGTTACGAAAAAATGATTAAGAAATTGTGGCGTGGCTGACGTTGATGTCAAAGACTTGATTTGCGTTACTTAAAGAGTAATCAGCTTCACCGCTTCACAGTGGTTCTGTGGGTTTGCCACCCCCATTAAAGAGTGTTTGATGTATTATGCGCTTCATTTGGTCGACAGGTCTGCGCAAATAAAACTCAGTCCTCGAACCACCGCCAAAGCAAGTGACACACAATTCAATGACTGCTACTGACAGTGGTAGCATCAAAGTCCATTTGCCAACAAATTAAACAAGGCAGCCCTGCTTTTGTCGATGTGCCGAAGCTTAATACTTTACTGTCATTAAATTACTGTCATTGGTTATATACAAACTTTCTATAAATGGTTCATAGCTTATTTTGACCAGCACCTCAAAAAAGTTTGGTGGTCTATAAAATCTAAGTTATTGGAGACATCCAAAAATTTTAAACGCAGATTATTAGTGTTTATTAGCTGTTTAAGGTAATATAAAGTTAATTCATTTATTATACCCCGATTCCCCGTTTTCAATGGGTTCAGGTTATAAATCGGGAGTTTTTCCCGAGTATTAGCGCTAAATTGCTGATGGGATGTGAATGAAAATTCCGCAGTCGGTAACGCCCGACTGCAACGTTCTTTCTGCCTTGTTGTTTTCTCTAAAAATCGATAATTCATCCCGTTACTTTTTATACCCTGAACCCATTGAAAATGAGAAAGCAGGATATAATGGTTTTGTTAAAAGTATGTGACAGGCAGAAGGAGGCAGACCTCACAAAGTATATATATTCTTGATCAGGGCGACAAACAGAGACGATTTGGGCCTGTCCGTCTGTCTGTATGTATGAACGCGTCGATCTCAGAAGATATAAGAGCTAGAAACTTCAAATTTTGTTTAAAATATCACTAAAAAACCATAACTCATTTTGATATTTTTATCGATAAAAATCCTTATCGAAGATCAGTTATAAAATTATATCTCCCACATCTTTAAAGCTAGAGTCTCAAAATTTAAAATGTATATTAAGATGCATTTTATATAATTTCGGTTTTTGTTAAAATTTACCCCCCGCCCCTATATCCACTCTCACCCTCATATTTGATATGAATCAAATACTAGAGACTTGTGCTTCGGAATATACACACATTTATACATTATGTTTACGTTCTGAAAGTTTCATTCAGATCGGGTGCCTAAATGAAGTGCAGAGTGATTAGAATATCAGATTGGAGGGTTCAGGGTATCTCCTAGTCGACCAGTCTCGACTAGAGTCTTCTTACTTGGTATCGATAAAAAATCTTATCGAAAATCAGTGAAATATTTATATCTCCTACATCTTCAAGGCGAGCGTCTCCAAATTTTAAATATATATTTAGATAGATAGATAAATATATCTTATACGATTTCGATTTTTGTTAAAATCAACTCGCACCCCTATATCCACCCCCTGACCATCACCTTTGTAAAAGGCGTATTTCAAGTATTAGAAGCGTACTTAGGCAAATGCATGCATATCCATGTTATAATTCTAATCTAAAAGTTTCATGAAGATAGTCCGTCGGCAAGAAAAGTTATTGTATACCATACGCAGTACGAGTTTATCATATTTGTATGCATGAGTGTGGATGCATATATGTATATGTATGTGTGCGTTCGTAAAAGAAGTGCAGAAAGTAAGAGTATCAGCTTGGAAAGTTCAGGGTATCTCCTAGTCGAGCAGTCTCGACTAGAGCCTTCTTACTTGTTTATAAAATAATTTTTCAATATTTAATATTGATTAAAAACTAAAAAATGAGACCAAAAAAGTTCAACTTGCAGAAAAGTGACTATTGAGAAACGGGACCCTGTTCTCAAACACTTTAAAAATGGCTATTCCCGTAGGACAATTGCTGATATGGTTGGATTTAGTAAACCCACGATGAGGTAGAAATGCAATATAGTGAGGATGATCCGGGACAAAAAGCGGCTATCGGATCGACAATTGGCTAATGATGTTAAGGAGGAGTTGGGCAAGTCATGCCATCCAGAAACTATTCTCCGTGTGCTTCGGGAACATGACTTTAATGGCAGGTACCACGTAAGAAGCCTTTTATAAGCGACAAAAACAAGAAGTGTTGCCTAAATTTAGCCAATTGGATTGCAATATTAAATACTGAAAAAAATATTAAAAAATTATTAATTATGTATTAACTTAAACATCACACTAATAATCTACATTAAAATTTTTTGATAACCCCAGTCACTGTATGTATAAATATATCATAGAAGGCTTACAGATCCGGAATATAATTTACGACGAAATACCTAAATCAATACCAAATTATAAAATTTTCGGTTATCAATTTATTCAGTTCATCTCGTTTTATGCGAGTTTTTCTATTACCAATCGTTTTCACACATCGTACATTATAGGGGATGATTTTCTCAATTTATCTAACCACTAAACCGAAATAACAAAATTATACGGAACTTTATAAGAGAGACGACAGAAAATTGATTTTTTGATGGTTAATTTAACCTAGCAAGCATTTGCGCCTGTAATTACTTTTGTGAGCACTAGAAAGCCAACAATATATTATGGGAAAATTTGAATTTGCACAAAGTAGTTTTTAGAAAATTGTTATACTCCCGCAAAATGACTAAAGACTATGACTTCTATGTTATCGTTTTCCATAATCTTATTAAAACTATATTTTACAACGAGATTTTCAATTGGAATGCCTGCAGATGTAAGCAAATTAACTAAAACTTAGTTGCTATTTTCGCTAATTCAATTGCCGAATTGCGTATTATTTTATATTCAAGTTAATACTTGTTTGATAATGGTGGGCTTACGTTAAAGCAATAAAGACCTACAAGTCCATCTATGTATCTATCTGTATGATAGCTAATTTTATAAACATGTCTTAAGCTATCCCGAGTGTCTTGAGCTATCGAGGTTAACTCGATACCTTCTACATATTTATAGCTAAATTAACTGAGCTGGATCATCCGCTAGAATTTTATTGCCAAGTGGGGTTAGAAAACTCCTCAAGTCGCGGTCGATTGAGACAATTTGAGCATCTGTTCATCAGAGACTTCTCTAAAGCATCATTATCTCAAATATATAATTAAACAAAAAAGATTGCTCGAGTCGAGACTGCCCAACTAGGAGATAACCTGAAACGTGCATAGATATGATATTTTCTTGTAGTAGAATTATCTTTATGAAACTTTTAGAACGTAATCATAAGATAACAAGAAAGAAAGCTCTAGTCGAGACTGCTCGACTACGAGATCCCCTGAACCCTACAAGCAACTGATATTTCAATAATAATTAGAAAACACACACGCACACACACACACTCGCATATACAGGCGATTGCGCTTGGGTTGCATTGCAATGTTGGCAATATAATGATAACTTATTTGTTGAATAATTTAATTTCTGGACGTACGATCGTAATGAAACTTTCAGAACGTAATCATGATGTTTAAATGTATGTGTATACCGAAGCACAAGTCTCTAGTATTTGATATACGACTTTTACAAAGATGATGGTGAGGGGGTGGATTTAGGGGTGGGGGGTAAATTTTAACAAAAACCGAAATTGTATAAAATACATCTTTATATACATTTTAAATTTGGAGACTCTAGCTTGAAAGATGTAGGAGATATAATTTTTTAAGTGATCTTCGATAAGGTTTTTTATCGATAAAAAAGTATCGGAATGAGTTATCGTTTTTTAGTGATAAACTCGATATGCGCGTGATATGTACGGACATTTTAAAAAAAAGTCTCTAGCTCTTATATCTTCTGAGATCGACGCGTTCATACATACGGACAGACGGACGGACGGACGAACGGACGGACGAACAGACAGACAGACGGACAGGGCTAAATCGACTCAGCTTGTCGCCCTGATCAAGAATATATATACTTTGTGGGGTCTGCCATGCCTACTTCTGCCTGTTACATACTTTTAACAAAACCATTATACCCTGATTTCCCATTTTCAATGGGTTCAGGGTATAAAAAATGTACTTAAAATACGCGTTTTACAAATTATGGACGAGCGGGGTGTAGCACTAAAATCTGTAAATTACAAAATCTTCGTTTTCATCAAATGTATATACACATTAAATCTGAAGACTCCAGGTCTAATCAAAATCAAATTACGCTGAAAATATAAAATCAATTTATCGATTATTCTAAATAAAAAAAATGGATGAGTTATCGAGCAATTTTGTGAAAAACTCGTAACTCCTGAGATCTTATATCTAGCCGTTTATATAAACGGACGGACGGGCAGACGGACAGGGCTATAGGAATATATGTACTTTATGGGGTCTGCGTTGTTACATACTGCGTACTACAGGCTTTTCACAATTCCATTATATCCTGATTTCTCAATTTCAATGGACTCAGGGTATAAACATACACATAACCAATAAATGTAATGATTTATTTGCATAAATATTATATGTAATCTACAATCACTCTAGAAAATATTCATTTAACATTGAAGAACAAAAAGAATTTTTACAATATGCTAATATATTTACCTGCCAGGCATTGGCATCTAAAGTAGCCAGAAATGACATGTCCAACTCCTACGGAAATTAGAGAAAAGTTGCTAATATAATTTCCCAATTGGCCAACAGTCTGCAGGACGTGTCACCTTCCGTCGAAAATTGCTTGTGAAATCCAGAATGAAATCCTCTGTGAATCGTTGGTCAGCAAATGGGAAATTATGTAAATATCAGTGAATAATAATTCACAAATCACGTTGCCGTTGCCGTTGCCGTTGCCGTTGCCGTTGCCGTTGCCGTTGCCGTTGCCGTTGCCGTTGCCGCTGCCGCTGCCGTTGCCGTTGCCGCTGCCGTTCAGGTTACCGTTACCGTTGGAACTTTTGAATACACTATTTTAGACAGGTTTATAAATTTCGCCGTATTGTTTTTCTGAGTGCCGAGCTGAACCGAGATAAACTAGGAAATTGTAGTACTTGGCTTCAGGGTAGTCAATTTCCGTTTCAAATCCCTACACTTATGTATAATGACTTTGATGCACTACTGAGCGACCACTGAGGTTGTGGATATGGAAGTAAAGCGACGGCACCAACTACGTTTTTGACGAACTGAATCAATTTCAACTTCCGTATCTTCTTTGTGGTTTTCGACCAAAAGATTTGGCCAGCTTACGTGCTTGATGCTTTTCACTATACGACTGCTACCAGGAGTCAGCCTTTGGCTATGTACTACCCGGAGGTGTGCTGCATGCAGCTTCTGTTGGTCCGTCTCCATTTCGCCCAAGATAACGCGACTCTTCAAACATGCCTCTCCAGTGCATATGCTTGCTATGCTTGTTTGTGTAAGTGTGTCGGTGTCTGTGTGGATGTGGATGTGGATGCGTGTGTATGTGGGAGTGCTGTACACGTATGTATATAGCCATGTATATTCACATATATGCCCCATCGCTCACTCACACAGAGAGATTTCTGGGTATATACAGATATATCTGTATGTATGACATTCAGCATCACCCGAGGAAATAAAGCATATCTTTGGCCAGCCCTTATAGATGCTCTTGGACAATGTATATCCATTAATATGTATGTAATGCGGAAGTATATACCATATACCAACATTCATGCATACATACTATTTGTTCATATGTATGTATGTAGGGATAACATGTGTGCATGTATACCATATGTAAATTTATACTGATAACTGTCCTTCAATATGTATATTATCTGCACATATATTTGTTAAGTAGACTTCGGCGATCTTAGGTGCACTATAAGTAATCATAGGTAAATCGCGTCCGCCGAATGGTAAATCATTTCCAATGTACCAGCAGCAAAATCCCCAATGCCGAAATTTGCCTCGGCGTCTTTTTTGCCGGAATACATATTGCTTTTGGGGATGCAAACAGCGTTATGTACACATACAGCGATTGCACACTCCATGCTCTATATTATGTATATTTTCCCACCCTTCCTGCAACCAATCAGCTGTGCTCTCTTTTCACTCTCTTAGTTAGTATTTTTTCTCTTTGTTTTTTGAAATATTAGTTCTATTTATGCATATTTGCTTAATTTCTCTTCGCTATTATTTACGATGTATATTGTAGCAAGTAAAGGAAAACTATTCTCTTGTAAATTTATTAAATTAAATATTTGTATTCCCTGAACCCATAAAAATTAGAAATCCGGGTATAATGGCTTTGTAAAGATGTATGTAACAGGTAGAAGGAGGCGTGGCAGACCCCACAAAGTGTACATATATTCTTGACCAGGACGACTAGCTGAATCGATTTGGCCCTGTCCGTCTGTCCGTATGTCTATAATATAAGAGCTAGAGACAATAATTTTTCTTTAAATGCCGTATAATTAGCGCGAATATCGAGTTTATCACTAAAAATCTATAACTCATCGCGTTATTTTATTATCGGTAAAAAACCTTATCAAAAATCACCTATAAAACAAGTAAGAAAGCTCTAGTCGAGACTGCTCGACTACGAGATCCCCTGAACCCTACAAGCAACTGATATTTCAATAATAGTTAGCACACACACACGCATAGGCACACACACACGCACGCATATACAGGCGTTTGCGCTTTGGTTGCGCTGCAGTGTTGGCAATATAATGAGAACTTATTTGTTGAATAATTTAATTTCTAGACGTACGATCGTAATGAAACTTTCAGAACGTAATCATAATGTTTAAATGTATGTGTATACCGAATACTTGTATACAAGTCTCTAGTATTCGATATACGACTTTTACAAAGATGAGGGTGAGGGGGTGGATTTAGGGGTGGGGGGTAAATTTTAACAAAAACCGAAATTGTATAAAATACATCTTAATAAACATTTTAAATTTGGAGATTCTAGCTTGAAAGATGTAGGAGATATTTTTTAAGTGATCTTTAAAAAGGTTTTTTATCGATAAAAAAGTATCGGAATGAGTTATCGTTTTTTCGTGATATATACGGACATTTTAAAAAAAGTTGAAGTCTCTAGTTCTCTTGTCTTCTCAAATCGACGCGTTCAAACATACGGACAGACGGACGGACGGACGGACAGACATACGGACAGGGCTAAATCGACTCAGCTCGTCGCCCTGATCAAGAATGTATATACTTTGTGGGGTCTGCCACGCCTCCTTCTGCCTGTTACATACATTTCAACAAAACCATTATACCCTGATTTCCCATTTTCAATGGGTTCAGGGTATAATTATATGTCCTACATCTTTAAAGCTAGAGTCAAATTTTAAATATATAGTAAGACGCATTTTATGCAATTTGGATATTTGTTAAAATTTACCCTGACCCCTATAAAAGACGTTCTTCAAATACTAGAGACTTGTGCTTTGGCAAATGCATACATATCCGTGCTATAATCATAATCTTAATATATAATTTTCAGGACGATAGTCCATCCAGAAGAAAAGTTATTAAGGAATTAAGTTCCCATAGTAAGCCCACACTGCTGCCAATGCGTGTTGCGTGCGTGTGCGAATTATTATTGAAATATCAGTTTCTTCAACGGCTCAGGAGATCTCGGTGTCGAGCAGTCTCGACTATTGCTTCATTCATTCATATATGAATTTGCAGACAACAAACAACAAAAATACTTCAACTATATAATGAGAACCGATTAATTTTACGATATGCTTATGTATTTCCATTCCCTATACGTACATATGTTTAAATTATTGTATTGAAATGGGCATGCAAATACCCACGGCAAATGAGGTCATTTTATCATAAAATTAAGAAATCACATAAATATGAGAAACTTTATATATGAAACTAACTGATCAGGTTATCATCACGACGGACATCAGTAGCTGGAGACAAAATCTCAAGGTAGGAAATATTTACTGCTCTTAAATACAACAATGAATTAATTTATTACAACATTTGTATACCCTGAACCCATGAAAATGGGAAGTCAGGGTATAATGGTTTTGTGAAAAAGTATGTAGCTGGCAAAATAAAGAATAGTAGACCCCCTTGATCAGCACGACGAGCTGAGTCGATTTAGCCCTACCCTAGAGAGCTGAAAATTTGCATGCATACTCTTCTAGAGCATACGCAGTACAAATTTGTCTTATTTTTTCGATAACTCATCCGATAACTTATTTATCGAGAATAATCGAAAAATTCATTTACTTTTTTCAGCCTCATTTGTACTACTAGACCTGGACACCTCAGATTTACTGTGTATATACATATGATGAATACAAATATTTTGTTATTTACAGATTTTGGATACCACGCCCCCTTCTTCTATTCTGATTAAGTGTAAATGAATCCATACTACTCATAAATATGAAAATATTTTGGTGCGTGAGGCAGAGTATATATGAAGGCAAAGTAACTATTTATCATGAGAAATGACCTGATTTAAAATTGGGTAGCCTTTGCGTCCGGCGAGGGCAACGACAACGGCAATCAACGTCATTAAGGGTATGCTAACCCAAACAAGAGAAAAGGAAATCGAGAATAGATTAGTATTTAATGAGTTTTTATATTTCTACAAAATCAAACCTAACGATTCGTTCATATTCAATTGCAGAGGCCTTACGGGCAAGACCGGAGGCTTCATCAGTGCCTGAAAATGCGGCAGGTTTGGATGGAGACAGTCAGTTGTGCGCACGTGCGTTCCTGCTAAGGCTGCGGTATAGTCAGGGTCGACGCCGAAGTAACATTTAAACAATGTTCTCTTCTGCTATGGTCTGCTATGGTAAGACTGTGTGGAATTTTAAACTTCATATACATATTTATATTTCCACTAATTCATTTTTAATAATTTGTTTGGCTCTGCGGACCGCTCCTCATCACGCCCCGCGCTCTTCTGTGTTAATTATCATATGCTCGTGGTTGAGAGACAAGCTGGCGGTCAGTCGCAGAGAGAGATAAACGACCTGGGCCCCGCATTCAACAGGAGTAGGTCGCCTTATAATGTGCACCGCGGTATAGATTTGGGGGTGAGATCGGTTGTTCTTAAGCAATTTATTAAGGTTTTTTTTTTGTTTTATTTTAAATTTGGCCCGCTTAAGTCTGTGGTAAGTGAAAAGTGCAGATTACTCGTTTGCGAGCCTAAGCTATATTACTTTTGCCCTTGGGATTAACCGAAAGGGTCTCACACATATACATCAAGTAAAATCCACAGATATACCGTAGCCATAACTGTATCTGAGTATGAGTATATAAAAGTATTATTCAGTTGGTAGCGATCGATTGCAATATTCTAACATCTAAAGTTATATTTAAAACAGAAAATTTATCTTGCCAACTATTTGTAAGAAATACTTTAACTTTTTAGTATATATATTCTTGATCAGAGCGGCAAGCTGAGTCGATTTGACCCTGTCCGTCTGTCTGTCTGTCCGTCTGTCCGTATGTTTGAGCGCGTCGATCTCAGAAGATATAGCAGCTGTAGACTTGAACTTTCTTTTAGAATGTCCGTATATGTCGCGCGGATATCGAGTTTATCACGTATTTCAAATACTAGAGACTTATGCTTCGGTATATACATACTTTTAAACATTATGATTAAGTACTGAAAGTTTCATTAGGATTGTACGTCCAAAAATTAAATTATTCAGCAAATAAATTTTCATAATAATGCGCTGCCCAAGTGCAGTCGCTTGTGTGTGTGCGTGTGTATGTGCGTGTGTGTATACGAATTGTTATTGAAATATCAGTTGCTTGAAGGGTTTAGGGGATCTCGCATTTGAGCAGTCTCGACTAGAGCTTTCTCACTTGTTTTGATTCATTTTTGTATTCGACCATCTCTTTACAATCTCTTTTTGATGTCGATGTATAGTGCGAAATCAAAACTAAGTCTGTTTGGTGTCTGATATTTAAGGCAGGAATGAGCACGAGCTTCTGCCAGAAATATGTGCCACATCTGCAGTATGGTCAACAGAGAGAAGTACTTGCTTTTGCTTCTCCTCTTTTTTGCTTCATAATCGGCAACAGTGTGCAACGACCGTCGTGATCTCAAAAAGGAGGAGTAGTGCACATAGCGCAAGGGTCCTGAATCCGGCAGTGGCCTCGAGCAAAAAGTGGGAGTTGCAATAATTGTTTAATTATAGGATTTTGTTCGTTTGACTTTGCATTTTGTTCGCTTAACATTTGCTTTATATTCTTATGTCTTACACCTACACCTTTTCGGGTATTCGTACGATGTAAAGCGTTTTGTCCCTTGCAATGGCTCAACATATGGTATGCAATGAAATTTACGTTGATAGCTCAAGCACGGTGGCGAGCTCTTTAAATAAGTTCATACAATATTCAATAAGAAAAGTAACACGATAAAAAATAATGTATATTGTGCATGTACCAAGAAATATAGAGTAAACATATATCGTCATTGAAGAATACTGCCCCGTTCATTTGGGACTTGTTTTGGTTATGTTGCGTTTCGCTGCTCCTACTCCTTCTTATGGCTCTTCGCATTGGCTGTGTTTTCATCGCACTCGAATCTCCAATGCAGCACACGGCAGTAGGGAGCGGGACAGCAGCAGGTACCAGGTACCAGGCACAAGGTACCAGGCATCAGCAAACAGACAATAAGCAACAGAGCGAACTTGCTAAAGCTTCATGTAGGGCCTGGCTGTGCCTGCAAGTCGACATAGGCGATGGAGCTGGAGCAGGCTGCTGGTTGGCAATCAGTCGGCAACCGTTACCGAGCTTGACTGCCTAATAAAAATGCGCCTTTTATTTGCCGTTGACGAGCCTCCTATGCACTTTTCCTTCCTATTGGCAGTGGTGGTACGTGGCACACGTTGTTTCACCTGATAAGCATGTACTCGATTGTCCACTTTTGTTCTTAGGCCAAGGGAGCCCAAAACAATATTCATAGGTAATTGAATCGAGCTGTTTTAGAAAGTATCCTTTGAATATTGCCAACATTTATAGATTTTCAAATCCTATCACCTATTGCTCTCACTACTGCTTTCCTTCCTACTCCCATTCATACTCCTGTTACCCTTTCCCATCCCGCTCACGTGCAGTGTAAAACATGTGCATAAGCCCGTGCCAAAGCTGATGCTCCTACCCTCACATTCTCATTTAATGCCCGATGCCGCAGGCCGATCAGTTTGATCTCAAAAGAGTGTGCAGCCGTTTGCAAATGGCATCCAGGCAGCGGGTGGAGGGTGGGGAGCTCGAGATACAAGGGAATGATGACCAGGCTGCGCAGTTGCCGCTTGAAAATATCAAAGCTTCTACTCCCTCTAATTACTACAAAGCGTAATCTGAATGCCAAAACACCCACAATGAGCCTCGCATCGCATCGCATCGCATCGCCTCTCATCGCATCGCGACGCGTCGCGTCGCCGTCCTCCGAATGCCCAAAGCAATTTTGTGCAGGTCATTCAGCCCAGTCTAATGTACATACATACATATACATATGCATACCAAATATCGGGGGATAGGGCAGAGAATACTTCAGCCGTCCGGACAAGATAGAGCACACTGGTAAGCAGTAAAATTGGCGGGCACTTTGAATGATGCTTTATAAGCGTTAGACGTGACGAGAATAATTTGCGTGATATGGATCTCAAGTGCCTTCTCTCGAATAAAGAGCATGCAAATTTTAAAGATTATGCTATGATTACCAGCATTTAAAGTGATTCTCGAATCAATAGTTATATTCTGAATCGGCTATACAAATCTGAAATATCTGCTTAACTCACGCATTGATAGTTCTCTATATCAATGTAAGGATTTGGTAATCTCTACCTCAAAAATTTGACAACATATTTAGCCTGAAAACATACGCTATGGTTACAGTAGATATACATATTCTTGATCAGGGTCGTTACCTGTCGTGTTTACTAAAGTAAATACAAATAACTGAATGTTATCGCATTCTGAAAGCTTTATTCAGAAACTCCATCTATGTACTAGGATTCATTCAATAAATACGTTGTCATTATATAGCTCATACTGCAGCGCAGTATACTACCGAGCGCAGTCGCTATGTCAACTGTGCTTTTAGCAGCGAGAGTGCAGAGAGAGAGAGAGAGAGATGTTTTCGGAAAAGAAATATTGAATTATTGGAATATCAATTCTTCAGAGGTTTCAGAGGATCTCCAAGTCAAACAGTCGAAAGTACTTATGCTACTATTACTTATATTACTATAGACCCCACTTGATATAGATATAATATTATAATTGTGATTTATTACAAAATGATCGAGCTACAGATATTCAAATAATACATACATATGTCAAGGACTAACCCTTGTTGCATATCTGCAAAATACCCTTTAAATGGAGTTATTTCGCAATGGAATATGCATTTTTTTTCCATTTTTGAGGTTGGTTACACTATTACACATAATAATATTTTCCGCCAAATTTGTAAATTGTATACATGATGTCTAATTTTATATTTGCAAATTTTTCTAAAAAAGAACATTTTTAATTTGCGAGCAAGGTAACTATATTAATAATGCGCTTGTCATCAAGTTTTTGGGTTTGTTGTTGTGTATTGTGAGTAACTCTTGAATAACGGTATGCTGCAAATATATGTACAAACAAGTAATAACGTTACAGTCGGGCATTACCGACTAGGGAATACTCAGCAATTTAGTAGCCAAGTTTTGCTCTAATACATTTTCCGATTTGCCACGCTATAGTGGGCGGATCCGGAAAATTTTAGCACTTTATAAATCGGAGATATACACGAGTATATGTTCCAAATTTCAAGTCTCTGGCTTCAATAGTGCCGAAATAGACTGTGTTCGGACAGACGGACGAAACCAATATACTCATTTCACTTTCGTGAATGAGTATATAAAGCACTATTAGGAGTCCTATTTTGCGCTCTCAATTTTGTTGCATTTATGCAACATACCATTGATAGTGTTTATGTTTTATAAGTATTTTGTTGTTTTGTGTCATTATGTGTTGCTATGAGTCATCGGAATTGGTTTTGGATTGTTTTATGTGGTTTATGTTCCTCTTTGATGCCAACCTACAGATATATGTATTTTTGTCGACAGTGTTTCTTACTTAGGAAGAATGTCCGCAAAGGAATTGACACCTTCGAAAATCACAAGATTTTTTAATAGTTTGGAGAACGAGGACGAGGAGCTAGATATAGTTTCTTATGCTATTGAAGGCAACTAAATCGGTAAGAATATCATTCCAATGTAAATTCGTAGATTATTATTTTTGGCGTTGAAATTTTATTGTATAAACATATTAAATATATATGTATGTATGTATATGTATATGTATGTATGTACGTAGTTCATTAATTAGGACTCATTAGACGAAAAAACAAACTTATCCAAGTAGCTATGGGAAGTTATAAATGAACCGATGGTGAACCGATTCTTAATCCGAGAGTTTAAACACACTATTTAAGTCTTATACCCATATACAAATCTGATGAATTAATGTATAAACAAAGACCCGTAAATACAGATATTTGAGTATATGTATATACAGATGTGCTGTAAATAAGTCTAGTGAACAGATGGCGCCAATTCGCAGCGCCGTTCTAAGCGGTTAAATAAACACGTGAATACACGAACATTCCAGTTTTATATTCACACAATCCCAATTCGATTGAGGATTGACAGGTTCATGAATGGATATTGTTCGAGTTGTTTGTATTTGAATTTCATGCCCAGCTACAATTGCTCTTTTAGTGTCCATACAATTGGCATTGCCAATTGCCTATTGGCAACTGAGCTGCAGAGGAGGATTACGCACTTGAGTAAATATTTCTATTTCATGGGAAAGCCAATAGCCGGTAAATAAATGTTCGAGCTGTGCGGTTCATTATTATTCGGATAATCCTAGAACCAAATTACGTGGCAAGTGGATGGTCGGCTTCAGCTAACACAGTGCAATTCCGCTATGAGGACCTAAATACTTTTCAAACATATCCAAATCCTTGATTATAATACAAACATAACCTCATGTACAAATGCAATGATATATAATAAGATGAAGCCGAAGCCGGGTATCCTAGACTGTTATATACTCTGCTACCCTAGACACATTTTAACATACTAATTTGAAAAATTTGCAAGCAGTATTTATTATTGAAATATATTTTACGTATATTTCTAACAGCGACCGCAAATAAGAGTATGAATATAAACAAAACTGAAGTTCAAAAGAAGCCCTATGAAGAGTGGGGAAAACACACAAAGCTTATTTTTTACGGCAAATTAAAAAAAAGAATAAACGTTTATTTGCAATTTTTTTAAAATCACTTTTAAATATTACACATAATTTATATGATAAAAATAAATAATACCATTATAGGGCTGCGCTGCAGTGTTGGCAATATTATGAGAATTTATTTTTTGAATAATTTAATTTCTAGACGTAGAATTGTATAAAATGCATCTTAATATACATTTTAAATTTGTAAACTCTACCTTTAAAGATGTAGGAGATATAATTTTAAAACTGATCCTCGATAAGTTTTTTCATAAATAAAAATATCGGAATGAGTTATCGTTTTTTAGTGATAAACTCGATATGCGCACTGTATATCGACGGGCATTTACAAAAGTTTGAAGTCTCTAGCTTTCTGAGATCGACGCTTTTATACATACGGACAGACAGACAGACGGACAGGGCCAAATCGACTCCTGATCAAGAATATTTATACTTTGTGGGCTCTGCTATGCCTCCTTCTGTTTGTTACATACATTTCAACAAAACCATTATACCCTGATTTCCCATTTTCAATGGGTCCAGGGTATACAAATTGAATTGAAATATCTCTTAAACTAAAAGAGGTATATCATATGATATATGATCTACGTATTAATACTTTTCATATATAATTCATAATATAATATAATATGTAAGTTAATATGTTCCGTCCAACTGTCAAGAGTCTGAGGAAAAAGGACGAACCAGAGCCCAATTAGGCCATAACCGAGACTAATGGACATTCGCTAAAGGTTATACACTTAAACGTGGACATTATGTGCTATTGGAAAGACAAAAAGTTCACATATCCACGTTTGTACCGCCTTGCCAAGGGCATTTTCTGCTGTTAAGCTTGTGTTGTCAGACTGTAAAAAAAATGTTCTTAAAACTAAATAAATAGTAAACTCATATAGTGTTATATATATGGGTACAGGGGAACGTGTCAATAATTCATACAAATATTACCTACTGAATAGGTACTGTCAAATGCATAGGACAAGTGCAATGGGCAAGTGCCTATGCACATAGTATATGTATATGTACATAAGTATATGTACACACACAGAGTTATGATTTGATTTTTATATAAAAATTGATCTGTAATAATTTACTCATTCACAAAAGTGAAATGAAAGTGAAATCGTGCATATCGCCGATTTATAAAAATCGGAAAATGCATTTTCCTTCACGAGCTATGGTGGATATATCGACGCTCATTAGAGCGTGCCAAATCGGATAAAACTGTATCTCCAAGAGTTTTTAAGCTAGACCGTTAAAATTTTATAAAAACTGATGAAAAAATTATATATGTACGTCTTTTAGGGGCGTAGCAAATCGGACCTGAAGGTAAAATGATTTTTCAAATTCTGTTATATTTTGGACACTATTGATGCTACAGACCCTAAATTTGGTATATATACTACCAAAATCAAAAAGCTTTGTCGGATATATGTCCGCCATGCGGGACGTGTCAAACCGCAAAAGTTTATATCTCCTGAAGTATAAGAGCTAAAAGCTTCAAATTTAGATACTTAAGTTACTAGTAACCTCCTCTATCGGTAGAGGGCAGATTGGGAAAATTTTGACACGAGTACGTGTTCGAATTTCTCATGATATGCGAGTTGACTTAATTTATAGTTTATTTCGGCATGTATCAATCTCCTTTTTTTAAAGACAGCTAATAACAGCTGAGTTACATTTTGCAAATAAAATTCAGAAAAGAAATATCTAAATAATCTCTGTTAAAATAGCTTTGATTCCATTACTATGAGCATTTATAATTCCTTTTACTGAAAATACCAACTCCCATTACTGTTTACATTGCAAGGATTCATTGTATAGATTTTCGCATAAATTTCAATGGGAATCCCATTGAATTGTAAATGTGAATTACGCACCAAGGAATAGATTGATTTTGAAATAAGTAGGCTGACCTTTATGTTGCATATATGTAAGTACCTAATAGCTGTATCGAATAATTGGGGATATATAAGTTTCATAAGCCTCTACCACCCTTCACGAGTGTTCTTTTGATGGCGTAAGGTAACACATTAGCGTTCACAATTACTTAGATAGACCACCCTCTTTCTGCAGAGTAGTCAGGAGGTATTTTTTAATGAGCGCTTCAGTCGAGTCGGTATGCCAACACTTGACAAGTGCACCAGGAAAACATTGTACAAACAGAATCCCAATTATCTCCGTCCACCTCAAATATGCCACATTGTTGCTCAAAGGATTAGCCTGTGGGGTAGAGAGGTAGTCTTCAGTGCGCTGGCAGATTGCGTGGAATGACGTGAATTTTGACAGATGGTGATTTTCAATTTTTGTTTTTGATCTGACAATTTGTGTTTAAATTTAAAAGTGTTCTGTTGTCCTCCGCTACGCCCTATTTGACAAATAGCCAATTTTCATTTGCAAGAGGATTTAAAACTTGAAATCCGTCCTCTTGCTCTTAATGTTAATTCCCACTCTATGTCAAAATATTTTGCATTGATCTGAAAGATTTAGTTATAAAACAGCAAAACGATTTTGATTACGTTTTATGTACATATATGGTATATGGGCACTGAAAACGAATAACTTTAAAGAGAGTATCGCCCATTCGAAAAATTCTTCATAGAGAAGACATTTTATATAGTATTAGCATTGCAAAAATGTTTGTATTATGTTAGTTATTTAGTTATAACAGACTATCTTTAATAAACTGCAATGTTGTTAGCTAATTTTATTTATGAAATATTTGTGTTGAGAACTCAATATAATATATCATACTCGATATAATGTGGACTTAGTGATTTTTTTCCATAGTTTTCATGAAAACTTTCGCACGTTACATAGGCAATTGAGGAGCGATATGTATCATTGAAGATTCAATACTATTCAAGGATTCACAATTCACAATTCACGAAAAGACAGACGGACAGTGCTAAAAAGACGCCACGCCTCGTTCTGCCTGTTACAAAACCATTATACCCTGATTTCCCATTTTCAGGGTTGAAGGTATAAAAAGTTTACATGGAATAGAAGCCCAAGTATTGGCCATAAGCATTGTCGCAAAACTAGTTCAGGATTTGAAACTTAATAATGAATATTCTTGAATGCTTTATTGTCTGTATCCACTTTATTTATAAATATAGATTTTTACACTCTCTACTATATATATTCATAAGCTGTGCCTTATTATCTAAATACAATCATTCCCAAGAAGGACGATATGATAAATATATTAATAACTCCCTTAGCGCAAATTATGGGTTACCACATGTTAGTACTATTTTCGGTTTGAAGCTAAGCGACCACGAAGGGCGAGTCACTTTTTACACTGTCCGAGGGGTGCTAAAAAAGCGATGGGGAGATTCGCGGAACAGCAAATTGTCACGTAGCCCTCACTTAGTGACACTGATAGGCAACACCATCAAGAGCATTTTTTAACGCGCGCATGTTAACAAATTCAAAGGCGAGCGCAAGGACGACCAGAGGTGGAGGTGGTTGTGGTGGAGGTAGAGGTAAAGCGGGGAAATTGTAATTACAATTTGATGTTGCAACCACTCAGCAGTTGGCAATTGGTTCTCGGCACTCCGCATACAGTTTTCCCAATTCTGCTCTGGGGTGGCTAACCTGTGGTTAAGCGAGCGTGTAATTCACAATTTGTTCTGGTTACCCACGCTCGCACCCGACAAATTTCTTAATTATGGTTTACCTTACATTTTCAATTTAAGTGAAATTATAAAGAAAGCATCTTACTGTCTGAATGACACCGAGCCAACGGCGAGGTGCGACAATAATAACACACATCTATTGTGCCGAGGTTGGCTTGGAATCAATAGGCTTCATCATAATGCATTTATTATTTATTCATAATGCACAATATTAAATTAAAAAACTATCATTAAAAATAATTTAAGTTGTTATTAAAATAAAATAAAAAAAAAAAATGTCAAGTCTCTAGTTCAAAATAAGTAAAAAACAAGACTGCTCGACAACGAAACCTCCTGAACCCCTCTGCTAACACAAGAAACTCGCATGGACTTCTGTGTGGGCTTATTATAGGAACTTAATTGCTTAATAACTTTTCTTGTCGATGGACTATCTCCATGAAATTTGTAAATAGTGATCATAATATTAAAATGTGTGCATGTGACAAAGCATAAGTCTCTAGTGATACACACGGAAAACAAACAAGTCTCTAGCTCATGTCTTTTGAGATCGACGCGTTCATACATACGGACGTGCAGAGACGGAAAGCTTCAACGGATTTCAAAATCAGCTCTGCTTTGAGATCACAATATCTCGAAAAACAGTGAAAATATATGCAATTAAATTTCTTGTTTCTTACTATAGAAACAAGAAATTTAATTGTATATACTATTAAACGCATTTACCAAAATATCGAATTCAAATTTTAAAGCCTTAAGTTCAAAACTGTTATACAAACATGCAATACTTTTATGATTTGAAAGACTAAAACTAACTATTTATTTGTATATGTAAGTATTTTATATAAGATGAATAAGAGCTTATATAAAAAATTACATGTCTTTGCGACAGCAAGGTGAATATTGCAGCTATAAATTTTGTATGCAATCTAGGTATAAATGAGAATTGTAGAAAATTTATAACTTTATTTGGTAAATATTTTCGCATGGGTTTATATATATCAGTTAAGGTAGAGTTAGCAAATATGCTAACCATTGCTACATGTATAACAGATAGAGGCTGGTGAATATATTCGGGGAATACGTCTCAACCTACATCTACAGTGTCAACTATTTAAAAATCTAGTATAACAGCTTGAATTTATAATATATATAAACGAAGAGTGATGGTTAAGATATTTGCTAACTCACTTTATATCAGAAAATACGTAAAGATATTCACCAAACTAGGAATTTCAAATAAGATATTCACCGTTTTTCCTGGAACTGGTATATCATTGTCCACGAAAATATATAGGAATCTGAATTTGCAAAATTACTATGTACATACATATGTATGTTATTTTTCAATTCACATGACGAATAGATGTCATTTCAATATTTCACCTGTACTCAATAAATAAAATATTATGTTGCAAAGTTCTTACCATTTTTTCAAAATGTGTGTGTTATAGACATACAATACAATAGTTCCAACTCCATCCCCAACCTACAATTTGTATATTGCTTTTTTGAATATTACCAGACTGTTAAATAAAAAATGGTCACTCTGCTGCAACAGCTGATTAAAAATAGGTATTAAATGAAAATGTTGTTTTATTGCGCCATCTAATGTTCATTAGGCAGAAGTAGTCCTGGCAGACACCATTAAGTATATATGTATAATTTTGCTGAACATTTGACCATCTCGGTCGAGCGCATAAAGCGAAATGATTGTGCTTTCGTATATTTTCGTAGCTCGAACCTAAAAGTAAGGATCCGAGCGAACCCAAAGCTGTGTGGAGTTCTAAAGCCCCAGAAAAAGCGTGCAAAAAGATTTCAACTAGTTGTCTAGTCTATGTGCTCTCTCGTTAGTGGCACCATCGAGCTATCAATATAGCGATTGTCAAATATCGCGGTGGTTATCGATAGCGTTGTCGATATTTTTGCGCTTCACATCAGATAAATACATTTTGGCGCGTTCTTCAATTTGAGCGTAAAAAGCTTAATTGTAAAAATATTACTATATTATATGTTTATATAAAATTGGAAATATTTCAAGAGGTCTGGGGACCGAAAATTTGCAAAGTGCCTCATATGTGTAAATGAATATAAAACTAGCGGCAGGTAAATCCAGCTGAATTTTCCTCTATTGGAAGCTTTTTTTGCTAATACTGCATTCCCGCGACGTCAGTAGAATCAGAAAGAGCATTCAGCAAGGCGGACCAAATTATTAATATTCTAAGAGGTTTATAATATATGATTAGATGGTCTGGAAAATTTATTTAACAATAAGGTTCTATAATATGCCCACAATATCAATCCACAAATGATTCATGCAGTCGAACCGTTTCAACTTCAAAAGTTTATATTCTAATACAATTATTCTCAATGGCAAATCAGCTAGCAGCTAATAAAGTTTAACAATTTCATAACGAATTCTTAAGCGCCTGGAACACGCTCATTTAAATTAGTATCGTTTTGATCAATCGAGACGCACGCAGATACATAAATATGTACATGTGTGCTTTAACGAACTGACTGGATTGGTGCCAACAAATTTATTTGTTCAAGCCCCTGCGATATTAATTAGTCTCTTGTGAGTTATGGTTTAGAAACGTACAGTAAATTTCTTGAATAAGTTTTATATAAATTTCACACTCCACTTAAAGTATAACTTATATGATAATTCGCTTTCGCTAGGTACACCTGCTCAGCGCTGGGAGAGTATTGTGCTAAGACACGCTAATTTTACTTGAGCGATTGGGAAACCGCCAAGATCTGGATCTGTAAATTCCGGCGGATGGGCTTAGCTTCGTTTCACTCACAAGACTTCTCTAACGCACGGCTACGTGAACTTACTCAGTCTGCACCAATGTCCTAGTTGGTGCCGCTGACGATCCTGGTTGCCTCTTTTGTCGTCGCAAGGATTCCCACTGGATGCCCTTGCTGTTCCCACGATGTCCTGGGAATACTTTGAAGTCCTGAATTACGACTCGCGTTGACTTTCACGTATTAGTTTTACTTCGGCACTCTTATTACTCTGAATTTCACTTTTAATAATCACCATTTTTTTAACTTCCCGTATGGAGCTGCCGGTGACCTTTTAGCCCAGCCACAGGCCCTGCTTCGGGTGGTCTTTCTGACGCTTGAGCTCATAAAAACGGTAAAGTGGCGTGATCTGGGTGACGCCACTTTCCTGCCAAATTGCGTGGCAGCCACCCATTGGCCGGCACCTCGGATAACGGTTCCCGTGCATATACATTAATACGTACATACCAATATTGCTCTTCACAGTGCATATTAAATGAGGAATCTGAAAATTAAATAGTTCCTCACATAAAGTATTGATTCGGGAAACTTTCTTTCTGGCATAACAAAAACAGAAATTGTGAAATTGAAGCACTCTTGCGACATAAAGAAACAATGATTTCTCAATCTGCGTCTGCATGTAAAGAGATCGCAACTCCCTCCTGATATCAGTTCAGTGTCAGAGGTACGACTATTTAGACCTCGATACAATACATAAAATATATAGGAAATACAAAATAGTATGTACATTGAGCAAATCGAGCAAGCGAATACGTTGTTTGATTATTTATTTATTATAAAACAAAATGAATAAGCCGTTAAAATGTTTGATTTTTCATAGCAGATCCAATCTTATGGAACAATTTATTATTATATTTAGCGATTTCCACTATACGAATCAATTATCCCGGCAAAAGAAGGGCGGAGTCCGATTAAACGTAGTTCGGTATTTCAGAGCGATCCAATATTATTTTGAAGATTTTTACTTTCCAACCATTTTAACATTATTTGTATATGAGTATGGTAATGGTAATAATTTTTTTTTTTTAATATTGATATAATTTTAAATATATCAGCTAATTTTATTATGTTGTTTAAGCAACGACTACACATTAAAATTTGATAGTTTTTGTTTTTAAATAAATCATTTATTTATATATTCATACCTTTCGGATTCACCAAATATTCGAATTTTTTCTGATGGAATTTAACTGCGACCCTCAAAATATGCTAATGAATTAGTTAGTTATCTTTAATATATATTAATTTTTATTTTCAGTAATAATTTACTTTTTTCTATCTTTTTTAATTGTTTAGAAGTTTAGAAACTTCCGGTTTTTTTTTTTTTTTCTATCTTTTTATTTTATCGTGAGTGCCAAAACTAGAAGATCTCAATCGTTGTTAATTAGCAATATGCTTAACACATTAGTGATCATATAAAAAAACAAAGCCTTAATAAAAATCGATCCATCAAATTAATATGTTCAACAAATTTTATATTACTTTGACAAATAATTTACATTATACAACTCAACAAAAAGAGATGATCCAAAATCTCGACGATATTATTTATAAATTTATAAGGTACATTGACAAATAAGCTAAAAATCATTAAGTCTTCACTTTAAAAACTGCATATTATAGAATATTGATTTTAGTTGAATAAATTTCTCTTTTATGAATTTCATTATATATGTATACGTAGATATATATATAAATATATATATGTTATATATATATATTTTTTATTATTATTTATTTATTTATGGTTTTTTTTTTTTTTTTTGTAAACTCAAAAAGCATTTAAGAAGTTGTATGCGTTTACATATTGTATTTATACGCGTTAATATATTGGTATTTTTATCGCAAATCAGGATCCTCGTCTGCGGCCTTTTTAATACGTAGCAATATTGTTGTATACCATTGATCTAAGCGTGAGATGCTATCGTAATCTTTTACTGCTTCTGTAAAACCCTCGATATTCTGCTCCTCAAGGTGCTCACATAGAACCTACATAAAAATGTATTTTATTGAATGAAAATTTAAGCTACAAAATCTTAATTACCTTGATAAGTTTAAACTCTCGTGAATCTTGGAATGCCGGGTATTGCTGCGCATATTTTTCGATTGCGTGTTGCGCATTCAACAAATCAACGCTTAGATGACAAAGAGCGGCACGAAAGAAATACTCCTTAGCGCTGTATTTCAACAACGAGCTCTCTAGTGATGAGGCAGCTACCTGCTCATATATCGATATTGCTTTTTCATAATCCTCCAGTTGGGCTGCATATTGGGCAACTTTTAGCATACACTTATTCGCAGAGCTTACAGACTCTTCGCCCTTAAAATAATCTGCCGCTTGTTCATAGTGTTGAATGGCTTTGGCCTTCACGTCACCAGATAAATTACAAATATTTAATTACTTTCCAGTCTGTACTCTAAATGTTCACATATATGATAGGTGCTTACCAGAGTAGTTGGGTCGCTTTCATACATTTCAGCAATGCTCTGATGATGCTTGGCTGCCATTGTAAAGCGCCCCATATCTGTGTAAATGTCTATGGACTTCATCAAACAGTTGACGGCGCTTTCCACATCTACTTTCTTGTAGCAATTCGAAGCATCCACGTAGCAAGTGCCTGCATCGTGGCGGCTGCCAGCTCGTCCATGGAGAGTGGCTGCCTCACAGAAGCATTCACCGGCTTTACTCCAGTTCTTCGACATTTTAAACATATTGCCAGCTCGCTGATAGCACTCAATAGCATCTTCAATTTTATTGGAGCCACTGCAATGATTTATAACAATAGAAATTGTGAATAAAAACAATGCATATCACTCGCACTTATGACCGTATATTCATCCATACGAAATCGGGTCTATCAAATAATAATAAGCATCAATAATTATGTCTTTTATAGTTTTGTAGTTTCCCAAGTGTGCCAATTAATAGTCATAATCTCAGCATAAATATGCTTATTAAATATAAATACAAATTAATAATAATAAAACAATCAATTCGTAAATTAATATGTAAATTTATACTTATGAATCATATTTTTGTCCACATTAATATATTTATTAAGTTTAATACACATATTAGAATTTTGGTTAAATCTGTCCTCAATCAATATTTCTGTATGTATTTATGAAATTTATATATGCAATACGTTGTATATATTTTAAAGAATCTCACGCATCGAATGCTCATTAATACAATAATTATAGTGAAATACCTACCTTATTTCTTTACATCGAGCTCAGAAAATAAAAATGAATACGATTGTAACCCACATTACTCACCCAAAAAGTGAGCCGAGAAAACCCTTTTGCTGTGTCAGCTTTTTTTCAGCCTCAGCCATAAGCTGAAGAGCCTTCTGCTCATTGTCCCCCATTATTTCACTTGTGGAATTTTTGTGCACCAATTCGCATTTAGATAACGATTTTCAGATATTCTACACAAATCCGACTTGGACTTTGCTGAAAATAAAATCAATACGAAAAGGAATAACAGTGTGACCAAAGCCTTATAAAATATATTTACTTCCCTATCTCTAAATATATACTAAATAAAATACAACCAACAATGACATGAGCGTCAATGTAAAAAAAAAACAACTATTTTTTAGGCAACACTTCCAAGTAATTTTAGTTTGCACATACAAAAATATTTCCTAGTTACACACTCATTAATGAGCTCTCCTATTAACAGATTAGACATTTCGATTATCATTATTAAAGAACAATTGCAATATCTAAATACCGAAAACTATCTACCTAAAAGAAAACGAGCTAAATATACTGATTCTGATCACTTTAAATCTTTATTACTTTGTATATTTATATATTAAAAATTAATAAAACATATTTTATATAGGTGTATTTTTGTTTTCTATTGACATTACAAAAGCTAATTACTTAGCGGAAAAAACTGAATATATAACTTAATAAATAAACAAGCAAGTAATTTAAACAGCAACGGGAATTTGGAAAATATCGAACATGGAGAAAAAAGCCTTTTTACTTGCACGCTATATAGAAAATTATTGTATTCGGTTTAACTACACATAGACGTAACGAGAATGAATATATGAAGTCAGCCGGCTGTAGTAATTTCTTTTAATGCTCAAACAAACATCTTCTCAAGCATTTTCCTGAGTTTCTCATGAGCATAACGTATCTTTTGGTATAGATCCTTGGAAACTCCGTTTTGGGCGATAGTTGAAAATCGATATGTGCGAAAGTTTTTCTCATGATCCATGTAGGTGATGGCACTCATACGGGGGCATAAAATTATTTTCATATGATCCGAAAAGTTAAGCTAAGTAAGAAACAAAAATAAATTTTAAATGTTTCTTTAATTGAACGTTTATCGTTAGTACCTGAACAGAGCCATTGGTTAAATGCATAACCACTGCACAAGTCGTCCGAAACCAGGAATGAAGATGAGGCATTCGAGAAATTTGATCGTTTTCATCAGGAACATTATTGGCCCCTGCCTTTACCAGATGTTCAGTCATATATCGTTTAAAATATGACAGCAGTTTCATCTTTTTATCCAGTGACTTGCAGTAATCTGTCGTAGTCATATAGGACTCTTTACCTTCCTTATCAATGAAATGCACGTTTAGTTGATTAGGCAACAAAATGAGTTTTGTGGTGTCATTGAACATAACTCCGATGCCCTCATCACACAGCTGATAGCCAAAACCGTATTTATCACTATAGTCGACCCACTTTGAAATCCAAAATAACGGCTGGGCTGCAGGATCGGTATTCTCATCGCCAAGATTTCCTTGCAGTAAACGCGGCTTTTAAAATGGAAGCATATTCACATTCATATCTTTGATATTTAACCTTATACTACATACCTTATCATTAATAAGCTTCGTCAGCTGCTGATGCAAGCTCTCAATATCGCTACGATAGTCTTCATTATGACGACAAACCTGAGCCGACGCTGTAATTGCGTCGTGTAAATTATTCTTCAAAAACGTCGACTCTAAACGAGTATCATCTCGCAGACCATTATATTCCGCCAGCGGCTTACGCTGAGTAGGGTCCTCTATAGTATCGTTAATGCCGATTCGTGGCGCCATTGTTAGGCAAGAGCTGGGCAAAAACACTGGCACTTGTGTCGCCTTAAGAAACTCAAAATTCAGGAGCTGTCCTATTGTAGGACGACTTTCTGGATTAGGTTGTAGCATTGCAATTACCATATCCGCAGCCGGTTTTCTTAAGTAGCTCGGCACGCGATACTCGCATTTTTTTATTTTTGAGTAAGTGTCCTTCAATGTTTTCGTTTCGAAAGGCGGCTGACCAACTAACAACGTATACATAACGCAACCAATTGACCAGATATCCACTTCAAACGAGTGACCCTTCTTTGTCAGGATCTCTGGTGCAATATAGTTAGGAGTGCCGCATAATGTTTTCTTGCGTTCACCCTCGTACTCAATACGTGTTGCTAGTCCAAAATCACCAATCTTCACATGCAACATGTCATTTAAAAATAGATTGCCCAACTTGAGATCACGATGAATGATACGATTGTCGTGAAGATACTTGACACCCTGTATTATTTGGTATATGTAATAGCGGGTTTCAAACTCTGTAATACTTTTACGGCGCTTGTGCAACTCCATCATCGACTACAAGGCAAAATGTTGAAAAACAATTAATAATACATGCGTACCTTTGGTCAAGATATTTATCATTTCAGAATACGTACGCGTTTCTTGCACAGCTCCAGCACAATGTAGATATTCTGAACATCTTCAAAATAGCTGTGAAATTTTACAATATTTGGATGGTTTAGACTGCGGTGAATAGTTATTTCCTGAGCCGTCTTCTCTTTCTGGTTGTGCTTTATCATAAGCTTCTTGGACACAATCTTGCCAGCAAACACATCGTCGGTCTCCACATCAATTATTTCATAACATTTAGCAAATCCACCCTGAAATTGTATTTCAAAATTCTCAGAAATATTTTAAATACATATATAAGCAGAATATATGAACATAAGTACGTACATATGTAGATACATACATTCATTTATTGTGTTGTACGCGCCAAAACAGCCAACTAGTTGTTTGCTGTGTTTGACAACACTAATTTCTGCTCGTAGCTATATACATGCGTGTGTGACTACACAAACCTGCACACATACATGCATGCAGACATAACTGCATATCGCGAAAACAGCAGGAACAAAATGTCCAGGGCAAACAATGCAATCGCCTATGTGTAGGACGGACTCCGCATGTTTTCCCTGTACTTTTTTTTTTTTTTTAAATCAGTGTGCGAGACACACCTAACACTTACCTTACCGAAAAAGCGCATACGCTTATAGGTCTTACGGTGATTAGAGTCAAAAAGACGATCAGGTATATCCGTGCTCTTATCCTCGGGTTTTGCGGCCATTTTTTCAGTTTTACCTTTTTTAGGCTGACTCGTTTATTTTAGTTTTCTATATCTGCTCAGCCTGCTTGCTTCTTTTGATTGCTCAGGCTTATTTTTGTGCACTGCACGCAAATATTTACCCCAAAGTGTATTATAAAATATGATAACAAATTCACACTAACAATGATCTAATACAAGATACCCAGACCGACACGATTTACAGGCACACAGTGTAGAACGCGCCGAAACAGTTTATTTTATTTGAATGCCAGTTTGAGTAGTTCGTCAGCGTCACTAAGCCTCAAACGATAACATGTTTTCAACAGCACTGCATGACCAGTGCTGAAAAATGTTCACAAAGAGCACTCGTAAACGTTAAAATTTAAATTATATATATCGCCAGCATAAAATTATGGTTTTTGGACTTTAATGAAATCTAAATTTGTGTGAGTTGCATACAGGCATCATTAAATTTAGTTTAGTAAATCTAATAATTTAATATTTAAACTTGTATACTTTAACAAATGACAAATACTATGTATTGGAATGTCTGGCCTGTCACTGAAGCAATAAATGTAGAGATCTGGCATCACCGCCCGAAAAAATTTGCAAATTGCTTACATTTTACAATATACATTCAATGATTTATTTTCGATGGTATTAATTAATGTAGTCGAATAACAATATCTGAGCCCTAATTGAAACGATACAGTAGGTTGATTTACCGTGTCGAATATCCATTATTAAAATCTTTAAATTGCTTCAGCTCATTCAACATTACTGGTCTCCATATGAAAAAACCATTCTGGCTAGAGAATAAATACTGCCTAACCGAATATATTGGAATTACCAAGATATATTTCAATGTTTATTGGATTTTGCGAGCTCCAATAATATTAGCTCTTGCTTGCTTATCTAAAGTACGGATGCATTTAGAAATACATTCCATTTAGAAATACAGATGTATGTACATACATATGTATGTATGTATGCTTGAATCATATATTTTTCTTACTTGTATATTGGCATTAGTTCAGTTTTAGGTTGTTGCGGCGCTTTTTCGATGGCTTAGAAGTTAGCTTGCTGTCTACTACCAGTTTCAGTGATGCCTTAGGTAGATTGTTTTATAAATGTTCTTTACAATTAAATTATTACATTATCATATCAATAGTGTTGTTTTATAGTTCGGTTTTATTTTTATTTTTTAAGATTTACGCAGTCTCGAGTGCCTTCTGTCTCTTCCTTGTTGTACGTATCCTTGTGTGTGTCAGAGTTAGCGTGTGCAATGGAGGAGAGATTTGCGTTTTGCATATATGTATGTGTGTGTAGCCGATCGTATCATGATGGACACTACAGAATTTCTAAAGTTGAACAAAAAATATCCGATCCAGGCATTCTCAGCTGGATCCCGAACTCCCAACGGCTAGCCCGCGTTGTAAACGCAGCCATTCCACAAATTCATCCAGCATGACGGGCCCTAAAATTGAAAATGATTAATAAAGCATGTATGCTTATCGCGCGTATTAACTGTTACGTACAGGCTCCATCAATATCATAGTTTGACAGATCAATACAGATTGTGCGCGAAAACTCGAGTATATTACACCATTGATCCTTATTAATAACCTTGTACTTCGATTGCTCTAGGAATTGCGCAAATTGTGGATACAGTGTCCAATGCTTGCCAAGAAGTAATTGTAGCATCGCCTTAGCCGTCAGAATATCCATGCTTCGCTGATCCGAGTCCTGCATAAGAAAAATTAATTCAATTGGTGTATATACATATATGTATTTATTCTTGCAAGATTATTTTTACCTTGGCAAAATCATAGGCGTATCGATATATACTCTTGAAGGAGTTGGGATCGTTGAGTATGCTACGCAGATAGTCCAGTTTCACAACCATTTTTGCTGTCGAATCACATTCGAGATCCGTGAGACCTTTTAACCATTCTTGCTGACTGAAGAATCCCATCTGTGTGGCACCCATTTTGTAGGCGAGCACAAGCATCACTATATTCTCGGGCTCAACGCCAATATCTTCACAGAATTTCTCCATGCCATCTGGTCCTATAAACACGAGTGTTTATGCTTTTTTCCTTTTCAGATCACCAACTTTTGTTTTACTCACCCAGTGTATCAGGCTCATCGGGCGTGGTGTATTCGTGGAACCAGGCGAGGCAGCGTTTCTGGCTAAAGCTGTCTTCTGCTCTGATATGGCGTCTAGTACAAAACAAAAAATTTTATCAATATAATTATCTACATATGTTGTTTTGTATAGCTAAATGAATTGTCAACAGCATACTTAGCCATAAACCATTTAAGCTCATATATTTATACTATTTTAATTATTTTTCTTGAGCATTCGCTCCGATGTTGACGTATTATTCAATGTTTTCAATTTAGTAGTGCTGCCAACTAAAAATAGCAATAGTAAACTTAATGAGGATGCCAATACAAACAAAAAGAGACGAAACATTTTAAAATGAGCATTCGTACACATTTATACATATACATACATATGTATATATTGAAGCCCATTAAATATGTGCAGCTCGGGTAGGTCTGAGAATCGGCCAATATCTATTTCATATTGCCCTAAATGTAAGGGATGGGGCATTTCACTTCATATTCCCTTTTTTGTTTTTTGGTTTTCATACCCTGAACCCATTGAAAATGGGAAATCAGGGTATAATGGTTTTCTTAAAAGTATGTAACAACCGGAAGGAGGCGATATAAGACCCCACAAAGTTTATATATTCTTGATCAGGCTGACGAGCTGAATCGATTTGGCCCTATCCGTCTGTCTGTCCGTATTTATGAGCGCGTCGATCTCAGAAGATATAGGAGCTAAAGACTTCAATTTTTTTTCTTAAATGTCCGTATATACAGCGCGCATATCGAGTTTGTCATTAAAAAACGATAACGCATTCCGATATTTTTATCGAAAAAAAAACCATATCAAAGATCAGTTATAAAATTATATCTCCTACATCTTTAAAGGTAGTCCCTAAATTTAAATGTATATTAAGATGCATTTTATACAATTTCGGTTTTTGTTACAATTTACCCCCACCCCTATGTCCACCCCCTCACCATAATATTTGTAAAAGACGTACTTCAAATACTAGAGACTTGTGCTACGGAATATACATACATTTTAACAATATGCGTGTTTGTGTGTGTGCGTGTGTTTGTTTGTATGCGTGTGTGAAATAAAATATAAGTTGCTCGAAGAATAAGTTGCATAATTAGATAATTAATATTAATGTATTGTTTAGTTTTTGGCTTAATAAACTTTTTTTTTTTTTAGAATTTTTAGCCTATTCTAGCTTATATTTTTGAGCAATTTGGCCTATTTTGTCGTTCAAAATCTGGCATATCGATATCGTGTCCCTATGCGTATAGAATACACAAGTATGCATACAAAATTTCAGCTCTCTAGCTCTTATATCTTCTGAAATCTATGCATTCATACGAACGGACGGACATGGCTATACCGACTCAGCTCGTCGTCCTGATCAAGAATATACATATATACTTTATGGGGTCTGCGATATTTCCTTCTGCCCGTTACATACTTTTACACAAAACCATTATACCCTGATTTCCCATTTTCAATGATTCAGGGTATACAAAATAATCGTGTTTGAATTGCACTAAAATAAACTAAATTACTTAGTGAACGACCCAATAAATAGAATGTGTGGGCTTATATAAAAGAAAAACGTAGCCTAAAATTATCAGGAACGCACACACACGCGCACGCAGCCAAACAAACACAAGCACACACACACACGTGCACATATACAGGCGATTGCGCTTGGGTTGCGCTGCAGTGTTGATAGTATTATGAAAATTTATTTGTTGAATAATTTGAAATCTAGACGTACGATCCAGATGAAACTTTCAGTACGTAATCATATTGTTTAAATGTATGTATATTCGGAAGCTGAAGTCTCTAGTATTTGAAATACGCCTTTTACAAATATGTCTAGCTCTTTTGACTTCTGAGATCGACGCGTTTATACATACGGACAGACGCGACGGACGGACGGACAGACAGGCGGACAGAGACAAATCGACTCAGCTCGTCGCCCTGATCAAGAATACATATACTTTGTAGGGTCTGCCACGCCTCCTTCTGCCTGTTACATACATTTTAACAAAACCATTTTACCCTGAGTTCCCATTTTCAATGGGTTCAGGGTATAAAAACGATGGTTAAAACTTCGAAATAGCAACTAATTATTATTAGATTTGCCAAAATACTGAAAATACGCTTTCTACAAATTTTACGGGACTTTCTCGAACCGAAATCTCTATCTCTAAAGATGTAGGAGATATGCTTTAATAAACCAACTCGATTTGCCATATCTGCTTCTGAGTCAATATAACCATGTCTTTCTGTTGGTATGAACGTTGGGATCTTAGAAGATAAAAGAGCTTCGCCAGCAATTTGTAACCCACGTATTTCAAGTTCTAGAGGAACTCCAAGCGGAGTCGCTGCTATCTGTGCAGTTTGCAGACCGAGGGTATCTCTCCTAGTCGAGCAGTCTTGACTAGAGCACTCATGTTATTAACAGAGAACCGGCGGCTGCGCGCTGGAATTGATAGAGAGAGTTGAATGAAATGCATGTAAATACATGGCAGCTGAGGATTCGTGAAATAGGCGCCGAGCCGAATGCGGTTGGATACGAATTCAAGCCGTAGTTGTGCGCACGACTGCAAACGAGACACACGTCGTTTCTATCGAAATTAATAAATCGTACGTAATAATACCCTTAAGAGGTATTAGTTAATAAATAGAAGAAAATGCTACCATTTAGTGAAAATAACCGTGCTCTGAAGTGTGTCAATGGATATGTATTCAACATTATCTGTTGCATACTATTCGCGTTACTTGGTAAGTTGTTAGAACATCCCTTTGCTCAAGGGAAGGCATCAGGGTGGGGAAAAATCAATAGTATGGAGGACACATCACATTGCTGACACAATGGCACATTGCTGACACAAAAAAAGTAGCAAGCTAGATTTAATTAATATTAATATTTTTTCACAGCGAGCAGCGCTGAAGCTCTTCAGTTGAGCGCCTTTACAACTAAAACGCCAAGGGTTTCTAAATATACTACTAAATCGCCATCGGTAAGAGATGATCATCCTCACACATTTCAGCTTGTCTTCAAGTGTCAAATACTCTTGCAGGCATCTTCGATGAATCATGATGCTACTACCTCGATTTATCGCTTAAATGCTACTAATGGCATCACCTGCATTCTAATGCAAGTAGATGGTCTAATAAGTATCCGATATCGGAATAAGTTAAACGAGGATGTGGAGGCCGACCTATATATGCCGGATAATCCAGTCTTGAGTGGCGAGTGTGACAATACGAATTTGGAAATATTGACCATGGACTTCAAGGGCTTTTCGCTATCTATGACTTTCAAAAAGGTAAAGAACTGAGAATTTGCTATTGGGACCAAAATGTCAGAGGTTAAATAAAATTAATTTCAACTACACACATGCATAGTCGTCAGGCGGCGAGGGCTGGTACATCAACGTTTTTGAGCTAACATACTCCTCATCGAATCCATTATTCGAACATCCCGACCGTCCCAATTTAAATGTGAAACTGACCTCTCCAGCACAAACACCCATGTATTTCCCAACACCTGTGGGCAAGTCGTACCTTTGTGACAAGGAACAAACTGTGATTTTGTATGCCCCTCACGATTCCGGCGACCAGTCTGGTCACATTGCGCGTCTTTACTTGCGCGACATGCATATGCAAAGCTTTATGTTCAAGGAGAGCGGAAAATGGGGACCATCCTTCCACTGTAGTGCCACCGGATCCTATCGCGATGAGACGGCACCCTTAGCCGTAGGCACAGCACTGGCCATTGCGGTTCTATTGACTATTTCGGGCTACGGTGGTTGGCGGTGAGTAACCCAACTATTGACTAACTAAGCGTATTCCAATACGAAACGTATCAAATGCTTGAGCATTCATAGACAAGTAAAGGCTACCCTTACTACATTTCCAAACTTTAAATTCGAAACTTGTAATACTTATGTATACTAATTCATTTTTTTCAGGTATTTCAAAGTCAAGAAGGTTCAGTACGGGTCGATGGAGTAAATTAAGCATCAATGTACTACAATTAATTTGTTTAATTGTTTTTGAATCATACCTTTCTAATGTTATTTGTTGTAGTCAGTATTGAAGTATTTAACTATATTATCATGTTCTTGAACTCAAAATTGTGAGTCATTAGAACCACAAACATAACTGTTACAAAATTATATATATATATATATCGAAAATTTTGTAACAGTTATATATATATTTAAATATTCGATATAAATAAATGCAAATGTCTTCCATATAGCTAATATTATGTAAAATGTTAATATATATATATATATATATATATATATATATATATATATATATATATATATATATATATATATATATATATATATATATATATATATATATATATATATATATATATATATATGTATCATAATTACATTAATGTGCATTTTTAAATATATATAGTAAGTATTACACACCTAATCGCATAATAAATTCCAAAAATGTAAAATCTAAACTCTGTTTATTATACATGCAAAATTTAAAGAAGGAAACTAAAACAGATAGACCTCCTATATCCCACAGCTGAAGCATGGAAACTAGTGCCAATCTATAAATATAACAAAATTAGTCACATTACAAAATTATGAATTTAACCTTTCACATTTTGTAGTGTACCGGCGATCATGATACAAAATAAATTATTCTATATGTTCGCACAGTAAAATGAATATGAAATTGCACTACTCAAAATAATATATGAAACATTTAATTTTTTTCTTAAAAATCTTCTAACATTAATAATTCATGTATACACAGTTATTTTATTACACAAAAAAAATTAAATAAATAAATAAATTATTTAATCAACTTGAATAAATATACATATGTATTTCAAAGTTCAACCATTTCATTTCCATAATAAAGGTTAGCGAATTTATAAAGACACAAACAAATAATTTAGATATTTAAAACAATGAGATACCTGATACCAGCCATCTCAACGAAGATTTATTCATAAAAATATTTGGTAACAAGTAAGATAGCTCTAGTCGAGACTGCTCGACTACGAGATCCCCTGAACGCTACAAGCAACTGATATTTCAATAATAGTTAGCACACACACACATGTATACAAACAAATACGCACACGCACACACATACACATACAAATAAACACACGCATACCCACACACACACGCATATACAGGCGTTTGCGCTTTGGTTGCGCTGCAGTGTTGGCAGTGTTGCAGTGTTGCAGTGTTGAATAATTTAATTTCTAGACGTACGATCGTAATGAAACTTTCAGAACGTAATCATAATGTAAATGTATGTGTATACCGAAGCACAAGTCTCTAGTATTTGATATACGACTTTTACAAAAATGAGGGGGAGGGGGTGGATTTATGGGTGGGGGGTAAATTTTAACAAAAACCGAAATTGTATAAAATTCATCTTAATATACATTTAAAATTTGGAGACTCTAGCTTGAAAGATGTAAGAGATATAATTATTTAAGTGATCTTCGATAGGATTTTTTATCGATAAATAAATATCGGAATGAGTAATCGTTTTTTGTGATAAACTCGATATGCGCGTGATATATACGGACATTTTAAAAAAAAGTTGAAGTCTCTAGCTCTTATATCTTCTGAAATCGACGCGTTCAAACATACGGACAGACGGACGGACAGACAGACGGACAGGGCTAAATCGACTCAGCTCGTCGCCCTGATCAAGAATATATATACTTTATGGGGTCTGCCACGCCTCCTTCTGCCTGTTACATACATTTCAACAAAACCATTATACCCTGATTTCCCATTTTCAATGGGTTCAGGGTATAACAAGTAAGAAAACTCTAGTCGAGACTGCTCGACTAGGAGATACCCTGAACCCTCCAATCTAATATTCTACTCACTCTATACTACGTTTAGGCACACATGCATACACACGCACGTATTAGAACGCGCTCTGCTAACTGCGCAGTAAGCAGCAACTGCGCTTGTGCTGCGCTGCAGGGTGAGCAATATAATACGAATTTATTTGTTGAATAATTTAATTTCTAGCCGTCCAATCTGAATGCAACTTTCAGAGCTTGATCATAATATTCAAATGTATGTACATTCCAAAGCACAAGTCTCTACTACTTGAAATACGCCTTTTACAAGGGTGAGGGGGAGGGGGTGAATTTGGGGGTAAGGGGTAAGTTTTAACAAAAATCGAAATTTTATAAAATACACATAAGTCTACATTTAAAATTTGGAAGCTCTAGCTCTAAAGGTGTAGAAGATATAATTAAGAAACTAGCTTTCGATAAGGTTTTTAATCGATAATAAAATATCGGGAGTTGTTATCGATTTTTAGTGATAAACTCGATATGCGCGTGACGCACACGGACCTAAGAAAAAAATTTCAAGTCTCTAGCTCTTATATATTCTGAGATCGACGCGTTCATACATACGGACGGGCGGACGGACGGACAGACAGACGGACATCGCTAAATCAACTCAGCTCGTCACCCGGATCAAGAATATATATACTTTGTGGGGTCTGCCACGCCTCCTTCCGCCTGTTACATACTTTTAACAAAACCATTATATCCTGATTTCCCATTTTCAATGGGTTCAGGGTATAACAAGTAAGAAAACTCTAGTCGAGAGCGCTCGACTAAATACTACCCTGAACCAAACTAATAGAAAAGCACATTTAGTATGGTTCAAATTTCAATTTCGATGTATTTAAAAATATAAATGAAATAGAAAACTCATCTAATTAAATATATAAAAATTTTGAAACAATTAAAAAAAAAGAATTGCGTCATGCTCTGGGTTTGAACCCGAGATCTCGTGATCAAGCGCCGCGCTTTCTTCCTTGACGCCACCCTTCTGTTCTGATTCTTAATGTCAAAACTGAAATAGATTCACTGCTGCAGCGCCATCTACCAAATCTAAGTCAAACTAACTGCTGATGTGACTTTAAGAATGTGCAAGAACAACCAAACTAATAAAAACGTACATATAGTATGGTTAAAATTTCAATTTCGATTTTTGAAAAAATATAAGAGAAATTTAATCAAATATATAAAAATTTTGAAGCAATTAAAAGAAAACTACAATATGCCCAGCAGGATTTGAACCAGAGACCTCGCGATCGAGCGCCGCGCCCTCTACCATGACGCCACTCCTCTGTTCTCATTTGCAATGTCAAAATTGAAATAGATTCACTGATGCAACGCCATCTAGCAGAACTAAACAAAACTAACTGCTGATGTGATTCTAAGAATGTGCTAGAAGATGTTTGAATGTATGTGTGCACACGTATTGGAAAACTGCTGTTGATGCAGCACGTGCGTTTGTTAATTGGCCAAACATTTTGTTATTTTTTAACGTCGATTGACTAAACCGAATTTAATGAAACTTTCAGTGTATGATCTACATATTCTATTGAACATTTGGCATTTAAAAAAAAACATGTCAAATCATTCACAATTAGCTATACTAGAATCTGACCTTCACTGGGGATTCTGGTGAATTTGGAGCCGGTATCCAAAATATAACAAAAACCGAAATTGTATAAAATGCATTGGAATATATTTTTAAAATTTGGAGACTATAGCTCTAAAAATGTAGGAGATATAAATTTATACCTTTTGCGCTTAGGTTGCGCTGCAGTGTTGGCAACATAATGAGAACTTATTTGTTGAATAATTTAATTTCTAGACGTACGATCGTAATGAAACTTTCAGAACGTAATCATAATGTTAAAATGTATGTGTATACCGAAGCTCAAGTCTCTAGTATTTGATATACGACTTTTACAAAGATGAGGGTGAGGGGGTGGATTTAGGGGTGGGGGGTAAATTTTAACAAAAACCGAAATTGTATAAAATACATCTTAATATACATTTTAAATTTGGAGACTCTAGCTTGAAAGATGTAGGAGATATAATTATTTAAGTGATCTTCGATAAGGTTTTTTATCGATAAAAAATATCGGAATGAGTTATCGTTTTTTAGTGATAAACTCGATATGCGCGCTGTATTTACGGACATTTTAAAAAAAAGTTGAAGTCTCTAGCTCTTATATCTTCTGAAATCGACGCGTTCAAACATACGGACGGACGGACGGACGGACAGACAGACGGACAGGGCTAAATCGACTCAGCTCGTCGCCCTGATCAAGAATATATATACTTTGTGGGGTCTGCCACGCCTCCTTCTGCCTGTTACATACATTTCAACAAAACCATTATACCCTGATTTCCCATTTTCAATGGGTTCAGGGTATAACAAGTAATAAGACTCTAGTCGAGACTGCTCGACTAGGAGATACCCTGAACCCTCCTAACTGATATTCGTATCATTATGCACTTCTTTTATGCACGCACACAAGCATCCACCCTCACGCGCCCGCGCTCTGCTAACTGCGCAGTAAGCAGCGACTGCGCTTGGGCTGCGCTGCAGTGTGGGCAATAGTATGAGAATTTACTTGGTGAATAACTTCTTTTGTAAACATACAATCTAAATGAAATTTTCAGGGCGTAATTATATGGTCAAAATGTGTGTACATTCCAAAGCACAATTCTCTAATACTTGAAATACGTTTTTTGCAAATTGGGGGCGAAGGGGGCGTGGTATCCAAAATCTGTTGATTACAAAATGTTTGTATTCATTATCTGTATATACACAGTAAATCTGAACTCTCTACGTCTAATAGTACTCCGATGAGGCTAAAAAAAATATCAATTTTTCGATTATTCTCGATAAAAAAGTTATCGGATGAGTTATCGAAAAAATAAAGCAAACTCGTACTGCGTATGGTATACACGAGTATGCACACAATTTCAGCTCTCTAGCTCTTATATCTTCTGAGATCTCGGCGTTCATACGGACGGACGGACAGGGCTATATCAACTCAGCTCGTCGTGCTGATCAAGAATATATATACTTTATGGGGTCTGCGATGATTCCTTCTGCCTGTTACATACTTTTACACAAAAACATTATACGCTGATTTCCCATTTTCAATGGGTTCAAGGTATAATAAGGACCCAACCTGTATCTAAGAGTGCAGAGCGTTTCAAATTGTATTATATCACAAAAAAATAACAAAAAAACTAGATACTTTATCCACTATCTGCTCAATTTTCAGATAGCTGAAAGTTTTGCTGATCTTACATATATCGTTTACGCTAGTAACAACCGACTTAAAGTCAAGTTTGGTTATCTAATACGATTTCATTTTAAGGCAAATGGTTATATGCCTAGTAAAATATATTCTATATTATACACGATTTTGACTTTTGCTCTAAAAATACCATGGAAGGTCAAAAATGTGGGAAATAAATACTCGATTTGTCAGACATGAAAACTTAAGATTTTAAATACCAGTTTACATTAAGTTTTTTAGTTTAAATTTTGAATATATTAGCTTCAATGTAAAATTTTCAGAAAACACTTTTCCCTTAAAATACATTTTTATATACGTACGTTTGTTCCATTGCTTCGTAGATATAAGAGAAACTAATCAAAAATATTTATTATTTTTGTCAGAATATATTCGGAAAACTTCTTATTTAAGTTTTATTGGTTATTAGTCTTCAAATTTAACTTTTGGGAATTTTAAGACAAATCTTTTTTCTGTTTAGAAGCATAGCTAGTTAGGAAATTGTATTTTGTATACCCTGAACCCATTGAAAATGGGAAATCAGGGTATAATTGTTTTATTAAAAGTATGTATCAAGGCGACGAGCTGAGTCGATTCAGCCCTGTCCGTCCGTCTTATCGTAAGATACCTCCTACACCTTTAGAGCTAGAGCTTCCAAATTTTCAAATTCATTGCTTACTGCGCAGTTAGCAGAGCGCGTTCTAATACGTGCGAGTGCCTAAAAGAAGTGCAAAGTAATTAGAACATCAGATTGGAGGGCCAAGCAGTCTCGACTAGAGTCTTACTTGTTTTCCAAATAGTTTTGGGCATAGGCAATCGTTGGTCACCCTAAATTTAAACAAGCTACTTTAATTTTCGGCTTAGACAGTCCTACCATTGAATCATTCCGACATTTAAAGCTTTTTTTGATAATTAATTCTAAATAAATTGTAACGACACTCACCTGCTGCTTTGTTGTGTCGCTATAGTTGTGTAGCTGGTGCGTGCTCTTTTTGATTGGCTATCCATATTGTCACCGATTTCTGGAGCTCTACGTTTACCTCGTGGCATGACTTGTGTGATAAAATTACAAAAATTTACCTTTTTACCAAAGTAAAAATGGCAAAATTTCGATTTGGCTATATGTCAATATATATTTACTACACAAATTTCTTGCTGTGGATCAAGGATAATTTAAAAAAGTTAAAATGCAGCAATTGTTGGATATGTAAGAATGTATACTTACCACTGTCCCTCAGCGCAAGGCAGTTATTGTAACATTATATTACGGCAACATTGACATACATAGGTAGCTAGCTACAATATATCAACTAAAGTTATGAAACAGCAACGATTTGTTTATTTTAAAATTTCGTATGTTTAATTTTGCAGAGTCAACTATGTCCGGTCAATTTTTATTTATACCTGCCATATCTAATCGGTAATAAAGGTGTGTCCTGAATTAAAATTGAGCAAACGGTCCGACACCCGGCAAAAAAAAAAAAAAGGAAATATATATATATTTATATATGCATACATATATATTATATTAATAATAGCAGAAGTAAATGTTCATTTACACAATACAATACATCTAGTGTTTATGTCGATTTATATATCGTCTGCATATAACTGCACAATTTCAGCATATATTGAAAACACCGGCAGCACATTGTATGAGAACTTGGTATCGGTATCGTGGTTGTTTTCGCCATCTCAACCACACACGGAAGCAGCTGATACGCCAGCAGCAGACGGCTGCCTGCGCGTGCTTCTCTTTTTACGTCGTCAAATGAAACTTGCTTGATTATGACGAATTGAAGTGTGTTTTTTATTCCTTTTCAATGTACATACAATGTTTCGCACTCCGTTTAAACAAAATGTGATCAAAAAATTGATATTTACCATCTAAATGTTGATACAATTTATAAATTTACAGGTCTTGGCATCAATGATATCGATATTTTGATATCGATGCGGCGATGTTTTCAGTGTTTTTTGTAGGTATTTCATCATATCATCGAAACGTTGTTTTTATGGCAGCCCTAAAATATTGTAATTGCTGCTATCGATAAATAGAATACCATGAAATTATATTTATCTGAAGTTTAAAAAAAGTGAAATATAAACATAATTGGAAGGAAAAAAATCGAACACTCATTTATATTATAATTATTATATATATAATATGTTGTTGTTTTTTTTTTTTTTTTTTTTTTTTTCAATAAAGATAGCCAATAAATTCAAAATTTTCTATTTTCCGTATTTTCTTCCGATTGCTAACTTTTAAAAACTCCTGTTATGTACATTATGTACATATACACATCGATTCATTATAGTTTTATTAGACAAGGGCTCCATAACTATGAAAATGAAATCAAAAGTATTTATTATTGTCTCTCCGTCTGGTTAGTGATATGATGCATACATATTTAGATACATATGTATGTGTAATCGATAGTCGAAACAATAGTAAAATGCTAAACTGTATGTATGTAACTGTAAAGACCTCAAGTATCTATACAAAAAATATTCCAAAGGAAACTACATATAATTTTGGCACTGCAAGCAAGCAAAATAGAAATAGAAATAGAATCTATGTATGCACAAATGAAATCATTTAGCCTCGACTATTTACATACGCCTTTTTTTAAGTATACAATTCTCCCTAGTATTTCTCAATAGTGATTGCCTTAAATGCTAAACTTAATGTATTTAGTAATAACAATAAAAGTCGACTAAATTTAAATTGAAAATTTGGTTTAGTACTAAAATCTCTGTTGAAGTGTACAAGAGGCACAAATGGCATTGATCGAATATTAACCATTAAGAAAATGCTCCAAGGCATCTGATGTTTCGAAGTCCTTCTCTTCAAGAACAACGTCTTCTAAACACAATTTCGTTGCTTTCGTTTCTATTTCTAAAAAGAAGAGAACAAATTAAAATATAATCATATATATGTATGTACATACTTGGAAGCTGTCCACTTTGTTTGTACTCTTCTAAATCACCGCGAAATGCATCATCGAAAACATCTTGACGTTCCTTTTGAAGTTGTCTTAAATGTTGTTCATGTGTTTGAATCTTTTCCTGATGCTTATCAGCAATCTTCTGTCTGTACTGCTCCAGGTCAATCAGTTTCTTTTGCTTGTGTTTGGATAGCTCAAACTGCTGTGCAAGTACGAATTCCTGTAGCTCGCATTCCTCGCATAGATTCTCTAACTTTTCAAGGTCTTGTTCCAGCTCCAGGCCCAATTTCTCCATAGCTCTAATTACTTCTGTACACTCCTTTAATTTGACCACTAATTCTGGTAGAGCCGAGAGACAACTATTTAGTTCATTTATTGTTGCGCGCTTCTCGTTAGCACTCCGCAACACGGCCGTAATTTGAAACGCCACAGTTTCAGCATTTTCAGCATTCTGTTCGTTGGCTGCGTGGATTTGCTGCCAGCTGTCCTCATATTTTGATAGCAAGTTGCAACCCGCGGCCATGTTGAGCTTTGTGGGTACAACGTCTGATAAATAGACGCTGCTACGACTGGAGAAAATGCTTCCGTTCAAGCTCAAGTGCGACGAATCGAGGTCAGTTGCTTTTGGTGTCGCCTCACTTGGCCGGGGGCCGCTCCCGACACGTTGGCGATACTGTTCCTGTAGGCTCTCTGAAATGACAATACCCTCCTGGATTGCATTACTTATTTTCTTTTTTAAGCTACCAAGCATTATATAATAAGCTACGTCTTAGTATTTTAAAAGGCAACTCAGCTGTTAATTAGCGCTGTGGTGTTTTAACACGAAATCAGCTGGTCGAAAAGTGTCAAGAGAGACGAAACTGTCATTTGACAGATCGCTCGTGAGAGCGAAGTCAGATTCATACATATGTATGTACATACATATGTAGATAGTTTGGTAGCGAAGAGAAGTAAAATCTCTTGTCTAATAATCTACAATCAGCTACCACCACTTTTTTGGTTTACTTTGACTACAACTTCCTTCTATAAAGATACTTTATATAAAAACAAAAGCTTTGTGATTAGTGTAGTTGAATATAAATTAGATTAGATTTCTTTAATTTTTTTTTTTTTTAATTAAAAATTTTTACACTAACTTATTAAGAGAGAATGCCGTTTATAGATACAGAATTTTATAAAAAAATACATCCCGAATAATTTTGTACTTAAAAATATCATCTAATCATCAGTCAAATCCACTGTAAGAGCAATATCGGCGGTATATCGTAAATCTGACGAGTGCGTTACCTCCATAGATGATGCGAAGCGTTCTTCTTTTGTCTGCTCCACATTACTCTCAATTATTTCTATATCACTTTCGCTATCGACGATAGTTAGATTTATGCAGCTGGAGTTGTCCGATTCACTTTCGCCATCATAGCGCTCACACCCGTCTGATTGCTCATCTTGGGAACTCACATCGATCGTAAGAATGGCTGGAATTTCATCACATGAAGAAGCTACAGATAGTTCATCAAACTGGATATCCTGTTTGAGCGTTTCATCATCCAACCTTAGCTCCTTAACAATGTCAGTCGACGGCGTGGCGGATGGAAGTTGCCTATTATCGGGTGTTAGATATAGATGTCGACTGTAAGCCATTGCCACTGCTAGAGCTAAATTTTTAGAATTGACAACGTCGGATGTAGGATTTGATAATTTCTCAGGTGATGGGACTGCTAGTTCACTACTAGTGCTTCTTCTATGATGTCTTCGCTTAGATTTCTTCTTGATTTTCCTGTGTTTCTTTTTGTGACCTTTGCTGCGACAGCGGTATTCTCTAGACGAGCTTCTGCTACTGCGTCTTTGTTTGAGATTGTTACTGTGGCAACTTTTACGTCCCCTAGATCCAGCGAGTTCTTCCCTGATGCATCGTTTATAAAAGACATTTCCTTTGCGTCTTTCGTGTCTGTAGTCTAATTCCCGAATTTTTTGTTGACAGTTCGCCCGAGTGCGCTCAACTGACCATTTGTTATGTCGTATCGCACTGTTTATTGTTCGTCCTAGGAACTTTTTGTTTGGTTTACCCAGCGGATTTATTTTGCGCTCTTGTGGCACATGACATACATTGGAATCTTGACGTGGCGATCCGCACATAAGCTCTGCAATTGCTAGACTAAGACAAATTAGGAAAAAACCTAGGTGATGGACAATAAAGATATTTTACTTTGTGAGAGCTGAGTCGTCCATACTCCCTATACTATTTATTTATACACAACAGATGTGTTTTCCCAAAGTAAGCAATAACTGTAAACACTCCATGGTCACCCAAATATTTTACATTAGCCCTAATGCTAATAGCAGTTTAATGTTAATATTCCCCGGCAAAGAAGTGAAGTTATTGACCAATTTTGTGCACTTAGTATTGTTCCAAAATTTACTTTAAGTACTTTTATTGACTTGCTGGCTTCGTACTTAAGTGTCCTGCTCAAGCTATGCTTCTTTTGATCTAACAGCTTTGATGCTGAAAGTGTGACGTCATAGCAGAACTGTTAGCTTACATTAATTGCATTTGCTAACCAAGTTTCGGCACAAACCATGGTCAGTAATTTCGGTAAAAGATGACAAACATAAAACAAATACATACACATATGTATGCATGTATGTACATACATAAATATGTACATATGTATGTATCTTAATCAGAACAACCGCACTCTTTAGATTAATTTTAATTATTTCTGAAACATTATTTTTTTTTATTTTAAGACAATTTATTTATAGTTAATTTTGGTAATGACATGATATGTCAATATCACAGTTTTATCACATTTAGTTGACCATGTTTTATTGTTATTGCCGATTCCCCATCACATTTTTCATCCATTTCACATATTTGCTGACACGCGTATATATGCCTGGAAGGCCTGGGCGGGCACAGCCAATGCCCGTAGACACAACGCCCAGTAAATAATGCTCCTTCGACATCAGTGGGCCACCAGAGTCAGCCTGAGAAGTGTGTAACATAACAACATTTAGTAATCCACTCTTAAGTTGCATACTCACCCAACATGAGTCAATTTGACCATCCTCATATCCTGCGCACATCTGAGTGTCGCTAATGCTATTGGATTTTCCTTGTGCTCGATATGAATGCTCACAGATCTCATTGTTCCATATTTTAACTCTTGCCTTGCGCAAGACATCGGCACGTTCGCCATCTGCCTGGTTCTCTTGAGTCCATCCCCAGCCAGATACTGTTCCGTATTCCGGCACCAAGCTACGATCCTCCTCCTCTGAACTGACACAGCTGGGCTGAATATGTGCCGAAAAGCCCATGGGTTGTACGAGTTCTAGCAGGGCTAATTTTGAAAATTTGGATTGAATCACTCCTTCTATTGACATAAACAAACGGATATTTACCGATATCATGTTGCACATTGTTGCAATCATATTGTGGATGTGGTATAATGCGCTTAAAGTCTACTCGAAAACCCTGGGGCCCGTCGCTGACAGAATTCAGATAATCCCGAATACTATGGACACCTACGACGCCTTGAATCTGCGTGGGTTTCATGATTTTCTGTAGACCATTACAAATACAATGACCAGCGGTAAGTATCCAGCGCTCATGTATAATGGTACCCCCACAAAAGTGGCCACCACGGCGCATTAGACTAACCATGAACGGCATTTCGTTCCGTTCCGCTTCGCTGCCGCCGACGATCTTAGGATTGCGGGCTGTGCAAGGCAGTCCTGTAACTATTGATAAAAAATAACAAAATGATATTATTGAGGAAGTTACTATCATTTTAATATTTTATACTTTTTTTTTGCTATTATTCTTATTATTGTATTTACTTTGATGTATTTCAAAACCTGTTCTGTTTCATTACAGTATTGTTTGATGGAATAGCTTAAAAAGCAACACCGTTTAAAATGTAAATTTAAATTAAAAATGTTAACTATGACATTTATTTAAATTATATGATGTCGATGCACTTACAAGCGATTTGAGCCTGCGCATAATTTACGATATGTATGATTACAAGGAGTTGCGCAAATTTCCACATATCACTACTATTCGAAAAGTGACCGTTACCCATATGCTGGTGCAAACCTAGTCAGCGAACTGTCACAAATATTCTGTGCGCAAATAAATTTATATAGGTTGACAGGCCGACTGAGCTAGTGACTTACTTGCTGCCGTTCTATGCGGATTAGTACTCATTTGACGAGTTTTGTTTTGTTGTTGCTTTTATTTTTGATAAGGAACGGAAGTTTCAACACCTGTTGCCGAGCTTCATGTTTGCTGAAACCGACGCAGTGCGAAGCGACGCTGACGTTGACTTCGACTGCAGCTCGGTGTCACCCAGCATGTGCAGCACGTATTAGCACTTCATATGCTTTATCTGTCTATCTCTTTCTCCGTCTCTCTATCTCTCTCTTCTTTCGTCCCTACTCTCTGTTTCGCTTACACCCACAACATTTTGGGTGCTGCCGAATACAACGAAATGGAAAACGCAAACAAAAGCCAACATCGAATTTGTTTTTGAGTTCGTGCTGCCTTTTTTATGACCCAGTGGAGTTCATGACATTGAACAGTTGACAAATAGTTGAGCTAATATGAGTAAGTGTATTTACTTCAGGTTTACTAAATGTATACATATGAATGTAAAGAAATATTTTATAGAATGGGATATCTCTATTAGCCTTATAATACCTTGAACCTATTGAAAATGGGAACTCAGGGTATAATGGTTTTGTGAAAAATATGTAACAGGCAGAAGGAATCATCGCAGAGCGGGTCGACATTATAATCAATCAGATTGTGTTATAGCTTATATCTCCTACAGCTTAAGAGCTAGAAGCTTCAAACTTGGATAGTTAAGTTACTATTAACCTCCTCTATCGATTTCCCAAATAATATTGTTCCGCCTCTTTGGGAGCGTGGCATATAAAAAATACCCTGTAATTTTGTTAATTTTTGGAGCGGAAGCATCCAAACTTTGCAGCTAGGTTAAGGCTAGCTTGTTCCAAGAGTCCAGTAGGGACGTGACAAATTGAGAAAAACTGAACTTTCTACAGTACTAGAGCTAAACTTAGCTACTAAATTGCTTCAGAGGTGTGAATGAGTATTCTGTAGTTGGTAACGCCCGATTGCAACGTTCTTACTTGTTATACCCTGAGCCCATTGAAAATGGGAAATCAGGGTATAGTGGTTTTGTTAAAAGTATGTAACAGGCAGGAGGAGGCGTGGCAGAACCCACAAAGTATATATATTCTTTATCAGGGCGACGAGCTGAGTCGATTTGACCCTGTCCGTCTGTCTGTCCGTCCGTCCGTATGTACGAACGCGTCGATCTCAGAAGATATAAGAGCTAGAGACTTGAAATTTTTATTATATTTTATTATCGATTAAAAACCTTATCGAAAGCTAGTTATTTAATTATAGCGCCTACACCTTTGGAGCTAGAGCTTGCAAAGTGTATATGTAGATTCATGTCTATTTTATATAATTTCGGTTTTTGTTAAAATTTACCCACCGCCCCTATATCCACCCCCTCACCCTCATCTTTGTAGAAGTCGTATATCAAATACTAGAGACTTCGGTATACACATACATTTATACATCATGATTACGTTCTGAAAGTTTCATTACTATCGTACGTCTAGAAATTAAATTATTCCACAAATAAGTTCTCATAATATCGCCAACACTGCAGCGCAACCCAAGCGCAACCGCCTGTATATGCGTGTGTGTGTGCGCGTGTGTTTGTTTGTATGCGTGTGTGTGTGTGTGTGTGTGTGTGTGTGTGTGTGAGTGTGTGTGTGTGCGTGTGTATGTGCGAATTAATATTGGAATATTAGTTGCTCGAAGGGTTCAGGGGATCTCGTAGTCGAGCAGTCTCGACTAGAGCTTTCTTACTTCTTTTTAATTGAAGAAGCTATATTTTGGGCTTTGATTGAACTTTCGAAGATGGCAACGAATGTAGTCAAATCAAATAATAAACTCTGCCCCACGTACTATGCTTCTTTCAACTAGTGAGCAGGTAAAACAAAAAGAACGCCTATAATGAATGTGAATGTTTCCATAATAACCGATTTAGTATATAATATAACTGCAATTGATGTTAAGGCTGCAAAATGATATTTCCATCCCACCAATATGGTGCTGGTAGCTGCAAACGATAGTAAATAAGGTAATATCATTGCGAAATTGTAATGTAAATTATGACTTTGGCATTAACATTGCCGACGCGAGGCTTTAAAAAATGCAGGTGGCTTGCATTGGGTAAACAATCAGGAATTGAATTTAAATTCCAAAGTAAACGGTCAAATTAATTACAAGAATACAAATCGTGAATTAATATTGGTTAGACAACAATGAAATATGTTATTTTTATCTAGAGAATATTTTCAAACGAAATCGAGTTTAAGACCCAGAAATATTTCACACATCCAAAACCATAATTCCAGGTTCAATGATCAGGGACACTATTTGGTGTCGTTGTCGTTGTCTCGCCATATGCTAATTCATAAGAATCGGTCTGTTGACAACCTAACAAAAATAAATAAATAATTCATAACAATGAGCTAGAGACCTGAGTAGTTCCCTAAAAAACTGGTTAGGTGCATTGACATCCATCGGCCGACAACATTTATATTTATTAGCTTACCTCTTAGACGTATTCAATGTGAAGGTCGTTTCTCCGTATTTTTGTGTTTTTTGTTATTATTTATTTGTTTTCAGTAAAAAGTTCAATGACTGATTTTTTCGGTAATTTATTCCCAAAGAGGAAGTTTTTTAAAGTATTTTTCTGACGCGGGTAGATTACGGAACATGTTAATTAAATCACAAATCAATTAAGAAATTTCTTCTATATTAAGCTCATATATTCAGCTTGGTGGAACTAATAACAGAGTAAGTTCGATATTAATATTGACTTCAATTAAAAATACTTTTCGCTAAAAAAGTCATAAAGGGTTTTGGATTTGCCTAACGGGCATATATGTATGTATATATATTTTGATAAATCAAAAGAATGCTCGACTAGGAAATACCCTGAACCCTCCACTCTGCACTTCTTTTATGTACACACACATACATCCACACGCATGTATAAGTCCGCGGAGCATAGCTTCTGTGATCTAGGCGTTCATACGGACGGACGGACAGACAGACAGGACTATATCGACTCAGCTTGTCGCCCTGATCAAGAATATGTATACTTTATGGGGTCTGTGATGATTGCTTCTGCCCGTTACATACTTTTTCACAAGACCATTTTTTTTTTTATTTAATTTAATTTTTTTTTTTTAATTTTATTGCAGCCTTTGTCTTAAACTCTATAGCGCATTTATAAGTGTACCTTAACTAATGAAATGGCTAAATGCCATTATTGCTATAAATCTCTTGTTTTTGTTGCTTTAGTTTAAGTCCTTCTGAGATCCAGGGGGTGCAATCTTTTCAGCCTTCTGTTGATCGTGTTGGTAGCTAAATTAGCTGCAAGCTAATTATACCCTGATAGATATAAAAATAGAGTAAATATTTAATATCAAGGCGAAATAGGTAAACAGGTAGCCACTGCAATTCTCTTTTCAGTTTGTAGGTATGTATGAAAAAAATTCCTTATATATAAGGTAGTTCTGCTTAATTATGCAAAAGTTGCGAGTTAGGCTGATTATTTAAAAATGCAAATAAATAAATTGTTTAATGGTTCTGAGGTTACCAACAAACTAGTTACAATTAAATAAATATGATACATTGATGATTTTTCATAAATTTCTTCGTACGAAAATATAATATTTTGGACTGTGTTAATTTTAGTCTTTAGCCTACACAGTTTTTATATATTTTACCAGGTCGACTAGGACTCGCGTTTCATATATTAAAGTAAATGAAATATTAAACCAAATTTCGAATTTGTAATATAGAAAGCTGAATGCCAATGTTGCAGTTAGGCGTTATCACCTGTGGGCGGTGATATATCCGCCATAGCCACGTCCGTAGAATGACAGATGGGCAGCAAATGTACCTATTTCACTTTCCTGGATGAGAATAGCAATGAGAAAGATTGCTCTCTCATCGTAATTTAAATACACACGAGCTTCACATTCTCCGCGCTTTATAAAGACCTTTAAAATGAAAAATTAGGAATTTAGAAACTATTGATGGACTTTCCCACAGATAGTCAGTCTCTAATGCCATAGTATATATAGTATAGTATATATATTCTTGATCAGTGAAGTCTATCGGTCCTTTCGTACGTATGATCACGTCGATTACAATTACTCACTTATATTTAAAGAAACGAAAATAAACGAAGAATTTTATAAATATCAGTTCTTCTAAGAGTTCAGGACATCCATTAGTAAAACAGACTTGAAGTACATTAAGATTATCGTTAGAATCATAAATAAATACATGTTATATATATACTAACCTCTGTTAACACATATTTTTATATCATTTTTGATAATGTGTGCATATATCAAATGACCGTACCTCAACTTAAAATGCGAATTGTTCAGGCATATTTTTATACCCTGAACCCATTGAAAATGGGAAATCAGGGTATAATGGTTTTGTTGAAATGTATGTAACAGGCAGAAGGAGGCGTGGCAGACCCCACAAAATATATATATTCTTGATCAGCACGACGAGCTGAGTCGATTAGGCTCTGTCCGTCTGTCTGTCTGTCCGTCCGTCCGTCCGTCTGTCCGTATGTATGAACGCGTCGATCTCAGAAGATATAAGAGCTAGAGACTTCAATTTTTTTTTTAAATGTCCGTATATATCGCGCGCATATCGAGTTTATCACTATAAAACGATAACTCATTCCGATATTTTTGTATCGATAAAAAAACGTATCGAAAGTCAGTTAAAAAATTATATCTCCTACATCATTATAGCTATATATATATAAATATATATTAAGACGTATTTTATACAATTTCGGTTTTTGTTAAAATTTACTCCCCGCTCCTATATCCACCCCCTCACCCTCATCTTTGTAGAAGTCGTATATCAAATACTAGAGACTTAAACTTCGGTATACACATACATTTATACATTATGATTACGTTCTGAAAGTTTCATTACTATCGTACGTCTAGAAATTAAATTATTCCACAAATAAGTTCTCATAATATCGCCAACACTGCAGCGCAACCCAAGCGCAATCGCCTGTATATGCGTGTGTGTGTGTGTGTGCGTGTGTTTGTTTGTATGTGTGTGTGTGTGTGTGTGTGTGTGCGTGTGTATGTGCGAATTATTATTGAAATATCAGTTGCTCAAAGGGTTCAGGGGATCTCGTAGTCGAGCAGTCTCGACTAGAGCTTTCTTACTTGTTAAGTATGATAAGGCTAAATGAAAAAGGTATCCTTGAAGTACACGTGTTATTTAATTGTGTATTTCCTTACTGACTAGACCAAACATAATTAAAATAATAATTACTTGAATATGTTATGCTATGTTAAAAATAAATTACGAACAATATGAGATTCGCAAATTTTATTTATATGATGTTTGTGTTGTGTTTTGATAATAAAATATATTTAATGAAACTAAATGCTTACCTCATTAAATTAATTAAAATTAATTAAATTAATTAATTAAATTTTGCTTTTGCTTTTAAATTTTGATAAATGAAGTTTGGATGCCTTATTTGGTTTCGATTATTACTCGAAAGCCATGTTAAGTTAAATTAAGGGCTTTCTGAGCAACAATCAAAATTATATAAGGGTCCGTTTGGCTGATGGTTATTGTTATTTCTTTAACACCTTTATGGTTCTGAATACTTGCTCACTTCAACTTCAATTCACATTTTACAATCATTTGTTTGTTTTATGTTGCTATGAAAAGGAAACACGTCAGCACGGTGTGAGTGCTGCACTGGAACTGCACCTCTGATGCGAGCTCTGTAACGTTGTCTGCTGTGGTTCAGGACCAGCGATCCTTGTAATGTGTCGTGGACAGCAGCACGAGCTAAATCAATTTTACGAATGCCCATTCGTAACGAAAGACGGCAGCAACCGTAACAACAACAACAACCTTATGCGAGTGTTTACCTATTTACCTTTCCCCAGTTTCCTTACACCTACGCCCATGCGGCGTATACGTAATCGCAGCACTCGGCTGTTGCTGCTGGTGGAGCCGACCAATGAGCGTCAAACCTTGTTATTATGTTGCATGCATTCGTTTGACGAACTGCGCAGGCGTAAATTATATAGTTGTTGGTTAAGCCTATTCCGTTCCTATTTTCGAATAGAGGTATGTATGTAACGCCCCCAATAGTGTGGGGTATCTACATAGTAAAGTTGAAAATGTTTATAATTGTTTAACTATTTCAATATACTTAATAATGAACCTTGTAGCGGATAAAATTAGAGCAGCGGGTTTGGTTAATAACATATTTAAACATATTTAACTCGACTTATATTATAGACTTTAAAGGATTATGATTTTTTTTTTTTATTAATTATGGATATATTCCAAATTTATTGATGTTTGAATTTTTTCCAGATACTAAACAAAAAAGTTAAGAAGGCGCTAGTCGAGACTTCTCGACTAGGAGATACCCTGAACCCTCCAAGTCGATATTCTAATCATTCTGCACTTATACCATGCACACCTACATACACATGCATCCACACGCGTTCATAAGCAGGCGCTCTGCTAACTTCGCAGTAAGCAGCGACTGGGCTGCGCTACAATGTGGGCAATATTATGGGAATTTAATTGTTCAATAATTTCTTTTGTAAAATCTTAATGAAACTTTCAGAATCAAATCATAATACTTATATGTGTAAATATTTCAAAGCACATTTTTTAGTACTTTAGTGCGAAGGGGGTATCCAAAATCTGAAAATTACAAAATCCATCTATAAATATATGTATATACAAAACAAATAAGAAAACTCTAGTCGAGAGTGCTCGACTAGATACTATCCTGAACCAAATTAATTTCCATGTATTTAAAAATATAAGATAAATAGAAAACTGGATTCTAGCTAAGCAATCTGCTGATGTGTTCTAAGAATGTGCTAGAAGAGGTTTGAATGCATGTGTGTACACGTATAGGAAAACTGCTGTAGTTGCTGCACGTGTGTTTGTTTGTTGGCGAAACATTTTATTATTTTTTAACATAACGGAATTTAATGAAACTTTCAGCATATGATCTACATATTCTATTGAATATTTGGCAAATAAAAAAAAACATTCACAATTAGCTTTAATAGCAGCTAACTTAAACTTAAATGTTCCGCGCTGTATGTATATACGGTAATTTTTAAGAAATGCAAGTCTCTACCTCTTCTATCTTCTTAGATCGACACGTTCATACATGCGGACGGACGGACAGGGCTAAATCGACTCAGCTTGTCGTCCTGATCAAGAATATATATACTTTATATTATGCAATGATTCTTTCTGCCTGTTACATACCTTTCACAAAATCATTATACCCCGATTCCCCATTTTCAATTTTCCTATTAACTAAGCAATATATGTATGGTTGTAATCGTGAACCTCTGAAAATAATTGAAATAATAATATATTTAATTTAATTTCGATTAAATTTTTGTCAATAAGGAGAGCAAAATACTTTAATAAGCTCCAAAGCTCACACACACGAGGCACAGTCAACACATTAGAATTCAGCTGTTTGATTGACAGAAACATTTGATACGGTATATTGTGATTGATAAGCTGTTGACACGCTTTTAGAAGGTTTTCCTGACTGTGTTCTTCTCTCTAATCCCTTCGACTCGTATGAATTTTTCAATTAAACATTTATGTATATGTAGACGAGGAGGAACATAATAAAAACTAAAATCCACACAAATGCCTAAATGCAATGTGAAACATTTGCATTATTGATGACCACAAGTTTAGCGAACGGTCGAAAGGTTTCAATATGCTAATTACTTCTCTTCTTCGTCTTACATTTGAAATACAAGCAATACAATAACAATAACTGCAATAGCTGCCACCTTCAGCTAATGATGTAGCTGTAACAGCATTTGGCTGCAATTTCCCCAGCGACTTGAGTGGAAGCTAACAAATGCCAAAATCTATTGAAAGCGACATTTGGAGCAAAACAAAAAGAGATGAAAATGCCTAAATCGTACGATGGGAATAATGGACTAAAACATGCCATATACATAAAATACCTTATCAGTATATATAATGGGATAAATATCTCAGCTAAGACGTATGAGACTGAACAATATGCAATACATAATATATAATTTATAATAATATATACATATATTATATATATATATATATAATATATAATATATAATATATAATATATAATATATAATATATAATATATAATATATAATATATAATATATAATATTTATATAGTACATACATACATTGATGTTCAATTCTTACTACTCCTCCAGGAAAGAATGTGTATTACTATTAACGAAATCCCTTTTACGTGGTATTTGTTTATTGATATAACAATCGAGCAAACCTACATGAATGTTGGAAAATGTGTCTACGATTTGGATATGCTAGCTGGCAGTCGAACTAGATCCCAAAAAGGTAAGCAATTGAACAAAGGCTAGAAAAGGCGTTGTCCTTACACTTACCAGAAAGCAGCTCGACTCAGCATTCTCTACTTCTTGTCGGCGTCTGTTCGCGTTGTTTTTGTGTGACAATTGGTCCAATTTATTATTCATTAGGTTAAAAAGTCACAGTGCAATACAACTGACAACCAGTCAGTCAGCCAGCCAGTTACCCCACAGACATTATTAGTAATGTTTCGTCGGGACCTGTGGTGGCATGAATTTTCAATTCTTGGATTGAGATTGCACACTGAACATTTTCAACACTAAACGCAAAACTTTGCAACTTTTCTAATTGGCTTCCAACGAGCGTTTTTTTTTCTTTTGTGTGTGTGTGTGTTTTTTTTTTTTTTTTGTTTTTTTTGTTTTTTTTTGTATACCTGTTTGTTTTCCCAAAGTTGCCTGACGTGCCGACACTACATGTAATTTATTAATGAAAATGCGCTCTTTTCTAATCTCCGGGTAAGTCTATTTTATGTTTATTTAAAGCCCAATTAATTGGCTAACTTTATTCCCATTCAAAAGGGAATTAAGAATATGTCATTGTGACGTTGCGATACATAACAGATGGAAGCCCTTTATAGAAATCATTTTCATATTCATCATTCGTAGCTTTAATTTAAACTCTTAATGTATCATCTGTCAATAAGCAGTCGGAATAAAAAGTAGCAGTATATAATGTTTTCCATCGTTAATATCTACATGTTAAGTCCTCTCTCAGTGGCTAATGGGCATAAATGGAAATTCTATTAAGAACGTACTTGCCACCATTCTTCCGACAGTCCGCCAAAAGTTCTCTACATGGCTCGTCAATTAAAACATGAAGTTATACCCGAGAGCAGATAGGTATACGACAAGTATATACCCTGTCCCCGAGTCATGAATTTTCGGATTCATATTTTGTTTCAATGACAGGGACTTGGAATTTCGAAAAAACTCGGCTTGATATATCTACAATCATAGGGGACAACCCGAAAAATTTGTATCTAGGTTACCCTATAGTCTAAGCTGCTTCCTATCTACTCAATTGTGTATGTCTTACTTTTATTCTCTATAACATTTCAACATTAATTTTAAAGTAAATATTTACATAATGACTTATTTAAACATCGGAATTCTCACACATTTCCTAAATTTTTACGAAACACATTTGAAGTGAAGAGTATTCAAAAATTATTCGCTACAGGCAGTAAGCTGATTTTACGGTTTCCGACTCCCTCTGTTGACTTTTAACCTTTCGGCTTTTTGGATTGCTTACGTAACGGGAAATCAGGTGTCACTTTGATGGCTAGAGTGTTGTGGGCCTATGGGGCGATGGAAGGCTGGGTAGAGAATGGTATGCGGCTGTCCGATGCCAGGAAACTGTCAAGAACGATAATGCTTGTTGAAACAGAAATTTTCACAGATATCAGCACACACACAGCACATGTTGTCCACAGGACAATTTTGTCAACGGTTAGTTATCTGACTATATATGCATACACAAGCAAACTCACATATACATATACATTTTTTTTGCGTTTTGCCCACTTTTCTGCATATTTAATACACAATTAAGCAATTTGAATAGCAGCTAACATGGAAAATGCATTTCACGTTCTCACCTGATGATGATGCTAAGGGGCTTGTCAGGTGGCGGAGGGAATCGAAAAGTTCGTTTCTTTACCCTTCTCAATTCGATATGAAGCATAAAGTATTGCTCTTAATTGCCGTAAAATATTTGCCAGATACCATGTCTTTTTATACTCTAAGCCCATTTTCAATGGGAAATCAGGGTATAATGGTTTTATTGATATATACATATGTAAACGGCAGGAACCGTGGTAGACTCACAAGGTATATATATTCTTGATCAGGGCGACGAGCCGACTCGATTTAGTCTTGTCCCTCTATTTGTCCGTCCGTCCGCCCATCCGTGTGTCCGTATGTTTGAACGCGTTGATCTCAGAGCTAGAGGCTTAAATTGTTTTTTCTAGGTCCGTTTATATTACCCGCATGTCAGGGTTATTTAAAAAAATCGATAACTACTCCTGATATTTTTTTATCTATCAAAATAATTATCGAAAACTAATAACTTAATAATATCTGCTACACTTTTAGAGACTCTAGTCTGCAAATTTTCGATGTAGACTCATAAATTTTAATTTCGCTTTTGTTGTAATTTACCCCCACCCCTATATACTAGACAAATACTAGACACTTGTGATTTGGCAAATGTTATAATCACGATCTAAAAGTCTTTTATAGATAGTCCACCCACAAGAAAAGTTATTAGGCAATTAACACCTCGTAGTAAGCCCCCACTGCAGCCAATGTGTGTTTATACGTGCTTGGCTATGTGTGTCCGTGAGAGTGTGTTGTGTGTTTCTTGTGTACAGTGGTGCCAGATTTTGAACGAAAAAATAGGCAAAATGTCTCAAAAAATATAAGCTACAATAGGTCAAAAATTCTAAAAAAAAAAACAAGCTTAAAAAAAGCCAAAAACTAAATACATAATATTAAATATATAATTGTGCAATGATTTTATCTAAATGAGAGTCTGAACAAGTTGCATATTTATCGCTGCAACTTATAAGATTAATATATTTTTCTGGCAGCTCGTAATTATGGCGAAATTTGCCATGACGGCGAAATTATTTATCTGTACAGATGTAACGGATATTGCTTATATATATAAATCAAGTAGACTTATTTCTTAATCAAACCTTATAGCAGTGATTACAATGACTTGATTGTCATGTTGTCTCTAAGTTTTGATTTTAGCATTTGACCACCGAAGTGATAACATTTCTATTGCAAACAAGTAAGAACGTTGCAGTCGGGCGTTACCAACTGCAGAATGCTCGTTCACACCCCTTTAGCAATTGAATAGCCAAGTTTTGCTCAGTTTTTCTCATATTTGGTCAGATTATGAAACAACGGTAACGTAGCTGCGAGATTAGGATGCATACACTCAAAAAAAGAAAAAATTACAAGGTATTTTTTGATATGCCACGCCCCCAAAGAGGCGTAACAATATTATTTGGGGAATCGATAGAGGAGGTTACTGGTAACTTAACTATCGAGATTCGAAGCTTCTAGCTTTTATACTTTAGGAGATATAAGCTTTTTCGGTTTGCCACGCCCCGTTAAAGATAAATCCCCATCATAGCTCGTTGAACTTGGGAGGTCAACCTGCCCATATATACCAAATTTGAGGTCTCTAGCATCAATAGTGCCTAAAATATAGCAGAATTTGAAAATTACTATATCTTCAGGTCCGATTTCCCACGCCCCTAGGAGGTGTATATAATTTTTCCACCCATCTTTAAAAAATCGAAGCATTAGCTCACGTGCAATTTCAGCATTCTATATTTACAACTTTGGGAGATACAGTTTTATCCGATTTGCCGCGCCCCCAATGGGCGGAGATATATCCGCCATAGCTGGTGATCTTGGGTGGTCGACGCGCATCTACATACCAAATTTCATCTTTCTAGCTGTTCAACTAACATGATTTCTGTGGGCGGATCTGGAAAATTTTAACACTTTATAAATCGGAGATATACACGAGTATGTGTTCCAAATTTCTCTAGCTTTAATAGCGCCGAAATAGACTGCGTTCATACGGACAGACGAACGGACAGAAAGACGGTCATTGCTCAAAACCAATATACACATTTCGTTTTTGTGAATGAGTATAAAGATGAAATTTCATGATACAAGTTATTTTTGTATCCAACCAAAGCAAAATATTTGAAGATTTATGGCTATAGGAATTTCGAAAATTTTCCAGGCTAATTCATATCCAAATAGGCTAGATCTAGCTATAAATAGGCTGAAATGGCAACACTGCTTATGTAGTCAGAAAGACACTCAAGAATTATTAATTATTATTGAGGGTTCAAGGGATCCCGTAGTTGAGCAGTCTCGACTTGATATTTCTTATTTCTTTAGATTAAAGATAGGTAATCTCAAGTGGAGTTCTATATATAATATTTAACATTTTACAAATCTTTTTTAGATGTATTAAAAATTCAAATGGTAAATGCTCCAACATAGATCAATCAAGTCTCTAGTTCTTATCTCCACGCGTTCAAACATACGGACGGACGGACGGACAGACAGACGGACAGGGCCAAATCGACTCAGCTTGTCGCCCTGATCATGAATATATATTCTTTGTGGGCTCTGCCACGCCTCCTTCTGCATGTTACATATGTACATTTTAACAAAGCCATTATACCCTGATTTCCCATTTTCAATGGGTTCAGAGTATAAAAATGAAACTTAACAGAAGCATTTTTGTAATTTTGTTATTGCATGTTAGTATACAAACGCTTAAATTGAAATTGATTTTTTCCGAAACTAGAGTGAATTGATTTCTTATTTTTATACCCTGAACCCATTGAAAATGGGAAATCAGGGTATAATGTTTTTATGTAAAAGTATGTAACAGGCAGAAGGAATCATCGCAGACCCCATAAAGTATATATATTCTTGATCAGCACGAAGAGCTGAGTCGATATAGCCCTGTCCATCTGTCCGTCCATCCGTATGAACGCCGAGATCTCAGAAGATATAAGAGCTAGAGAGTTTTGGTTGGTTTAAATTTCTAAGCATGATAACTACCGAGCCAACCTTCAGTTGTAAATTGTGCGGTGGTAAACCAGGCACATGTAAGGAGTTCAAAAATTCAGTTGGATAATTAGTGGCTTCTTCTTCGTTTGTCACACAGTCTATAGATTTGAATAAATACAGAGTACCAACGATTTTATTTTGAATTATAAGATAAAGGTCATTCACATCTTCATTTTTAGCCGCCAAAATCGCTTGCTCACTTAACCATTTAGTATTTTTGTGGAAAGCAATGACATTCGGAAATACTTTGTTGATAAGCTCATCTTTTAATGAGAAGCACGAATTAAGGCCCTTCTTTGCTGGGTACTAACGCAGCACCTTTCTCGAGCGATTTCTCGTTCTTCGTCAGATAATTGACTCGCGATATTCCGTTGCCAAATTGCATCATGGGTCCGCCTGGAAAGATTAGATATTCTAGGACGCGGCATTTTTATTAACAGTAATACTGAATATGCCCTCGCACAAAACCACATAATATAATCGAGAAATATAAATATATGATTTGAGACAAACAAATAACTGAACTTTCGAGATATTTAGCTTCTGTGCTTTTTTTAAGAATATTCAGGTTCGTCTGAGGCTGTGCCGTAGACTGACTGACTACATTTGTTTATTTACTTCTATACTATTGTATAATATGAGAGCAGGACCGAAAACTGTTACTGTTATCAAGCCTACTGAGTATCAATGGAAATTTGAATCCTTAGGGAAAAAACCGCATTTTTATAAGTATGTATCAAGTATGTATCAAAAACCATGAAAATTGGTCCGGCAGATCTCGAGTTATAAGTGTAGGAAAACTTTTACACAACTCTCTTTTATATATATAGTTAGATGTATGTATGTATGTATATGAGACAGACGTTTTCTATCCGTTCTGTGTTTCAATTTTGCAAAAAATCAACATACAATAATTTCGCGGTAATGCGACGATATGTTTGCCCAATTAGCAGCAACAACAGTAAAGTTGCTGCAACTATAACAGTTTTCCTATACATTTGCATTTGCACATATGTATGTACATTCAAACTTCTAGCATATTCTTAGAATCACATCAGCAGCAAGTTTAGTTTAGTTTTGCTAGATGGCGTTGCATTTGTGAATCTATTTCAGCTTTGCCATAATGATTTCGAAAAGTGCGCCACTTCATTTGTGACTAGCGGCGTGACGCTTGTTCGAAAAGTCTTGGGTCCGTAATGTCGGCTTTACAGATTTTATAGATTTTATTATCAATGGTTATATGTACATACACATAGGCACTTAGAGTTATCTGCAAATCAGAATAATTATATATTTATTTATAAGTCCTAAAGCTAGTAGGAATGAGTGGATTGCTATTCAAGAGATATCATTATCATTATTTTTGAGCATATTGGAAAACATAAGATAAAATTTCTGTAACGCATTGCATGTTACATATTTTGTTTGTTTTGTTGTTTGAGCCTCATTGGAATACTATTAGATCTGGAGATTTCAGATTTAAAGTGTATATATGTACATATAGTGATTACAAACATTTTGTAATTAACAGACTTTTGATACCACGTCGCCTTCGCCCACATGTGCTTTGGAATGTGCATACATGTTCAGCATATGATTACGCTGTTTGTCTACAAAGAAAATTATTCAACAAATAAATTCCCATAATTTTGCCCATACTGCAGCGCAGCCCAAGCGCAATCGCTGCTTACTGCGCGGTTAGCAGAGCGTAGGCTTATGCGTGAGTGTGGATACAAATATATGTATGTGTGCGTGTATAAAATAAGTGCTGAATGATTAGAATATCAGCTTGGAGGGCTCAGGGTATCTTCTAGTCGAGCAGTCTCGACTAGAGCCTTCTTACTTGTTTTAGATTTGCCATTTTGAATTGGACCTTTCGACCATTGGCTATTTCACTGACCAGCTGAATGCCCGAGCAGGCCTATAAATGTTATGTTCGTTGACTTCTATCAACCCTTATTGGTATTCTTACTGACTGACCGCCTAAAAATAAAAAAATGTATGTGCATATACAGTCCCTTAACCGTTCGACCTTTTCAATAGTGTTAGTTCGTTCCCCTTGCTGTCAGCGTTAAGGGTTGTTTGATATATGGTTAGTTATCTGTCTCTGTTACGATCGTATCGCAAGCGACGAATTCAAATGGAGAGCGATGTTTCGATGTTTTTAAGGCCATGGATTCTACATTTGGAGTACACGCCTAGCACTCTCCTTCTAAGAAGTATTCGGCGAATTGTAACCTCTGCTCTTCCTTAACTATTCGAACTATTTACGTTCGTCCATGTTCTTTAACCAATTTTCCAAAATTTGTTTTTTATTAATTCTGTGACATCTTAATCAATTTAAGAAATTTCTGCCGGTTTAGCTCAAGTTCGGGTCTACATTATTGAATAAAGCTAACAGTATTGTTACTCGAAAATAATCATTATTATTTTTTTGTTGATTTTCAGCTGTTGGATCGTATTAATATGGTTAGAGCAAGTTAGAGTGCTCTAGTCGAGACTACCTGACTAGGAGATACCCTGAACTCTCCAAGCTGATATTCTAATCATTCTTCACTTCTTTTATGCAGTTATACATACACATGTATCCACACGTACGTATAAGCACGCGCTCTGACAACTGAGCACTAAGCAGCGACTGCACTGCAGTTAGTTAAAGAATTTCTCTTGTAGGCGGACAATCTTAATGCAACGTTCTAAAGAACGTAATCATAATGTTTAAATGTGTGTACATTCCAAAACGCAAGTCACATTTTCAATAACAAGTATAAGAACGTTTCAGTCGGGCGTTACCGACTATGGAATACTCATTCACACCCCATCAGCAATTTAGTAGCGAAGTATTGCTCTAATGCAGCAGAAAACTGGTTTTCTCGACTTACCACGCCCCTACTGGCCGTAGACACTCATTTTTGGCCAACTCATAGAACAAGCTAACGGTAACCTAAATTCAAAATTTGAATTTTTACGCTAAAAAATTGTGAAAATTACAGGATATTTTTGGATATGCCACTCCCCTAAAGAGGCGTAACAATTATTTTTGGGACATCGATAGAGGAGATTACTAGTAACCTAGCTATCCGAATTTGAAGCTTCTAGCTATTATACTGAAGGAGATATAAACTTCTGTGGTATGCCACGCCGCATTTGGGCGGAGATAAATCCATCATAGCTCGTTGAACTTGGGAGGTCAACCTGCCCATATATACCAAATTTAAGGCCTTTAGCTTCATTGTGCAAAAACAATATACTCATTTCACTTTCGAGAATGAGTATAAAACCTTTTTTACTTTGTTTGCTTCGCCCTTCATGGGCGTAGATGCACCCGAGAGTATATGTCTCTAGAACTAGAACTCTAGAAATAACAGAGAGGCCCCTACTGATCGTATCGAGCGATCTTTGAAACGTTATTAACCAAAGGTAATCAAGAGTATACACATATGTATGTATTTATATATATCCTATATATTCAATTTCTTACCCTGAACCCATTGAAAATATGAAATCAGGGAATAGTAGTTTTTTTTTTAAACAATGTAATAGGCAGAAGGAGGCGTGAGGAGGCAGACTCCATAAAGTAAATATATTCTTGATCAGGGCGACGAGCTGAGTTTAGTGCTGTGCGTCTGTCCGTCCGTCCGCCTGTCCGTATGTTTGAACGATCTCAGAAGATATAAGAGCTAGAGATTTGAACTGTTTTTGTCTGTATATATAGCGTCTGTATATATAGCGCGGATATCAAGTTTATTTCAATAAATCGATAATTCATCCCCTTATTTTGTTATCGATAAAAACCCTTATAAAATCAGCTATAAAATTAAATATCCTTCATCTTTAAAGCTAGAGTCTTCAAATTTTAAATATATATTCAGATGCATTTTATAAAATTTGGAATTTTTATCTAATTCACCCGCTCACCCTCAAATCTGTAAAAAGCGCATTTAATATACTCGAGACTTGTTCTTAGGCAGATATACGCATTTTAATATTATAATCACAATCTTGAAGTTTCATGAAGAACGTACGCCCACAAGAAGAGTTATTAAACAATTAAGTTCTCATAGTAAGCCCACACTGAAGCCCATGCATGTTTATGCGTGTGTGTGAAGCAAAGAATTATTGAAATATCAGTTGCTCGAAGGGTTAGGGGATCTCAAAGTCGAGCAGTCTCGACTAGAGCTGTTTTACTTATTGTACTGACCCATTGAAAATGAGAAATCAGGGTATGAACGCGTCGATCTCAGAAGATATAAAAGCTAGAGACATGAAATTTTTTCTTATATCACGTGCATATACAGTTCTTCTCTAAAAATCGATAACTACTCTCGATATTTATCGATTAAAAACTTTATCGAAAGCTAGTTATAGTTAACTAGTTATAGTTAATTATATCTCCTACACCTTTAGAGCTAGAACTTCCAAATTATAAGTGTAGACCTATTTTGATTTTATTTAATTTAGGCTTTTGTTGTATTTTACCCCCACCCTTATATCCACCCCCCTTTGTACAAGTCTCGACTATAGTCTTCTTACTTGCTGTCCGTATGGCGCTATTGAAGCTAGGGACTTGAATTCAGAACACATTCGTGTATATTTCCGATCTATAAAGTGTTAAATTTTTCCTGATCCACCCACTAGGGTCGTGGCAAATATAAAATGCATTTTCCAATTCTAGACTGGATGTTAGGACAAACTCTTTTGACTTTAAACTTTTATTATTTAATTCACTACACGCTCATAAATTGATTTACACTCACATTTGAGACCTACACATAGTACGCTTTAACAAATTTTCTGCGCTGTATAGAAGTAAATAAATAAGCATAGTCAAGTCAGTCTATAGCGCAGCCTCAGGCGAACCTGGCTATCGGGCCGGGCGTGCCAACCGCAAAAGTTTATATCTCCTAAGGTATAAGAGCTAGAAGCTTCCTCTATTGATTCCCCAAAAAATATTGTTATGCCTCTTTAGCGACGTGGCATATCGAAAAATACCCTGTAATTTTCTCATTTTTTGAGCGTAAGCATCCAAATTTTGCAGTTAGGTTAACGTTAGCTTGTTCTATGCACTGGCTAAAAATGTCTACGCCCAGTAGGGGCGTGGCAAATCGAGAATTTTCTGCAGGGTGAATGAGTATTCCGGAGTCGGTTACGCCCGACTGCAAACTTTTTAATTTTTATTATTTATTTATTTGCAACTGAATAAATTATTTCTGCTTGATCAACGAAACACTATATTTATTAATTTTAAAATTATAAGATATATGCAACAAACAAAACTTATTTGCCAAAAATACAATTGAACAATTTAAGCAACAGCTCAAGATGTGCGGCTGACCATGTTGCTATCCTTCTCGCTCACATTCGCGGCCATTTTTAAAAAGTCTCAAGTAAACTCATATGCACACACACTAACATATGTATGTACATACAGGCACTGGGGCATTAGATATGTATGTACATACATATGTTGCGCATTTCGTAAAAATGCAAAATTTGTTTACTCAATTCTATTAATTGTGTTTTGCCAATCTATAAAGAATTCGTGGATTCCATTTGCTGAAAATCTTACCAAAAGCCACATGTTTTTTAGTTTTAGAATAATTTTGATTGAAATTCGAATTTTACTGTGCGCTCTTATAATGGTTTTGTTGGTAAAACTTTTGTGCAGTTTGGTTAAATTTTGACTATTAGTTTCTTTTGTTTTTGTCAACAAGTTCAACATTTCCAGCAGCTAGACACAAAAATATGCCAGAAATGCTTTTTCTGCTTAGTTCCTCGAATGCGTGTTTTTCTCTTATCGGCGGATTTTGCTTTTGTCGGCGTTTTCACTCTCTCTTTGGCGTTGGCCCTCTCTCAAATTTTACACTTTAAAGTTTCAAGTGCGCAAAATCCAATCCAATATAAATATGTGCGCACGCCACGTTCCACTGAGATGAAAAGTTGGTATGTGTTTGGTTTTTCTCTTATTCATATTGTTTTTCTCTAGCAAATGACACACTATCTGTAAATTTTAAATATTTCTATCATTTTAACACTATTGCACTTCAACTTTTGCGTAGCCCGTTGCACGTCCATCCACGCACTTTCAACGACTAAATCCGGCGAATGCGTTGAAAACTAAAAAAAAAAAAAATTCGATGCTGCGACGCGCGCGCAAAAAATTGAACTTCGCGATCCTGCCTCCTGCAGCCTGCTGCCTCTATTTCATTTACGCGAAGGGGTGAAACGCAGTTTGCTTTGTAAAACGGGAAAAGGGAACACCATCCCCTTTGGCAACCCTAAAAAACGGGTTGCCAGCAAAACACGACGTTTCCTCTGCTAGGCATTTGCTCTGCGACGGTCCTCTCTGCCTATTGTGTTTTAGTTGCGCACACATACAAGTATAAATCATACGTCATGGTCATTACGATCTCCTCATAGTGATCATGACGTTGTCCTTGTTCAATAATCTGAGATTCTTTTTGCGCCGCCGCTTTGTTGACACACCTTTAGTCGCCCCTCCTTACACACAGAAATTCGTAATTCTCGTATATTGGGATTGTGAAAGTCTTCTTAGCTCTCTTCTTCGCTTGCGCATTTTATTATCCTGCAAAGTTATTTACTTGGTGCGCATTTTACACACATTTCTCTCACATTTTGCATTTAACCAATTGAGATTTTTATATATTTGATGTAGAGCGTGATCATTATAAGGCGTTTACTTAGAGAACCGTATAGCTTCATTTATATACCTTATATTTCCGATAATCTCTGATCTCTCTCAAGCTTGAAACATGTTTCTTTAAGGTTCTTATACCTGATTTTTTTAACGGTATTGATTTCGTGTTTCATCACTAAACAATTTTAATTTGCTGAACTCCTCAGATAATAAATTATGTAGTTTGTTATTATGTTATAGTTTATTTTTTAATTTTTTTAAATGTTAAATTTCGATTAAATTAATAAATATGATTATTAGCATGATACATTATGAATAAAGATATTTATATGATTATAATAATCTATAGCTTTTATTCGCATTGGTAGGCAGGAAAGACCATGTATCAGTCAAATCAGATCCTGCAAAGCGAATCGTAAAATCTAAGAGATCCACTGACTGGCTGTTCCCAGGAAAGACGTGATTGCATCTCTTAAAAGTAACAGAAAGAGTGACTTCGCCAAAATGAATGAATATACAATGAAATTTATTATAATTGAGTAAATTATCTAGTTCCGTTCATCGCATCATAAGAGGAAACGCTCACTACCAACCAACGCTTAACCCAACCTCTATTTGTAGTAATACAAAAAATTAGGGGTAAGTTCGATGTGCAGCAGTAACAACAAAATAAAAAAAACGTACCTTTTTTTTTTGGGCGAAAACACAAAATGTTTGCACGCATATCCCAGTAATTATTTACGGGTTTTTGCACATTTTTGGAGAGTCGGACAGAGCTGGAATGGCAATCGATTCTGAAATTCGGAAATACAATATTGTCACATATATACATATGTAGTTATGTAAGTGCGTGATACAGAGGTACTATATGTTTGACTCGCCCGCAGCAAAGGTACTGAAATAGAGTCGATTTGGACCATCTTCCCAAGATTTACCGTATTGTCCTGATCAACTTACACAAAAAACGGGCATTGAGAGTGCTCTGGTCGGTGGTGGCCGACCAGTAGATACCTTTAAACCTCTGAAGAGATAATATTCCAGCCTTATTTATAATACCTTTTTTTATACCCTGAACCCATTGAAAATGGGAAATCAGGGTATAATGGTTTTGTTAAAAGTATGTAACAGGCAGAAGGAGGCGTGGCAGACCCCACAAAGTATATATATTCTTGATCAGGGCGACAAGCTGAGTCGATTTGGCCCTGTCCGTCTGTCTGTCCGTCCGTCCGTCCGTCCGTCCGTCCGTATGTATGAACGCGTCGATCTCAGAAGATATAAGAGCTAGAGACTTGAAATTTTTTTTCCTAGGTCCGTGTATATCACGCGCATATCAAGTTTATCATTAAAAATCGATAACTACTCCCGATATTTTATTATCGATTGAAAACCTTATCGAAAGCTAGTTATTTAATTATAGCGTCTACACCTTTAGAGCTAGAGCTTTCAAATTTTAGATGTACATGCATGTGTATTTTATATAATTTCGGTTTTTGTTAAAATGTACCCCCCACCCCTAAATTTGACCCCTCACCCTCACCTTTGTAAAAGAAGTATTTCAAGTAGTAGAATGTACACACATTTCCCCATATGATTACGCTTTATAAGTTTCATTAAGATTGTACGTTTAGAAATTAAATTATTCAACAAATAAATTCTCATAAAATTGCCCACTGCCCAAGCGCAGTCGGTGCTTACTGCGCAGTTAGCAGAGCGCGCAGAATGATTAGAATATCAGATTGGGGGCTCAGGCTATGCGCTAGTCGAGCAGTCTCGACTAGACTTCTTACTTTTTATACCCTGAACCCATTGAAAATGGGAAATCAGGGTATAATGTTTTTGTGTAAAAGTATGTAACAGGCAGAAGGAATCATCGCAGACCCCATAAAGTATGTATATTCTTGATCAGCACGACGAACTGAGTCGATATAGCCCTGTCCGTCTGTCCGTCCGTCTGTCTGTCCGTCCGTCCGTCCGTATGAACGCCGAGATCTCAGAAGATATAAGAGCTAGAGAGCTGAAATTTTGTGTGCACACTCGTGTATACCATACGCAGTGCGAGTTTGCTCTATTTTTACGATAACTCATCCGATAACTTTTTTATCGAGAATAATCGAAAATTTGATTTTGTTTTTTGAGCCTCATCGGAGTACTATTAGACGTGGAGACTTCAGATTTACTGTGTATATACATATGATGAATACAAACATTTTGTAATCAACAGATTTTGGATACCACGCCCCCTTCGCCTCCAATTTGTAAAAAACGTATTTCAAGTACTAGAGACTTTGGACGTGCTTTGGAATGTACACACATTTTGACCATATAATTACGCCCTGAAAATTTTATTAAGATCGTATGTTTACAAAAGAAGTTATTCACCAAGTAAATGCTCATACTATCGCCCACACTGCAGCGCAGCCCAAGCGCAGTCGCTGCTTACTGCGCAGTTAGCAGAGCGCGGGCGCGTGAGGGTGGATGCATGTGAATGTATGTGTGCGTGCATAAAAGAAGTGCATAATGATAAGCATATCAGTTTGGAGGGTTCAGGGTATCTCCTAGTCGAGCAGTCTCGACTAGAGTCTTCTTACTTGTTGTATTTAAGTTGCTTGCAAGATTTTTCGGCTGGCGTCCTGATCAGAAATACATATATATAATTTTTCACACATTTTTACTAAACCACTATACCCTGAATCTCATGTTCAATGGCTCCAGGGTATAAACATGTAAGAAACATGGTAGAAGCTGCTCGACTACTAGATTCCCTGAACCCTTAGAGCACCTGATATTTCAATATTTATTCGCACATGCATAAACACGAATTGGCGGCAGTGTGGGCTTACTATGGGAACTTAATTGCCTATTAACTTTTCATTCGGGTGGTGGACTATCTTCTTGAAACTTTCAGATTATGAGTATAACATGTATATGCATGTATAACTTTATGCAGCTAAAATTCATTACTGATTTTCGATAATGTTTTTGATCAATAACAAAATAACGGTAGCAGTTATCGTTTTTCAAAAAGAAAAACTCAATATGCGCGTAATATACACGCCCTATAAAAACAAATTTCAAGTCTGTAGCTGTTATATCCTCTGAGATCGACGCTTTCTAACATACAGACACACGGACAGGGCTATCTCGACTCAAATCCACGCCCTGATCAAAAATATATATACTTTATGGGGTCTGCCACGACTCCTTCTGCCTGTTACATACTTTTAACAAATCCATTATATCCTGATTTCCCATTTCCAATGGGTTCAAAAACGCGATATCAACTGAACCCAAGCAGCTGCAAGAAAAACAAAAACGAGAAATACTTCTTATTTTATAGTAATGCATAGACTATGAGATATCCTCGAATATGACAAGACAATATATACATATACAATTACTATATTATTGTGTATAAAACTATTTATTGTCAGTTCACAGTTAACAACTAATTACCAGTTTTTGATTAAAATTTTAGTGGTTAAGTTAATGACATTTATTTTTATTGTTTCACATTTTTGTTCAACTGGATTCAAGCATACCTGAAATGTGTGAGCATATAGAGTACCGCTGCAGAAGGCTGCAAAGTCTCTTCATAGAACTGGGCAGCCGAAGCAACAACAAAGCACAGCGCTAAAAAAGGGAGAAACCCAATGCCGTGAAGGGGTAGAAAGGGCGGTAAAGAGGCTGAGATAAGCCAACAACAACTGCAAGAGTGGTACCGACGCGACGGCAGCGACTGATTGCGATTCCTGAAAAAATGGAATGGGAATCGGAATATGAGCGGGAATAAAACTGGGCTGACCCATCAGAAATATGTATGTATATGGAAAGTTCGTTATTTTCCACAATCGACGGCGCGTTTTTTATTTTTGAACAATGAGCCAGTCGGGTAGCTCTCTTTGCTCTTTCATCTTTAGCATCATTATGGTCATCATAATCGTTGATAGCAGTGCGCAACTGCAGCGTTTTTTTATATTTTATTATAGCTATACCCTGTATTTGACAATAGGAAGGACAAAAAAAAAAAAAACAAGTTTACATTAAAGTTCGACATAAATTTTACGAGTCCTATAGGTAATATACGTTATCGTTATCAAAACGAATAATACAAATAATCTGAAGTATAATATGAAATCGAAAACGATAGTTTTTCAAACTTATACTAGATAAAGTTTAATACATATATATATATCAATATATGAATATAAATTTTGAATCTGTCAATAATATACATACATTAAGACATTACATGTCTATCTTATCATGTATTCTTATATAGTAAAAGTTTAAAGATTACACGATATCTTATATTCAAGTTGATTAAATTACTCGGTTTTATTAAAAATTTGAGGGTGGCGTTCAGTATGAAGAATTTCTGAAGCTCGAAATAAAAATTCAACGGATGGGTGATGTTCGCACGATGATGATGTTGATAATGACATTGCAATACTTGGAAAAATTGAAATTGGGATACACTAAACGAGATACAACTTCCGCTAAGCGCATCAGCAAATTAAATGATATATTTCGGATTTACGATATAAGATCAGAGATCATACATTTTTTGTATAAAATAATATAAATTGTAAATGGAAAATCAGGGTATAAAACCTGCCTGTCTGCTCGTCTGTTATCCACCTTAAAAATATAGTCAATATTTGAATAAGCTCACACTTTTACTAAGCTCCCACATATTCAATAGACTTTGTAGATCATATTCTAAAAACATTAAATTACTGAAACAAAACCATTGTTTAATAGTTTAATAGAACATGGCAACAACCTTCGGAGTATATTTAGACAGCCGTCTACAGTCGAAATTTAAGGTATGACCACTTCTTGCTTCAGATGCTGCAGTTTCTTTTAAGCATACTATCTTGGAATCTGTCAAAGCAATTTTTCAACTTTTAGGTTCTTGTGATAATTGGACGCAATTGATGATTTTAGTTCAATCCGAATATCTGTTTCTTTTTGTATAAAAAGGCTGGTAGGAAAAGGGATTAGCTGGTATCGAAGCAACACAATATATGAATACTCTGAAATATGTATATGAATGAACGTAAAGCATATATATATTTGATTTATAGAGGGCGCTAAGCAATCTATTAAAAAAAAAAAGACGAGCTCAACGAAATTATTATTGGTTCATGTATTTGCTACAGCAACCACAACCATGCAATAGAGTTCTTGGTTTGTGGATATGGTTAAACAATTAACTTAACGAAGCGTACATTGGCAAAGAATTTAACTAACATTCGATAAATTGGTTGTGTTAGGTATGAATGTACATATGTATGTATATATTCTTGTAGATAGCATTAATCCTAATGAAGACATAAAATAATAATAAATATAATAATAATAAAGTAATAATAAATTTTATTTATTATATGCAATATGTATACTTTCTGAAGCAGCTGCAGTATACTCGTTAATGACTTTTAATGATTATTTTACTTTTATTGCGTTCCACTAAAATAAAACAAGTAAGAAAGGTATAATCGAGATTGCTCGACTACGAGATCTCCTGGAACTTTCGTGGAAGTGCTAATCAATTTTTGATGTTTTCTGTTTACACAAGAAACACACATATACACACTTCCACAGACACACATAGGCACACAGGCATAAACACGCATGGGTTTTGGGAACTTAATTGTATCATCGTCGCCTTGTGGGGTCTGCCACGCCTCCGTTTGCCTGTTACATACATTTCAACAAAGCTATTACACCCTGATTTCCTCTACTCAAGACAGCTATACTACAGGATTCCCTAAGCCTTTCGAGCAACCGATATTTAAATAATATTTAATAACTTTTCTTGTGGATGGACTCTTGAAACATTCTTCGTCACCCTGATCAAGAATATTTATACTTTGTGGGGTCTGCCAGGCCTCCTTCTGCCTGTTACATACATTTTAACAAAACCATTATACCCTGGGTTCAGGGTATAAAAATAGAATTTTACTTCTAACAAGTGAGAAAGCTCTGGTCGAGAGTGCTCGACTACCAAATCCTTCGCGTCTTTCTGCTTACACAAGAAACACACACACATACGCATGCACACATAAGCACGCATGGGCTGCAGTGCGAACTTCCTTGTTTAATAACTTCTATATTCATGAAACTAGAAACAAGTCTCTAGTATTTGAAATACGAATTTTAAAACAAGTAAGAAGGATCTAGTCGAGACTGCTCGACTAGGAGATACCCTGAACCCTCTGAGCTGATACTCTAATCATTCTGCACATCTTTTAAGCATCCAAAGGCACTTATAAGAACGTATAAGAATTGTTAAAGAATTTAATTTCTAGACGTACAATCTTGATAAAACTTTCTGAGCGTGATTATATGGGGAAAACGTATGTACATTCCAAAGCACAAGTCTCTACTACTTGAAATAGGTTTTTGAATTGGTGGCAAAGGAGGCGTGGTATCCAAAATCTGTAAATTACAAAATGTTTGTATTCAGAATATGTATTTACGCAGTAAATCTAAAGTCTCCCCATCTAATAGTATTCAAATGAGAATCAAATTTTCGATTATTCTCGATAAAAAGATATCGAACGATTTATCGAAAAAATAAGACAGACTTGTACTGCGTATGGTATACACGAGTATGCATGTCAAATTTCAGCTCTCTTGCTTTTGACCGCTGTCAGTGTCGGAAATATCGACTCATGGGGTCTGCGATGATTCCTTCTGTCCGTTACATACTTTTTTACAGAACCATTATACCCTGATTGTCCCATTGTCATTTTATTGTCGAAGTAACCCGCTCTGAAGGTATCTACCAGCGGTGGATAAGCGTCGTAATGCGATTATGGCATAGCCGCCTTATGAGAAATCCTTAAAATTATTGAATTGCTCCTTAGAAGTTTGCGGCAAGCCTCGGTACCCCTGAAAATGGGAAGTCAGGGTATAATGGTTTTATGAAATGTATGAAACAGGCAGAAGGAATCATCGCAGATCCCATAGAGTATATACATATATTCTTGATCAAAGTGACGAGCTGAGCCCTGTCCGACCGTCTGTCCGTGCGTCGGTCTGTCTGTATGTTTTGAACATTTTTTGGAATGTCCGTATATACAGCGCATATATACATCGAGTTTATCTCCAAAAATCGATAACTATCGCGGTTCAGGGGATATCGTAGTCCAGCAGTCTCGACTAGAGCTTCTTACTAAAAATCCGAATAACTCGTTTTCACCATATTCAATTCTTTTACTTTTTCGCTTCGTTCACTGATCAACTCAAATATGTGAACAATTAAGAAGGCTATAGTCGAGACTGCTCGACTAGGAGATACTGAACCCTCCAAGCTGATATTTTAATCATTCCGCACTTCTTTTATGCCCGCACACTCACTCACACATGCATCCACACGCAAACATAAGCCCGCGCTCTGCTAGCTGCGCTGTAAGCAGCGACTGCGTTTGGGCTGCGCTGCAGTGTGGGCAATATGAGAATTTATTTGTTGAATAATTTCTTTTATAGACATAAAATGGGTGTACATTCCAAAACACAAGTCTATAGTACTTGAAATACGTTTTTTTAAAATTTGGGGCGAAGTGTGCGTGGCATCCAAAATCTGTAAAATACGGAGGGACAGTAAGACACAAACGGACACACGGAATGGGTTAAATCAACTCAGCTCGTCGCCTTGATCAAGAATATATATTTGTGGGGTCTAACACGCCTCCTTCTGCCTGTTACATACTTTTAACGAAACCATTATACCCTGATTTGCCATTGAAAATGGGTTCAGAGTAGAGGTGGCCATGGGCTGGGTTTTGTCGGGCACCCATACGGGCGGGTGCGGGTTACGCCGCTCAATCCGTTTTACTCCAAATAATTCGGAAATATGAGAACGCAATGATTAAATATTTACATGTTTTCAATTTTAATTGCAAATATTTTCATTTCTTAACTACGTTTGTTACCTATTATCTCCATTACAATTATCATCACCATCGAAACATATTTTATGTATCCGCTTTTCCGCCATCATGTAAAATATTGAATGAAAGGCGCACAAGATTGTCAAGCGCGAATCTCGATATGTTACTTTATTTTTGTAAAAACATGTTATGGAATGAAATTAGTAAATATAAGCAAATATGCATAAAAATTGTATTTTTCCTTAAAATTAAAAAATAAAAATAATAAATTTCAGGCGGGCGAGTTGGTTGCGCATGGCAAAAATTTTGCTCTTCGGCCCATGCCCACCTCTAGTTCAGAGTATAAAAAAACGTATTTCAAGTACTTGTGTTTCGGAATATACACATATTTAAGAATGATGATTTCGTCCTAAAAGTTTCATTAAGATATTTCGTCTACAAAATTATTCAATAAATAAATTCTCATAATATTGTCCACAATGTAGCGCAGTTCAAGCGCAGTCGCTACTTGCTGCGCAGTTAGCAAAGCGCGCGCTTATGCGTGCGAGTGGATTCATGTTTATGTGTGTGTGCATGTGTTTTTTTGTGTGTACAGACGTACAGAATGATTAGAATATCAGTTGTCAGGGTTCAAGGTATCTCCAAGTCGGACCGGTCTCGACTAGAGCACTCTTACTTGGTTGCTTGACATGTACTGTGGAAATTTCACGATCAGAAAAATTGTTAAATCAAAGATTAAACACCTTGTCAATCCAAACCTCAGACAATCAACATACATACATATACATATGTATGTATGTATATGACTGAATCTCTGGTAGTTTGTTACGTCACTACCGATTAGTGTATTTGTGAATGAGTGTACATATGTACATATGTATGTATATCACGCTACAAAGCGGTTTGTGCTTTTGCTGCGTGCATGTGCGGCTTTACCACCCATTCGAATTGAAAGTCGAATGAACATTGTATAAAAGGTCACGGTGAGTGGCCAAAGAGAAGGTCAGTGCCAAACCCAGCAGATTTTACACGTACATATGTATGTATGTACATATTTACCTTAAGTAAATGTACACACACACACACACACACACACATATACTTACACGATACTCTCACCCGTATTAACAATGTTAATAATCGCTCTCCTCTCCCATTCGCTCTCTCTCGTTCTCGTTTTTGTTTCTTTAATAATCACGCGGCTGCCGCCGCTCCCAAGCGCTTTTGGTACTCTCAACGGCAAACACACTTATCGTAGATTTGCTTTCGCCCTCGACAAGTCGACACTCCATAAGACGCAGAACATAAAAGAAACTTTGCTACGAGACTCATTCGCGTTTTTGTCATCGAACGTCGCAGAATATTTGACAGAAAGTTGTGTAGACCGAGTCGTGTCTTCACGAGCTACAAATAGAAAGTGAAGATTATGAAATAAATTTTGAGAATATATTCCAAAAAATTTTTGCGAATCGAAGGGGCAGGCATATACATACCTAAATATAGTCATGGATAAGGAGAGAAGTAAAATGGTAAGCTGCGCATTTGTAAAGGATGTTTTTATTTCCATAAAATTCAAATCATATAACTGCCCAGCGACCTTGAAATGTTGTATTGTGTCGTTAGGCAGTGCCGAGCGCTAGTAACAACAATAAATAATTATTAAATCAGTCAAGCTATATATGTACGTATGTACGAATTTATGTATCTAAAGCTTTATATATTACCGATATCTCTATCTGCTCGTAGATTATACTCAACTTTCCGGTGCGTCTTAACTTTCTCTCAATCGCTGTTAGTTACATATGTATGTAAGAGCAGTTTGTTGAGCTTTTTTTCCAATGAAATACATATACATATTTTTAGTGAGACCTTAGTAACGATGATTTTTTAATTGTCTCTCAGTTTTAAGGAGAATCCTATGACTAAATGTTCTATTATCTAATTGGAATTTATTACGAAACTATATTTGATGACGTCTTTGATGTTAACTCTACTTCAAATAGTTACGCGTTATCGCACAATTGTATGTGCAGTTCATTATCTATATGAATATGTGTGTATGTATATTTATGTTTTGTGCGAACCACCTGACCATAAAAGCCGTAGTGCCATATGATAAGTCAATGGAAAATATTTTACTTCTCAGTGAATACAGAGAAACATTTTTCTAAAAAATCGCTGACGAAATTCTTAATTAATATCAGTAAATAAAATATGTAAGTAGATTGTCTATAAGAACTCGTATAGATTGATCAGAGGAAAACGTCCATAGTCACCTGTTTATTAAAAAAAGACAATTGGTTTATTTGCTATATTTGCATATATTTGTATGTGTATTTTTATACCCTGTATCCATTAAAAATTGGAAATCAGAGTATAAGGGTTTTGTTGAATTATACCTTCTTCACCTTTAGAGTTACTCTTTAAATTTTTAAAGACTTGTGCTTTGGCAAATACACACATATAAATCATACAATGTCAATCTAAAATGTCATTTGTGATTGTGTGTGTGATTGTGTAATTATTGAACATCCAGTTCCTCGTTGGGTTCATGGGATTTCGCATTCGAGTACTATCGGCTAAAGTTTTCTTAAATGTTATACTCATGCCTTTCGTCGGTTCGTCTGTCCGTATGAACGCTGTTTATTTCGGCGCTATTAAAGCTAGAGACTTGATTTATAAAGTGTTAAAATTTCCCGATCCGCCCACTAGGGGCGTGGCAAATCGGAAAATGCATTTTCTGATATACCAGAAATCATTTTAGTTGATGATACGCGTCTTAAAGTTTAGGAATATAACGGTGCCACGCACTTTCACATTGCCACCAAAATTGTCTTTACTGAAACTCAAGGTAGCAATCCTATTTATAACTAATCTCATGCAAAAGTTGTTTTCATATATACATGTACAAATAGTATATGTATATTTATAGAAATAGCTTTTCCATATGATCGGTTTGATACTTCAACCCCGCTCATTCACGCGCCGTACAATGACGCACTAATTGTAGAGTCCAAAACAATTGACGAAAAAAACACAGAACAAGCCAAAGTAATAGATCTACAAATATGTTTATATAGTACATACATAACTTTATATAGTATACATTTATATAACGCCTGAAAATCATGGTTGTCTATATATAAAAAAAAATTTGTTCGTGTCAAATGCATATGCTGAGAAACTTTAGAAAACTATATAACTGATTTTCGGTCAATAAACTGTTTCTTTTTTTTTTTTTCATTATATTTGAGTACAAAATTTGATATCTGATTTAGCATAGGTTTACAGTGGTGCACATTTTTTTGTATAGCATTTACTATTTTGTTTCCCACATTCAATTTTTAATGCGGCCACCAATGCGCGTGTTGCAAATGCAGTTTGTCCACATTTTTGGTATTTTCCAGTAACGTGTTTCCTGCTTAGCGCTGATACGACGGGCCGGCGGTTGTCAGATCTCTTGGCTACATATCTCCTTTAGCTTCTGTTTTTTTTTCTTCGTTTTGTCTAACTTGTTTACAAACACCCTCTCTCACGTGTCTCTCCTCGTTGAACTGAACTACATCCCCTTCCATCTTAGCGTTTGAAATTGTTTATCTCTCTTATATTTTTATACCCTGAACCCATTGAAAATGGGAACTCAGGGTATAATATTTTTGTGAAAATGTATGTGACAGGCAGAATGAGGCATGTCACACCCCATAAAGTATATATATTCTTGATCAGGGCGACGAGCTGAGCCGATATAGCTCTGTCCGTATGAACGTCGAGATCTCAGAAGCATATGAGCTAGAGAGCTGACATTTTTTATGCATACTAGTCTATACCATACGTGTACGAGTTTATCATATTTTTTCGATAACTTATCCGATAACTTTTTGATCGAGAATAATCGATGGTTTTTTCAGCCTTATTTAAAGACTATTAGGGGGAGACCTCAGATTGACTGTGTATATATGTACATATAGTGAATACAAACAATTTGTAATTTAGAGATTTTGGTTACCACACCCCTTCGCCCCAAATTTGTAAAACGCGTTTTTCAAGTACTATAGACCTGAGCTTTAGCATGATTATGATTACGTCCTGAAAGTTTCAATTAGATTGTCCGTCTACAGAAGAAATTATTCAACAAATAAATTCTACACTACAGCACAGCCCAAGCGCATTAGCTGCTTACTGCGCAGATATGCATGTGTAGGAGGGTTCAGGGTATTTCCTATTCGACCAGTCTCCACTAGAGCCTTCATACTTGTTTTATGTGCATGTGAATCTCAGTGAAGGGAGCGTGATTTATGTTAGAGAAAATGGAAATTCGCAATCAAATGAACACGAATTATAACTAAAAGTTCTACGGCAAACATTGAATGCAAAATTTAGCTTGATAATTCAAAAACGTAAGTGCTCTGGTACTATTTTAATACTTAAATGTGATTCACGATGATGAAAGTCAGCTATACATAATGAATCAAATGTATTTAAATCGTTTGTAACAGTAGTCTAAAATTGATTAGATACTTCTTTTTTTCTGTTATTAGTTTCCGTATAATCTGGCCCGCTGGAGCCAGAAAATCGGAATAACCGCATACTTTAGTTAGTTTAAAAAAAAATAAAATTCTAACATAAAAATTTAACGACTAAATTACTAGTGGCTGCTTTATAAGTTATGTAGTTTGATTATATAAATGTGGACGTGACTAATCAGTTAATGCAATACATTTTGACCGTGAATGGGTATTATGCAGTTGGTAGCAATGGTGTTGGTTTCTTTTCTTACTTTTTTATTGATTTGATTACAACAAATTCTTTTTAGATATACATATTATAATCAGAATATCCCCTTATGAAGCATAATTCTCATAAATCTATAATACCATTTTCACTAGTAAACAAAAAGCACATAATAGCTTTATATAAATAATTAATTAATTTAATAAATTTTCTTTTTAATTGGTAATAATATACTATTGGTAATATAAATATTCTACGTACACTCACGCTGTCATCTCCAAGCATAGATCACATCTCTCGTTGAAAGTCTCCTATATGCATTCTTATGCAGTAAATTTCCTGCTCTTTTTACTTGTTGCTTTGCACAGTGAAATAACTGTTACATAAATTTTATTATACATTAGCTTACACTAGTTTAATAATTATTATTTATTATTATTATTATATATATTATTAATTGTTACCCATGACCCATAAAATTTAATAAAGGACAAACAATAAATCTTAAATTTCATGTTTTTTTTAACTACGTCCACTGTGCACCAACACTAAGATATGGGCACACGTACATACATACAGTTAATGTACGCTTGTATTGTGCCGACCTCAGTCAGAGTCTCGCAAGTCCCTAGAGCCGTTTCCATCGACCGATTGCTCGTGTCAGTTCAGTCGCGCATTGCAACGTTAGCGGGACGGGCGTGTTCTGGTCGTCGTATCATATTTGCCGTTCTGCTTGTTGTGTGGTTTCGTCTGTTAACAAATATACATACATACTTTAACAGTGGAGCACACGGATTGTTCCAAAAAGTAAAATAATTGTATACATACATATACAAATACATATATACATACATATATAATATATAAATTATAAATTATATAAATTATAGAAATAAGTATAGCAACTAAAAGCAATACATGCAAATGTATATACATAATTTTTGTTGGTGTGCTCATAAAATATTGTGATGTGTATTTTAACGCCGATAAAAATACCGTCCTGTTTATTTTCAATGTGATTCACATGTTCTAGAACCATGTCTACGTTTGTAATGTGCATGCATACATATGCGCGTATATAAATTCGAATGTTTTCATTTGCTTCAAATACTGAAAATACATACTATAATCTTCTATCGAGAGTGAAAAGGAGCAGAAACTAACTGAATATGTGTGTATATATAGTATGTATGCAATGTATACATATATACTTATGTATGTATGTATGTACATACATGTGAGCAGATCTCACGATTTCTTTAATCTCGGTGAACCGTTGCAAAGGTTTATTCTTATATTTTGTTTTCTACCTTTATCATGCATTGTCTTTTCCTTCAATATTCACCTGATTTTGTGTGTGTGCAAGTAGATGTGCATGTTTTCCTTTAGTTTAAATTTCCCTTATATTTTGGCACTGCCACCACCAACACTCGGTGCGAAGAGTAAAACAACACAACAGCAACAGACTATTGAATATTGCCCTCTATATACATATGTATGTATACATATATATACATATATGAGGTAAATTACAAATGTTTTAAATAAGTAAGAAAGCTCTAGTCGAGACTGCTCGACTACGAGATCACCTAAACCCTTCAAGCAACAACAATATTTCAATAATAATTCGCACATACACAAGCGACTGCGCTTGGGCTGCGCTGCAGTGTTGGCAATATTATGAGAACTTTTTTATTGAATAATTTAATTTCTAGACGTACAATCTTAATAAAACTTTCAAAACGTAATCAAAATGTTTAAATGTGTTGCATATTCCGAAGCATTCCTAGTACTTGAAATACGCTTTTTTTACAAATGCAGTCGACTCTCGTTATTTCGAAATTCAAGGGACTCTTAAAATATTTCGAATTATCGAATATTTGAAATATTATATGGTTCGAAATTTTAAGAGAAAATAAATAAAGCTTCAAATTATCAAGCGTTTTTATTTAACGTAAAGTACATATGTTCAAATTAATTAAGCTTTATTATGAACTCATTTATACGGGTTTGCTTCGAAGCACATTGCTTCTGCTCAGACTTTTCAATAATTTTTTTAAAGACAAAAAGTTCCTGATATGCTGTTTCATCAGTTTCGTTGTTTAGACAAAAGCTTTGTAAGTTATCTAATGAGGCTACTGCTACCAAAGGTTCTGATGTATCGTCTTCAGAAATTCTTTTGCAACATCGCTTTTCTTCTCACCTCCTTCTACTTTTCCAATTAGTTTCTTCTCTCAGCAATTGTCAATTTCATAAATAAAGTTAATATGTATACTAACGAAGCGATTCGTGCGGAAACGAGAATAAAAATGTGCCTATGTTTTATGCGTAAAGTAAAGTTAGTTTCAGGGCAGTCCCCAAATTCAAATTCAAAGTTCTTACTAACACACCAAGAAACTTCGCAAATTCGAATTGTCGAGTGTTTAACCATATGAGTACGAATTACCGCATCCTAGCAATGATTTTTTAGTTCGAACTACTGAGTGGACAGACAGGGCCAAATCAACTCAGCTCGTCACCCTGATCAAGGATATATATACTCTGTGGGGTCTGCCACGCCTCCTTCTGCCTGTTACATACATTTCAACAAAACCATTATACCCTGATTTCACATTTTAAATGGATTCAGGGTATAAAAATTGCGACTTATGCGAATATGTGTTCATATGAATGTACGTATATAGGTACGTGATGCGGTGGTTTTAAGTTGTCGCTGTACTTGTACACTAGTCGGCATAAGTGTTTTGACGAAAGCGTTTTGTGACTTGAAGCTGGCATTGCTTAGTACCGTTATCTTTGTGCTGATAGGAATGTATGCAAGCACCGAATTTTTACGTGGCATAAGTAATTTGAGGAAAGCTTTTTTCAATATCTATTACCCTTTGAGCAGTTGACTACCAAGTAATTTTTATACCCTGAACCCATAGAAAATGGGAAATCAGGGTATAATGGTTTTGTGAAGAAGTATGTAACGGGAAGAAGGAGGCGTGGCAGACCCCATAAAGTATATATATTCTTGAGCAGAGCGATGAGCTGAGTTGATATAGCCCTGTCCATCTGTATGAGTGGATGGATCTCAGAAGATTAAAAAAAATTGCTAAGAACGTTGCAGTCGGGTGTTACCGACTGCGGAATACTCATTCAAACACCATCAGCAATTAAGTAGGCAAGTTGTACAAAGTTGAGTTTTTCTCGATTTGCCACGCCCCTACTGGACGTAGACAACTCATTATTAGCCAGCTAACCGTAACCTATCTGCAAAATTAGGATGCTTACGCTCCAAAAATGTAAAAATGACAGGGTATTTTTTGATATGCCACGACTCTAAAGAGGCGTAACAATATTATTTTGAAATTCGATAGAGGATAGAGTTACTAGTAACTTAACTATCCAAATTTGAAGCTTCTAGCTCTTATACTTTAGGAGATATAAACTCTTGCAGTTTGCCACGCCCCCTGTAGGCGGACATATATCCACCAAAACTTATTGGTTGGGAGGTCAGCCAGAGTATATATACTAAACTTGAAGTCAAATCACTATATCTTCAGGTCCGATTTGACAAGCCCATAAAAGGCGTAAACATATAATTTTTTTTATAAATCTTTATAGAATCTTAGCATCAGCTCTCGTATACAATTTTAACGTTCTAGCTTAAAAACTCAATGAGATACAGTTTTATCCGATTTGACACGCCCCCAAATGGGTGGAGATATATCCGCTATAGATGGTGATCTTGGGTGGTCGACGCGGATCTACATACCTAATTTCTAGCTTCTTCACGACGGAAAATGCATTTTCCGATTTGCCGCGGGCATACTGGGCGTATCCGGAAAATTTTAACACTATAAATCGGAGATATACACGAGTATATGTTCCAAATTTCAAGTTTCTAGCTTCAATAGCGCCGAAATAGACTGCGTTCATACGGACAGACGGACAGACAGCAAGGCGGACATTGCACAAAACCATACTCATACCTTGATATGAATATCGTTGGATGGAAATGGATGAATGCATGCCAAATTTCAGCTCTCTAGCTTTTGTATCTTCTGAGATCTCGGCGCTCATATGGACAGACAGGCGGACGCACGGACAGACGGACAGGGCTATATCGACACAGCTCATCGTACTGATCAAGAATATATGTACTTTATGGGGTCTACGATCATTCCTTCCTCCTGTTACATACTTTTCACAAAACCATTATACCCTGACCATTATTTCCCATTTTCAAAGGGTTCAGCGTATACCGAAGCACAAGTCCCTAGGCTCTAGTCGAGACCCTGAACCCTCAAAGCTGATAATCTTATCATTCTGCACTTCTTTTATGCACACACACATACATACATATGCATCCACTCTCACGTGCCCGCGCTCTGCTAACAGCGCAGTGAGCAGCGACTGCGTTTGGGCTGCGCTGCGGTGTGGGTAATATTATGAGAATTTATTTGTAGAATAACTTCTTTTGTAGACACACAATCTTAATAACATTTTCAGAGCGTAATCATATGATCAAAATGTGTGTACATTCCAAGTCTCTAGTACTTTAAAAAGGTTTTTACAAATTTGTGGAGAAGGGGGCGTGGTATCCAAAATCTTTTGATTACAAAAAGTTTGTATTCATTATATGAATATACACAGTAAATCTGAAGTCTCCACGTCTAATAGTATTCCAATGAGGCTCAAAAGAGAAAATCCATTTTTCGATTATTCTCAATAAAAAAGTTATCGGATGAGTTATCGAAAAAAAGCAAACCCGTATATCTTATATCTTTTGAGATCTCGGCATACGGGCAGGACAATATCGATTCAGCTCGTCGTGCTGATCAAGAATATATGTATATACTTTATGGGGTCTACGATCATTCCTTCTGCCTGTTACATACTTTTCACAAAAGCATTATACCCTGATTTCCCATTTTTCAATGGGTTCAGGGTATAATAATAAATATTATATATATATATATATATATATATATATATATATATATATATATATATATATATATATATGCTTAGAAGTAGGGTGATAAACTGTTTAAAGTCGCGTTCGTTCTTTCGGAGAATATCATCATCATAATACATCATATTTCATCATCTATACGACGATTATAATTGTGTATTATTCATATACATATTTACAATTTGAATGCTTTACGTCTCAGGCACAAAGTAAATTCAAATACATTTACATAGCACGATAATAGGCGATATTGTTTTTGCATTTATACTGTAACAAACATAGTTCCATCTATAGAAACTTGAATGGGTGATTAAGTGCGTCACACCGTGCATTTTGATTTAGTATGCTGAACATTATTAACTAAGGAAATGTTCAATAAGGGTTAAGCTATAATTGACAAGAGAAAGCAAACAAACCAATGAAAGAATGAAGGTCAATAAAATTTCAATCAAAATACTGACTATAATATATTATAAATGACAATATAGTATAACTTAAATTGCAATGAAGGGCTGATAGATATATTAATAAAATACATACAGAATGCATAAAAAGTACGTTAGAATAGAATTATCTTGGAGTTAATTGGATCCATCATTGAAAAGTATAGCTATTTCTACTTTTACGCATTTCCATTTCATCAAAGCGACCTTGGTATATAAATCAATCACAAAATGTTCTTGTCATTTTTTGTTTTTGTTATGTAGAACAATATTATTTCATCCGGTTTGAATACCAGTCTGTTGTCAAGAGCACCATAAGTGAACGACCAAAATTTGAATTACAATATTTAATTTATTCGGCTTTTCGATCGTCAATTGATCGAAGGGTGTTGCTCAGTTCAAGCTTGCCGGATTGAAAATGAGGACATAGTCTTTGGGGTCTTTAAAGCATACGGTTACAGTTCGAAATTTAAATAATACTTTTTGCTAAGAAAAATTTGCCAACTACCTTAACAAAAAATCGTGCTGATCAAGTTTGTTCGTACTTTGAGTTTCATAATCGCCTTGTCACTGATTAAATATGTGTTAAAGGTCTAAAGTGCACATCAGCAGCAACATTTTTTTTATGTAGTATATGTATATAATTGTACGTGAACCACTCAAATTCTGTCTAAATACATATTGCTTATCAATTACTTATTGTCGCATTCCCGCGAAGTGATCGTATGTTGATTTTTGCGATTGTTTTGAGATTTTAATGCAGAACGGTTAGAAAATGTCTGTCTCACATACTTGCAAAAAATAAGAACTGAATTCGCTCTAGTTTCGGAAAAAAATCAATTTCGATTGAGCGTTCGTATACTAACATTCAATAACAATATTACAAATATGCTTCTCCTGTAAAGTTACATTTTTGGACATACGATCATTTTGCGGGAATGCGATGATATATATTTTAAATTATTTATTATTGATTAAAAACCTTATCGAAAGCTAGTTATTTAATTATTTCTCCTATACCTTTAGAGCTAGAGCTTCCAAATTTTAAATGTAGACATATGTGTATTTTATATAATATCGTTTTTTTCGGTTGTAATTTACCCCCACCTATATTTCGATAAACTCACCATTGTAAAAGGCATATTTCAAGTACTAGAGACTTGTGCTTTTGAATGTACATATATTTGAATATTATGATTAAGATCTGAAAGTTTAATTTATTCTTTATTCTTGTTAAATAAATTCTCATACTATTGCCCACACTGTAGCGCAGCCTAAGCGCAGTCGCTGCATACTGCGCAGTTAGCAGATCGCGTTCTAATACGTGCGTGTGTATGTATGTGTGCCTAAAAGAAGTGCAGAGTGATTAGAATAACAGATTGGAGGGTTCAGGGTATCTCCTAGTCGAGAAGTCTCGACTAGGGTCTTGTAATTATTTTAGTTGTTTTTAGTATGATAAATAAACATAGTAAATTTACCGCCCTATATGAAATCTTACCAGGAAGCTGACATTCTCATACTCATACATACTTATATGAAGGTTTTGTTGGGTCTGTCTACCTCGTTCACTAACACTATAAACCGAATGTATTTCATGACCCATTATATCAATTAATATTTAAACACTTCACTTATCGAACTCAAACAATGAATGCACAAGCAACTTTTCTTTACTACAATTATTTTCAATTTCTTTAGTACACAATATTTTTTCTAAACTACGTTTGCTTTCAGCAACTGGCGATACAATTATTCTTTATACCCTGTGCTCATTGTAAATGTGAATTCTGGGTATATAATTTTGATAGGATGTACGTAACAAACAGATTAGAACGTTAAACTAAGTCAATTAATTTAGATTTTGGATCAGAATTGTGGATTCGCTGATGTTGATTTAACTAATATACTATTTGCTACTACATTTAATACTTAAATTCTTATTTGTCTTCACTTTTTATACTCTGAACCCATTGAAAATAGGAAATCGGGCTATTATAGTTTTGTGAAAAGTATATAACCGGCAGAAGGAGGCGTGACAGAGCCCAACAAGTATAAGTAATCTTGATCAGGGCGACAAGCTGAGTCGATTTGTCTGTCCGTATGTTTGAACGCGTCGATCGCAGCAGATATCAAAAGATAGAGAGTTTAAATTGTTTTCCTAGGTCCGTGTATGCTGTAATAGCAATATTATATCTCGAATATCAACACTCTTACCTTATTTTATATTAAAGGGAGACACTCTAGTATTATAACTGAAAATTGTAATTCATGTGATTATAATCAGTAGTAGTATATATAAATATATATATATATATATATATATATATATATATATATATATATATATATATATATATATATATATATATATATATATATATATATATATATATATATATATATATATATATATTAAGAACATGTAAGCAATAAACAAGAAGTGTTTCCCTTACATATATGCCTTATATATATACACTTCTTGTTTGTTGTTTACATGTTCTTAAATCATATAAAAATTAATTAAATATATAAATGTCATTACACATCGAACTCTGAAAGAAAGTAATTAATTTGTTTAACAATCGGACTGCACTGTCCGCATTTACTAGGAATCTATTAATTATAGAGATTATTGATATCATCATGAACTTATAAAGATTGTAAATATATAGTAACTGTAAACACAGAAAATGAATTCTGTTTCATTTCAATTGATACACAAGGTACAATTAAATGGTAGCTCGTATCGTCGACAATTAATAGCGTTTTTTATTGGCCTGTTAACGTATGCGAATCAAATGTGTAGTATTGATTGTATATATGTGCATATATATACATATCTATTGTACATATGGTTGTCATTGTCAGTTATGCCTACTCGCATTCTCAATCGCAAGGTCTTTTCTCAACGAACTATTTTAACTTGTTAAGTTAAATAAAAAATGTTAACAAATTTATTAAATTTCAAGAAATACTTCAATAATAATATTTAAAATGGGAAAATGGGAAAATGGGAAATCAAGGTATAATGGTTTTATTGAAATGTATGTATTAATATTCTTGATCAGGGCGCCGCTGTATATACGGTCATTTAAAAAGAAATAAAGTCTCTAGCTTTTATATCTTCTGAGCCTGACGCGTTCAAGCATACGGACAGGCAGACAGAAGGACATTGCTAAATCGACTCAGCTCGTCACCCTGATCAGGAATGTATATATTTTATGGATCTGTCACGCCTCCTTCTGCCTGTTACCTACATTTCAACAAAACCATTTTAACCTGATTTTCCATTTTCAATGGGTTTAGGGTATAATGAAAATAGAATGGAAATGAAAACAACTGAAATTGATCTATTTTTAAGGTATAACTCGGTGATATTCAGCACATAATACCTATTTTTCACTTTTATTTATTTGCAGCTAAATCCAGAATTTAAAATGGAACTGTAAGTGTCAAAATTGGCAAATATAAGTATAAAACAGTATTGGAAGTGCTAAAATTTATTTTATAGAGAAGCGGCCGAGCCTGTAGAGTCGCATGCTCGGTGGGGATCTTTTTTTGCTAACCACTGGAAGGGATGTGTTGTATTCCTAATGCCTCTGGTTTGCCTCCCCATTATATTAATGAACAATATTCCGGTAAGGAAACCCAAATGACTGTGGCTTGTGTGACTTTAGTAATATTTACTAACCGTTTCAGGAGTACAGATGTATGTACATCTTATTGATAATGGCTGTGTTTTGGGTCACAGAGGCGTTACCGTTATATGTTACATCAATGATACCAATTGTTGCATTTCCCACAATGGGCATTATGGTAAAACTACCGGCTCTTATTAGTAAACATTTAAGTATTAATAATAATAGTTTTAATATTTTACAGGGATCCGAAGAGACGTGTATGACCTATTTTAAGGATACATTAGTTATGTTCATGGGCGGCATTATGGTTGCGCTAGCAGTGGAATACAGTGGTCTACACAAGCGTCTAGCACTGAGAGTTATTCAAATGGTGGGCTGCAGTCCCAGAAGGTTTGCATCTCTTTAATTCTAATTCATGGTTATAACAATTGGACTGATTTCCTTTAACTTATTTCATAGACTACATTTCGGCTTGATTATGGTGACAATGTTCATATCCATGTGGATTTCCAATGCAGCTTGTACTGCTATGATGAGTCCGATTGTACAGGCGGTGCTTGAGGAGCTCCAAGCGGTCAGTCTGAAAAAATGAAGGAGGAAAACAATGGAAAATATTTGATTAATAATCCAATTTGTCCAACAGCAAGGAGTCTGCAAAATCTATCATGAGCCAGAGTATCAAATGGTTGGTGGAAAGAACAAAAAGAAGAATGAGGACGAGTATGTATAGTAATAGCTTAAGTCTATTCAATTTCATATACTGTCTAATTTTCCAGATTACCCTATCCAACAAAGGTTACCCAATGCTACTACCTAGGTATTGCATATGCATCGTCTCTGGGTGGATGCGGCACCATAATTGGCACGGCAACAAATCTAACATTCAAGGGCATCTATGACACTGCTTTCCCCAATTCTACCGAGAAACTAGATTTCCCCACGTTTATGTTCTATTCGGTGCCATCAATGTTGGTTTACACAGTACTTACGTATGTTTTCCTACAATGGCATTTTATGGGTCTTTGGCGGCCTAAGAGTAAGGAGGCTCAAGAGGTACAGGTGGGTAAGGATAACGCACATGTGGCCAAGAAAGTCATTGATCAACGCTATAAGGAGCTGGGTCCCATGAGTATACATGAAATCCAAGTGATGATTCTATTCATTATCATGGTCTTCATGTACTTCACACGAAAACCAGGTATCTTTACCGGATGGGCTGACTTGCTACCCGACAAGTGAGTATTCCATTTGAGGGCTAAACATGACAGAGTAACTCTCTTCAATTTCTTCACTTTTTATACTGGCTTATTAACTAATACGAAAAGAGAATCTATGTCGCTTAATATATGTTACGAACATAAAGAGACAACACTAGATAATACAATTTAAATACTTAGAGACTCTGGTTTATCTGTTATGTATAATATAACATTTAACAAAAAAGCCAGATTCCATATATAAAATAATGGGAGTATATAAAATCAAACGCATGCTCCTAAAACAAATATGTAGCATAGAAAGCAACAACTTGTAGACTCATGGCACCTCGATAATTCTTAGTATTTTTAGTAAAAAGTAATATTTTGATTATACCCTGAACCCATTGAAAGTAGGAAATCAGGGTATAATGGTTTTGTTAAAATGTATATAACTGGCAGAAGGCGTGGCAGACCCCTGTCCGTTCGTTCGTCTTTTCGCGTCGATCTCAGATGTAAGATATAAAAAATGAAAATGTTGTCCTAGGTCCGTATAAACCACCTGCATATCAAGCTTTTCTTTAAAAATCGAGAACTTTTCCCATTTTTGTTATTGATTAAAAACATTTTCGAAAAAGTATATCTCCCACAGCTTTGAAACTATAGTCTCAAAATATATATTAAGATGCATTTTATACAATTTCGATTTTAGTTAAAAGTTGTTAAAAGATGTTACAGAAAATCGCTTTTACTAATTAATAATTAATTTTGTTTGTTATTGCTTAATCTATCTTTTCTACTTACTGTTAGGGTTATCAAAAACTCGATGCCTACCATTTTTGTGGTGATCATGTGCTTCATGCTGCCGGCGAACTATGCATTCCTACGATACTGCACACGTCGCGGACCTGTGCCGACGTCGCCGACACCCTCACTGATCACCTGGAAGTTTATTCAGTCTAGGGTGCCATGGGGCTTGATCTTTCTGCTGGGTGGTGGCTTCGCCCTGGCAGCTGGCAGTAAGCAAAGCGGCATGGCAACATTGATTGGCAATTCCATGAGTGGTCTGAAGGTGCTTCCTAATGCAGCATTGCTATTGGTCGTCATTCTTGTGGCTGTATTTCTGACCGCCTTCAGCTCAAATGTGGCCGTTGCCAATATTCTCGTACCTGTGCTCAACGAAATGGTGCGTCCAAAAGTCTATTAAAACTGCTGGACTGCTTATTATTCGACTCTTTATAAATTACAGTCACTGGCTCTGAAAATTCATCCTCTGTACCTGGTGCTTCCAGCAGGCCTCGCTTGCAGCATGGCCTTCCATTTGCCGGTGAGCACGCCACCAAATGCTTTGGTAGCTGGCTATGCGCATATTCGCAGCAAGGATATGGCGATAGCAGGCATTGGACCTACGATTATCACAATCATTGTGCTATTCATTTTCTGTCAAACTTGGGCTATGGTCATCTATCCAAACTTGGACACATTCCCGGAATGGGCACAAATTGCCGCCGAGGAAGCAGCCAACAAGAGTCGCTTGCTAGCCGAGTTAGCTGTTAATAAGGCGCACATGTTGGAGCTGGCGGCAAATGCGACTCGCCTATTGACAAACAATACTGAATTTTTAACAGATCTAACCACTGGTAGCTCAAATTTGGTGAGCGGCCTGATTGCCAATAGCTCACAACCATTAGCTCAATTAGCCGTCAATGGCACACGATTGTTAACTGATATTGCCTTAAACAAAACCCTTTAATTGGAGATAACTAAATAGTTGTCTTGTCTAAAAGTGGTCACGAGCTCCACGAATAACGTCGCTGGGGGACTATCACAAGTGCCTTTGACAAAATATTTGTACAATATACAACACATTAAGTAAAGAATTCAAAAACAATAAAAACAACTGAAAACTAAGCTAAACAATTATACTTTGGAACGAATTTACAAAGCCCAGAAATTAAACTTCGAACTCATTGATTATAGCTGTCTTTGTGTGGCACTATTAGACTAAAATCATATATTATAAAATTAACTGAAAATCGTTATATAGCGAGATGATTGTGTGAAAGTTAACAGTAATGATGATATAATACGTCCTTTCAGCATTCAAGCGCATTTACTAGAAAGCTTTAAAGGTAAACAGATTTATGAAAAATTATATGTTAGTTAATAATTGCATTTAGCGAAAATAAAATGAAATAAATATTGTGCGAAACCCCAGGCATTGAATGTATTTTTATACTCTTTTTTCGTAACTAGACTGACGTATCGTGGTTTTGCAAATGTAATTAATTTTTATGAAATTTGGTAGGAACTGTTGAAATAATACTATTTTTTATCAATATACTGAATGTATACAGAAAATAGCACACAAATAGAATAAGTCTTAATATTTCATGTGCTAAAATAGAAATGATGCAATTTTTATATAGTTTTAAAGTCAAATAAAATATTAAAATGAAAAAAAAAAAAAACTTTAGTTTTCAATCATTACGAGTATTTGCAATACTTTGATCTAAGGGGAAGAATTGGAAAATAATTATAAATTTTTCTTTTAAAAGTAAGTTTATTACTTTGAAAACGATGAATATTTCTTAATTTTAAAGTTTAAACCTTTTTCCAACTAAAACTCATTAATTTCAGTCTGTTTACGTATAACTTTTTTTTTTTTTTTTTAATTTCATAACATATAATGTAAGGTTTTGATTTAAAGAGGGTGACAGAGCATGGTCTGACACATATGTATATAGTCAAGTAAAAATATTATTTAGTGGTAGCAAACATTTTTATACCCTGAACCCATTGAAAATGGGAAATCAGGGTATAATGGTTTTGTTGAAATGTATGTAACAGGCAGAAGGAGGCGTGGCAGACCCCACAAAGTATATGTATTCCTGATCAGGGCGACGAGCTGAGTCGATTTAGCCCTGTCCGTCTGTCTGTCTGTCCGTCCGTCCGTCTGTCCGTATGTATGAACGCGTCGATCTCAGAAGATATAAAAGCTAGAGACTTCAACTTTTTTTTTAAATGTCCGTATATATCGCGCGCATATCGAGCTTATCACTAAAAAACGATAACTCATTCCGATATTTTTTATCGATAAAAAACCTTATCGAAAGTCAGTTAAAAAATTATATCTCCTACATCATTATAGCTAGTGTGTCCAAATTTGAAATATATATTAAGACGTATTTTATACAATTTCGGTTTTAGTTAAAATTAGTCGTATATCAAATACTAGAGACTTGAGCTTCGGTATACACATACATTTACACATTATGATTACGTTCTGAAAGTTTCATTACGATCGTACGTCTAGAAATTAAATTATTCAACACTGCAACACTGCCAACACTGCAGCGCAACCAAAGCGCAAACGCCTGTATATGCGTGTGTGTGTGTGTGTGCGTGTGTTTGTTTGTATGCGTGCGTGTGTGTGTGTGTGTGTGCGCGCGTGTGTATGTGCGAATTATTATTGAAATATCAGTTGCTCGACGGGTTAAGGGGATCTCGTAGTCGAGCAGTCTCGACTAGAGCTTTCTTACTTGTTTATATAATAGAGTGGTTGACAGTTATATGTGCTTACATTTTGGGTTAATGGACTGCGCTCTTAGACCTTCTATGCTGCCAGATAGATTGCTAGCTGATTTACATGATCTAGCTTCTGGTGGTACCATCCGCTGAGTCTGTGTACTTCATCTTCTGCGTAAGGAGTAACGGGGTATCTGTGATGGATCGATTTCTTGACGAATGGGGGAACATCCACAGAACGGCACAGGAATATGTTTTGAAATCGTTGAAGTATTTTAATATTGAAAAGCGAGTCCGTTCGCCATGATTGAATGCCGTAGGTCTAGACTAGTTTCAAAATGGGTTTATAAAGTAATCGTTTGTTCTTCACGCTGAACTACGACTCTCTGCCAAGTAGCCAGTGCATTTTGCGGATTTGTAAGGTTTAAGTGTTTCTTTTTTTTTTTCTTGAAAGATTGAGTTCGAGAATACAAAGAAACTCCCTTTAAGGCAAACAAGAAGGTGGGTGTGTTTCCTGGTTATTTATTTGCTTCCTGTTCTACAGTTAATATAGAGAACACATTGTTCCTGATTTTCATCAAAATATTAGTTTTATTACAAATATAAATTTTTCCTTATTGCTAATTTTTACCATATTAAAACAAGACACACGAGTGAGGAGGGGTAAATATTATTGAGAACCAAACAAATATATCCGCAACCAAAGAACTGAATGTTGGATCATTAAAAAGCTTTATTTAAAAAGCAAAACGCTGACCCATGTGCAAATTAAGCCAATCATCTAGAACTTCGAGGTCTTGATTAGATTTAGAGCTTCGGTAAGCATGCGTCCGAAATCGGCATGCACCAGGGTAAAGTTCTTAACCGCACGCTCTTGCAAGAACTGACTAGCGTTGCTCAAATTGTCGGCTATGTTCTGCACTAAACGTTTCTTAGCACAATTGTCGAGGACATGCACCCAGAAGTCGGTGACCTGACCATAATTATCCTCCGTGTCGCCGCTGCTGTAGCGATAAACATCACCGGTCACCGGGCAACAAGTAGATAAGGCACGAGCCCGTGGGCATTCCTGCGGACCGTTAAACGAATTTGGGAAATAGTTGGGAGCTCCATCCTGATTGTCGGTGGCATTCATGAGGCCATCCCGTTGATAATTATTGACCTTAACGCGATATGGACAGTTGACTGGTATCTGCAAATAGTTAGGTCCCAAGCGATGACGATGTGTATCGGAGTAAGAGAATAGACGGCCCTGTAACATCTTATCCGGAGATGGCTCAATCCCAGGCACCAAATGCGCGGGGCTAAACGCTATTTGCTCCACCTCGGCAAAGTAGTTCTTTGGATTGCGATCTAGCACCATTTTTCCCACTGGTATCAATGGGTACTCCTTGTGGGACCAAACCTTGGTCACATCAAACGGATTGTACTTGAACTTCTTGGCCTCCTCGAAGGTCATCACCTGAATATAAAATGTCCAACTGGGAAATTTGCAGGTCTTGATGCGGTTGTACAAATCACGTATGCTATAGTCTGGGTCACTCGACGCTAGATCAGATGCGGTCTTCACGTCCAAGTTCTTAATGCCCTGATCTGTCTTGAAGTGGAATTTCGCGTAAACAGGCTCACCCTTGGCATTGACCAACTTAAAGGTGTGCGATCCATAGCCATTCATATGACAAAATCCGTCAGGTGTTCCACGGTCACTAAACAGGAACGAAACCTGGTGGGTGGATTCAGGGCGCAGGGTCAAGAAGTCCCAAAACATATCGGCATCTTTCAAGTGCGTCTGCGGGTTCCGCTTCTGGGTATGTATGAAACTGGGAAACAGTATAGGATCGCGGATAAAGAAAATAGGCGTATTGTTGCCCACTAGATCCCATATGCCATCATCCGTATAAAACTTAACAGCAAATCCTCGAGGATCCCGTACCGTATCCGCCGAGCCGCTTTCGCCGCCCACCGTTGAGAAACGAACGGCTACAGGGGTACGCTTCTTGACCTTCTCAAACATTTTGGCAGCGCAATACTTAGTGATGTCGTGAGTAACCTCAAAGTAACCAAACGCACCGCCGCCCTTCGCATGAACCACACGCTCAGGTATGCGTTCGCGATCAAAGTGAGCCATTTCGTCTAGGAAATTTACATCCTGTAACAGGATCGGACCGCGAGGACCAACCGTTTGCGTTGCGTCCTTAATTCCAATGGGTGCGCCACTGCCAGTAGTAACTACGCCTGCGGATTCCTACCAATAAAACAAAACATTATTTCAAGATTTCTATTTTAAATAAACATATAAAACGTCTTTCTCGATTTGTTTTGGTTCTTAATATATGTAGATTACCTAATTTTTTCAATTTTATCTAGATGTTATTTGCTTAGAGCGTGTGCATCGCATTTAACAGTCAGCTGATCTAGCAATGCACCGCATATAGAAAAGCGTACTCTACACAGGAATATATTAGCAAATGCTTATAATGTATGATACTTTGTTCTGAACTAGGGTGCAGCAGTTGCCGCTCCCCGGAATAGTTTATCAGTTATTCTACACGTAGCGCACATTGTCTGTTTACTAATGGTGTCTAAAAGATTCAGCGTTGAGTAATAATGAAAATTACCGAACTGATTAAGTTCAGTTCAAATTAAGTGAAATAAGTGAGGTGTTGCTCAATTATTTGTATACCCTGAATCCATTGAAAATGGAAAATTAGGATATAATGGTTTTGTTGAAATATATGTTAGAGGCAGAAGGAGGCGTGGCATATCCCACAAAGTATATATTTTCTTGATCAGGGCGACGAGCTGAGTCGATTTGGCGTCAATCTCAGAAGATATAAGACCTAGAGACTTCAAATTTTTTTAAATGTCCGTATATATAGCGCTCATATCGAGCTCTATTTAAGGCTAGATTCTCGAAAATGAAAATATATATTTAGATGCATTTAATACAATTTCTATTTTTCTTAAAATTTAGCGAATATAATTTAGATTTTTACTATGAATACTTTATCTACGGACTTTGAATTTTAAACCCAGAGAGTACTAAATTAAGTATATTATCACGTCTTATCGCTCGCAAAGAAACAGCTATAAGGGGACATATGACTATCGACACAACGAAAATATAAAGACATTGGGGGTCTAAATAGAAAACATTTTTCGCCAGCTCACCATTAGTTGCTGAAACTAATAAGATAATGTGCACCAGCTCTTCAATAACTGGCATATAGAGTATATACGTATGCCATAGCACTATTTTCTATTTTGTACTGTTGATTTGCAATCGAAAGCGCTTGCACTTTGAGTCTGAAATAAATTAATGAGGGGCCGCTTGGGAGGGCGCTATTTGAAAGATAATAAGTAGCAGACAATAGGGGGTTCGTTGTGTGTGCGTGTCTAAAGAGCAAATTGATGATAAGACTATCGACCGATAGTACAAAAACATAAAGACTTAAAGTTATAATTGACGTTACTATAACTTAAAAAAAAAAAAGAACAAAAAAAATTAATTTACAGAAAATTTGTTTGCATGTATCAAAAATGGTTAAAGCTACTCAGAAGCATTGCAATATATAAATTTATATAAACAATATCAGGCATTCCCGTAAACAAAGTTAAAACAAAGTGTTTGTTTCAGTCAGCGTATAAATAGACGTATTTGAATAACGCATGACAAAATGCAGTTTCTCGCCAGTCTCCATAAAGTCAGTCAAAAACAGCAACAACACGAACATATTTGTGGGTCTAAAGCTTTCAATGCGAAATTTCGAAACATATTCTCACATATGTATGTGGTTGAAACCGAGTGGCAAATGGATTGCATAACCAAATGCTGCAGCTAATTGTTTTAATTTGTTTGTTTATTTGCAATAAGGCAGACCTTCAATTCCTCTAATTTGTATCGAACTAGTTTGATCGGGTTCAACGTCTTTGTAAATGGTCTCTATCTCTGTTTCTCCTTCACTGCATGCCACTTTCAAATGATAGCAACCAGTTTTATGCAATATCGAAGTGAAAACCTTGCTGGTTGCAACTGCTCGAAGGCCCGTTTAAAAATGCAGTTTGGAAAAGCATTTAAAAGTATGGCTTTAAATAATATTTGTATTCCCATGTGAGGTCAAGAGCATTCAAGCATAAAACTGAAAATTCCGCGGTTTCAATTCAATTAAATGATGGAATTTCTGCTTTAGAAAGATATGTATATATGCATATATTCATATCTGCATTATCGCCTCAAATCTAAATTGCGTATTGAAAATAGGACGCTAAGGTAATCGAGTTGCTTTATGCAAAAGTAGATCCTACAAATTACGTTCAAATATTTTTGACGATATAGCGATTATAAAATGTATTTTCTAAATTTGAAATATATATACATACATATAACTATATTATATTCCTGGCCTTTGGATTAGGTACGATTGGAGCACACAGATATAGCATATACATATATATTTATTTATTTATATACATATATAGCTGCTGATAAGCGTTATCAAACAATAAGCGATAAGATTAATTATGGATTTATATATCATGAAGAAGTTATGGTTAAAATAAGATTAAATTCTTTTTACTCTGAAGATGCACAGAGGTCTTTACACGGTCACAATAAAAAAACAATTTATTATTTATATTTAAATATGAAGCAAAATATACAATTAAAGGTGTATGCAATATTGCATGATTTTAAAACACACCCATGTGTACATACATATGTACATATATGCAATATGTCGCTGCTTAAGAAAGAGAGGAGTGATAGAGTAAAAGAGAAACTGAGACGAGAGATACGATATAAGGAGATGAGAACCGCGCATTGGGCACGAACAAAACAACAATGCATATATTTGAACTTTGGCTCTGCGAGTACAATCGACTGTAAACTTCGCAGTAGGACAGAAAGTGTAGTACACAAGTTATTATGTATATTTTTCTCTAGTGTTTATTTTCGGAGACGCTTTTTATTTACTAACTTACCTTTTGGCAGTTCTTATAATCAATCAATTGATTTGAAGCAGCATCTCGTGTAGACATTTTGATTTGCCTCTTTATTTACTTTTAATAACCAAAAATTTGGAGTATACTTTAATCACTTAAATATTTCTCGCGTTGATTCTGATGTGCGGCTAATTTTGTTAACTAAAACACGTAGAACTCAGTGTTCATTGCTTTTATAGACGGTTTGTCATTTACAGTGTTCTGTGTGGCCGTATAACTTTACCATTAAAATCTTAAATGTAAATCTTGTGTACATTCGAAGCGCGCACAAATTTAAAAACGACTCTCTGATATCACCACTAACACTAACCAGAGAACACATAGTGATATCACTGACCAGAGAATACAAAAGAGAAAAGTTTGTTCTACATGTCTAGTCTATGTGTTCCCTGGTCAGTGATTCAATTCAATGTATGCCTTATTTCCATCACTGACCAGAGAACATGGTCAGTGTTTCCATGGAGCGTAACAGAAACGTTATTTGAATTCATGTTACCTTTTGTGGTGGGTACCGATACACTTTACTATCGATACTTTGACGATTATTTTCTTTGTTGCATTGCTTTTGCGTAGGCTGGCAGCTTACACTTAATGGGAAGATTGGCAGCCCTTCATATTTTTAGTCACTTTCTCAGTTATTCATTCTTCGTACGTTCGTTAGCCTTCGTCTCTCTCGATTTTTGAAGTAGTAGTGATTTCTTTTTATAAAAATCTCAAATATGTACGTGCATAGTATATAAAGCAAAAGCGATTATATGTATATATTTTTATGTACATACACATAATAAATATAGTGCTACACATTAGCATAAATTATAAGCATAAAATGTAAGTGCAGTTCCAATAAAAATTCAATGGCACTTTTGAAAAGTATCGTTTTACGTAAAAATACTAATAAAAAACAGCGCGTGTGAAAATTTTCAACAACGACGTAGCAGCAAAAGAAGTCTCAGTGCGTCTTTCCTCTACGTTTTTTTGTTGCAAAAGGAGAAGCTGAGCAACAAAAACGCTAAAACAAAATTCCCCACACACAAAGTAGGCCAACAACAACAAAAAACAGCAAAGCAAGCAACAACACAACAACAACAAGAAAATGTGTATGTGTATTGAAGTGTATTATAATAAAACTGCGAGTGTGTGTGCGTGTAAAATACAAAAAAGAAGTAGAAAAAAGTAGAAAACTCAGCGGCCGACAATTTTGTAATTGTGTCAGCTTATTTGTGTGTGTGTGTGTGTGTGTGTGTGTGTGTGTGTGTGTGTGTGTGTGTGTGTGTGTGTGTGTGTGTGTGTGTGTGTGTGTGCCGGTGTGCGTGTAAGTGATTTAAATCATGTGTCTTAAAAAAATTGTATTTTTGACATTCAAACGCAATGTGCGTATTTGCGAAAACAACAAAAATGTTGCTTATATGTGTGTATATATTGTATATAATGTGTAAATGTGTAAATATAAACATACATATATGTATATGTAAGAAACATATGCATATGTACGTGTGTATTTTTGGTTGCGTTCATATCGACAAGACGAATTGTAAAATTATCTTTGTTCTGTTTGCAAGACGCATCTGCGGTCTGGCTTTAAGTATAGAAATAAGGTATTTTGCCGACGAAATATCGTTGTCCGCTGCACAGTGTCGCCGACTTTGACTTCAGCTTATAACGGGATGAACTCATTACCAATGTCTGCAGATTTTCGTGTCCACTGTCGACTTGTGTAGGCTAAGAAAAACGAAACGAACTTTTTGAATATTTGCGTCGTCAATTATAAAATAAAAGTGAATAAAAATGCTTTCAGCCGATGAAGAAATATTTCGGAGGCTGGCTCGCTGATGGCCTAATAGATGCATGCGAAATATGTATGAATTGAGAAAATAATTGAATCAATTGTGTGTATTTCACTAATCTCTCTCACCCAGTTTTATATTATTATATGAAAATAAACAAATAAGAATGAGCTCTGAAGCTCTGCTGCGTCGATCCTGACGCTGTAGGAAGAGTATATCAGGGCAAACATTTCACTTGAAGACACTAAGCTACTAATACAAATAAATTCTCCCTGTCATTTGCACAGTAAGTGCGCCTGTAAAAGAACGATGTGTGCAACAATAACAACAAAGGCATCGCATCACTAGAAAGCAAAGTGAAATTTTATAAAGCAACAAAAAAGACACACGAATTACGAATCGAAAACCGTTATTCAACAGTTTCAAGAAATAAGTGAAAGAAGGTAACAAATACTGGTTTTCAAAGGCACATACACATGATTACGTGTGTATATGTATATGGATAATTTAATGTTGGAAGAAACAACAAACAGAGAGGAGCTATAACTAAAAAGTTGCTTTGCGAGAGATTTGTACGTGCATTATTAACGTCGTGTGTATGTGTGGAACAAGCAAATGTGTACATGTGTGAGTAGCCTGTGAACTGTGCGAGAAATGGCTAAACAACAAAGTGAAAAGCAATGATAAAATAATAACAATAATAATAATATGTGATATAAAGTTCAAGTCTTTTATAAATCTTTAATCTAGCCGAATGCTAACGTCACACATAGACGCACTATAGCAGCAAGAGTAATACCTTTTAGTGGGCTTGGCTGCAGGACCCAAGCAAAGACCGGGGCGATAATTCAGTCAGAGATTTGAAACGAACTAAATTTTCAAGGACTTTCAAAAGTTGGCTCGCTGCATTTAAATTTGCATAAGGTCAGTATGTATGCTGTAGGTATATATGTATGTATGGACGTCGACCAAGGCTGCCACTTGTTTTATACTCATTCAAGGAATGAAATTTAAATTTGGAACATATACTCATGTATACTCCGATTTATAAAGTGTTAGAATTTTACGGATCCGTACACTAGGGGCGTGGCAAATCGAAAAATGCATTTTCCGATATGCCAGAAATCATGTTAGTTGAAAACCTAGAAAGCTGAAATTTCGTATGTAGATCCGCGTCGACCACCCAAGATCATCAGCTATGGCGGATGTATCTCCGCCCATTGGCCGAAAATTGGTAAACCTATTTTATAATTTTTGAAGAAATTAATATATACAAAAATAAAAATCTAAATTTAAATACTCTTAAATTAATAACGAGCATGGTCTTATATACTATCTAGCTCGTCAGCTTCTTTACATAGGTGTACTTCTCGTTTCCAGTAATGGTAGAGAATAATTATAGCAACATTTTTGCAATCGTGTTGCAATCGCCGCGTGTTTGGCAATATGAAGGCATAGAGCTGCTTTTAACAGAGCTTATAAAGCAATTAAAACAAGTAAGAAAGCTCTAGTCGAGACTGCTCGACTACGAGATCCCCTGAACCCTTCGAGTAACTGATATTTCAATAATAATTCGCACATACACACGCACACACACACACGCATACAAACAAACACACGCACACACGCATATACAGGCGGTTGCGCTTGGGTTGCGCTGCAGTGTTGGCAATATAATGAGAACTTATTTGTGGAATAATTTATTTTCTAGACGTAATCATAATGTTAAAATGTATGTGTATACCGAAGCACAAGTCTCTAGTATTTGATATACGACTTTTACAAAGATGAGGGTGAGGGGCTGGATTTAGGGGTGGGGGGTAAATTTTAACAAAAACCGAAATTGTATAAAATACATCTTTATATACATTTTAAATTTGGAGACTCTAGCTTGAAAGATGTAGGAGATATAATTTTTTAAGTGATCTTCGATAAGGTTTTTTATCGATAAAAAAGTATCGGAATGAGTTATCGTTTTTTAGTGATAAACTCGATATGCGCGTGATATATACGGACATTTTAAAAAAAGTTGAAGTCTCTAGTTCTTATATCTTCTGAAATCGACGCGATCAAACATACGGACAGACGGACGGACGGACAGACAGACGGACAGGGCCAAATCGACTCAGCTCGTCGCCCTGATCAAGAATATATATACTTTGTGAGGTCTGCCACGCCTCCTTCTGCCTGTTACATACTTTTAACAAAACCATTATACCCTGATTCCCCATTTTCAATGGGTTCAGGGTATTATAATATTATTTCTTACAAGTAAGAAAACTCTAGTCGAGACTTCTCGACTAGGAGATACCCTGAAGCCTTCAAACTGATATTCTACTTACTCTACACTTCTTTTAGGCACACATACATACACACGCACACGCTCTGCTAACTGCGCAGTAAGCAGCGACTGCGCTTGGGCTGTTTATATTCAACATACACAGTATATACACAGTAAATCTGAAGTCTCCACGTCTAATAGTATTCCAATGAGGCTCAAAAAACAAAGTCCATTTTTCGATTATTCTCGATAAAAAAGTTATCGGATATCAAGTTATCGAAAAAAAAAGCAAACTCGTACTGCGTATGGTATACACGAGTATGCACACCAAATTCCAGCTCTCTAGCTTTTGTATCTTCTGAGATCGACGCACTCATACAGACAGACGGACAGGGCTATATCCACTCAGCTCGTCGTCCTGATCAAGAATATATATAATAATACTGTGGGGTCTCCGATGATTCCTTCTGCCCGTTACATACTTTTACACAAAACCATTATACCCTGATTTCCCATTTTCAATGGGTTCAGGGTATAAAAATCAGGGTATTTTTGATATGCCACGCCCCTAAAGTGGGGTAACAATATTATTTGGGGAATCTCTAGAGGAGGTTACAAGTAACTTAACTATCCAAATTCGAAGCTTCTAGCTCTTGTACTTTATGAGATATAAATTTTACGGTTTGCCACGCCCCCTGTGGGCGAACATATATCCAACAAAGCTTTTTGGTCTTGGAAGGTCAGCCCGAGTATATATACAAAATTTGAGGTCTCTACCATCAATAGTGTCCAAAATATAGCAGAATTTGAAAAATCACTATATCTTCAGGTCCGCTATGGCACGCCCCCAAAAGCCGTAGACATATATAATATAATATAAAAACGCGCTCTGATAACTGCGCAGAAAGCAGCGTTTGTGTGGGCAATATTATGAGAATTTGAGTGTTGAATAATTTAATTTCTAGACATACAATTATATGATGTATGTGTATAAAAATAGATGATTTGAAATTTGTATTATATTTAATTTAAATTATTGCGTGTCCATGTTTGGGACTAAAATCTTAAATGTGTCTTTAGTTTGATTTATATTTTTACTCCATTTTTATACCCTGAACCCATGGAAAATGGAAAATCAGGGTATAATGGTTTTATTTTTTTATGTATATATATTCTTGATCAGCACGACGAGCTGAGTCGATATATCCCTGTTCGTCCGTCTGTCCGTATGAACGCAGAGATCTCAGAAGAGATAAGAAAAATTTGTGTGCATACTCGTAAAGACCATAAGCAATACGAGCTTATCATATTTTTTCGACAACTTATCTAACAACTTTTTTTTTTATCAAAAATGATCGAAAATGGGTTTTGTTTCTTGAGCCTCATTTGAATACTATTAGACGTGAAGACTTCAGATTTACTGTCTATATATATATGATGAATACAAACATTTTGTAATCAACAAACTATGGATAAAACGCCCCTTCTCCCGAAATCTGTATTTCAAGTATTGTTTTGGAATGTACACACATTTTTACCATATGATTACGCTCTAAAAGTTTGATTAAGATTGTATTTCTACAAAAGAAGTTATTCAACAAATAAAATTTTGAAATGTTGTTCTTAGATCCGTGTATATCACGCGCATATTTTATTTTATTTATTTAAAGATATTGACAAAACTAGAGTCAACTAAAATTAAATAGCCTATAGAAAGTACAACACATTATGACAATAAGATCACCAACCCGATGGAGGTATACTATTAGTATATGTATTTTACTTGCCAGTCCGGCTAGCTATGCCCCACTTCACAGCCAAATGTGGTCAGTTATTTTATTGAAATTATGAAAAGACAGTGTTAAAATGGAAAACTTAAAATAAGATATTACAAGAGCTTAAATATAGTTAATCTAATTAAAATTATAATAAATCTTAACGTAAAAGTATTAGTAAGGAAGAAGGAAATCAGTACAAATATTGCAGAAAATAGGGAAAAGAGCATAAGAAATAAAATGGAATGAGTTAAACAAGAAAAAAATAGAAGGAATATCGGATAGGAACTGAGAAATCACTGCACAACGTTGGCAACGAAACTGTATACCAGTGCTTACGTCTGAGCATTGCGAGTGGTTTCCCTAAGATAATTTAATAGAAGAGATTTTATTTTAGGAACAGAGAGCTCTAAGAAAAATACGTGATAATATTTATTGAAATTAACACATAGAACGTAAAACGCATTATGCAAAGAATAATCCGTAGTGCACACAGGTAAATGAAGCGGACGATAATGTCTAGTTTTTCGGGACAGAATCTTAAAATTAAGACGCATCAACAAAGAGGACGAATCAATATCACCGTTAATCAATTTGAGCAGGAAAACAGTACCTAAAATTATTCTGCGATTGATTAACGATGGAAGATCAATGAGCTGAAGCCTACTATGATAAGACGGTACATTACTATCCCAGCTAAGATCCCTCAAGGCAAAGAGAAGAAACTGTTTTTAAACCGATTCGATACGATCCTGATACAGTTTATGCTGCGTAGACCAAATAACTGAGCAATACTCTAAGATGGGACGCACAAGCGAAATAAATAATTGCTTTGCAACATATGGATCTTTAAATTCCTTAGCCCAACGTTTAATAAAGCCAAGTACACTTTTGGCTTCATTTATGATGGTATAAATATGAAGATTAAAATGAAGTTTAAAGTCGAAAAAAAACACCAAGATCTTTGACTGTGGAAAATGCGTTTTAAGGAAATGTTATTAATTTTATAGTCAAAAATATAATGAGTTGTACGACTGAAAGTCATTGTCGTACACTTTGAGCAATTTAGGTGCAACTGGTTTGCCACACGCCAATGTTGCAATGCGTTAAGATCATCTTGAAGGTGTATATGACCATTTGCACTGGAGTATGGAAGTCAAAGTTTTACATCATCCGCATACATAAATATCTTAGAATAAGAGATACAGCTAGGAAGGTCATTTATGAAGAGGGAAAAGAGTAATGGACCCAAATGGCTACCCTGAGGTACACCAGACGAAACAAAGATGGGTTTAGAAATAGCTGTTCTCAGCAAGACTCTTTGCGTTCTTCCCTTTAAATAGGATGAAATCCAGGACACGAGTCTAGGGGAAAATTCCAAACGTTCCAGCTTTAGAATTAGTATTTGATGATGTACGGAGTCAAATGCTTTACTGAAGTCAGTATAAATAACATCAGTTTGCATTTTTTTAGAAAAACTGTCATTGACAAGCGAAGTGAATTCTAGTAAATTAGAGGACGTTGATCGATTTTGAACAAAACTATGTTGAGACGGTTGAATAATTGATTTGCAAAAATGTTGCAAGCCCGATGTTATAATTTTTTCAAATAACTTCGGAATATCAGATAATTTTACAATGCCTGTAAAATTTGAAATATCAGATCTAATGAAAGATCTTTTCCAAATTGAAGGAAACACAGAGGTTTCCAAAAACAAATTAAGCAATTTTAGTAGTGGTGACTGAAGAGACACACTGCACTCTTTAATCACACAACTTGGAATATTATCAGCACCAGGAGAAAAAGATGATTTCAACGTCCTAATGGCTGCTGTCAAAAAGGTAGCACTAGCCTTAGGAGCAACCTTAGGAGCGTAAATGGACCCATATTCAGGAAGTGAATATGGATATGAGTTGCTAGTGATCCCTCTAGAAGAATAAGTGGATTGAAAAAAATCTGCAAATAAATCAGAGGACTCCTGGTCATGACAAGTTTTTTCAGCACCAAGCACAAATGTAAACGGCAAACCAGAACACTTGCGCTTTAAGTTTACAAATGAGTAAAAGTATTTAGGATCTCAAGCAAACTGACGTTTGCAACGTATAAGATGATTCTCATAACGAGTATTTAAAAGATTAACATTAGACTTGGCTATGGAATACTTAGACCAGTCGACACTAGAACCAGACTTTTTACTGTTCTTAAAAAATTTATATTTAATATTTTGTACATTCGAAAGTGTCTTAGTGAACCAAGGCGGTTTATTTGAAAAGGGCGACATACGGCAGAGAGGGACGCACACATGCAGAATAGAGTTTAAGGTTGTATAAAAAAGCGATACTGCCAAATTAATATCAGCCGACTCATATAAAAGGGACCAGTCTATTGAGTTAATGAAATCGTTGAGCAAAACAAAATCGCATTTCCGATAACGACTTGTTTTAGAAGGCAAAGGAGTATATCGAGTTCATCATTAAAAATCGATAATTGCTTCAGATATTTTATTATCGATTAAAATCCTTATCGAAAGGTAGTTGTTTATTGTATTCATACAATTATAATATAGTCGCTCCGAATTTCAATCTGAATTTCGGGTGTCTATTTAATAGAGCGATAATATTAAAATTGCTTAATTCCTTCGCACCTTCATGTATGTATACGTCAACTGTATTTTTGTATTAAAATGTTCTACTTGCAGATGCTGAATGTCGTCAATATTTTTAGAAATCGTTCCAAACTCGTTGGACTGTAGGTCAGAAAGGTAAATATAATTTCTTTAGTTTCGTATTTCGTAATCGAAAGAGTATTTTAAGATTTAGTTATTTACTTTTGTATTTATACTCATTCACGAAAGTGAAATGAGTATATTGGTTTTGTGCAATGTGTGTCTTGTTGTCCGTCCGTCTGTCCGACTGTCCATTTGTCCGTATGAACGCAGTTTGTTTCGGCTCAATTGAAGCTAGACTCTGAAATTTGGAACATATACTCGTATGTATCTCCAATTTATAAAGTCTTACAAATTTTCCCGGTCCGCCCACTAGGGGCGTGGCATAGCGGAAAATGCGTGGCAAATTGAGAACAACTGAATTTTCTACAGCATTAGGGCAAAACTTAGCTACCGAGTTGCTGATGGGGTGTGAATAAATATTCTGCAGTCGGTAATGACCGACTGCTTAATTGATTTATAGTTAAGAAAATGAAATTACCCTTAAGTGTTGACAATATAATGTATTGAACATTGCACACTGCAAACAAAAAATGCTGTTCGAATTATTAGTGGTTGGGGCTTGTATATCCGCCACATCTTTTTGGCGTTTGGCTATCGACCGAAGACCAACCCAAATTCTCTACTGCATATTCCCAGAAGCCAGGTTGAGAATTTCTTGACACCTGGTAATTCGAGGGTGTATACGAGTATATACCTACCTATATCTACCGGTAATAGCAAAATACATCCATACGGATAGTTGGACAAATTTATAATGAAGATGTTATTTAATGCTTTATATTTAATAATATTGTTCTTCATTACAGCTGCAATGGATTCTCTCAGACATAACGAATATCAAACGAATCAGTCCCACCATCAACATGTAACTACGCATTCACAACATGTGCATAACTACATAGCCCCGCACCATAAGAACCATCAACAGCAACAACCACCTGCAGCAACACCACAGCAACAACAAGAACCGCCGCAGCAACACCTGCAACCACATGCTCATTACCAATTGGGTGGTAGCAGCTCACTCTACCCTAGCTCAATCAAAAATTACCATAACTCAGAGCCAGTGGATGCGGAGCGAACCCGATCCACCGTTTATCTGCTGAGCGCGCCGAGTAGTGGTGCTGGCGGTGGAACCAGTACCAATCCGGGGGATGGAGCAGCTTCAGCTTCTTCGATAATGCCGTCAACAGGTATTGCTGCGACTGCATGTGGCGACGATCCACATTTACAATACTATACGTCCAACCGAGATTTAACCGCCGGCAAGAGTTCAACGGAAGCGACGTCTTATCCCGGTTGGCAGTACAAGACGAGCGGGGCAACCGGAGTGGTGCCTGTGCAACGACAGCATAGTAGCGCCATATACAATGGGCCCTACTGGCTGCAGGACGAGCAATATCAGCACCAAAAATTGCATTCAGTACAGCAACAATCGAGTTTAAGATATGGCAAATCTCAAAAGGCCACACGACCTAGTGCAATCAGCAGCAGCAATAGCAGCATTGGAAGCATAAATGGAGGCGAGAGCAGTTTTCGCTTGTACGAGGACAACAGTAAATACTCTACTGCTGGACCTTACGCTAAGGCTGTAAACTATGCATCCACCGCCCGTTACGAGCTACTGGAACAAGTGGTAAATCCGAGTAATGCGTTGCTGGGCACAAGCGATCAGCAGCCCAGTCCCAATTATGCGCGCAAGTGTCCACAGCATTACGAGCCACCAACAGAGCAGCGCAGCGCTGATCACAAAGTGATTTCTCCACAGCCTTCACATCAACAGCGACAGCAACAGCAGCATCAACATCAGAGTCTATACATGCCTTCAAATTTTCAAAATACCGTGCATAATGCCATTGAAAAATATGTGCGAGAAACTGCTCCTGCACCTGCACCCCATTTAGACTATACCCGCAGAGGCACTACATTTACACGTCCATCAGCCGGTTATTATGGTCTGTCAGCTGTGAGTGGAGGAAATAGTAGTAGCAGGGGCAACGACGCATGTGTCAAATTGGAGCCGGATCCACCAGCGCTGGCACGTTCTTCACTTTACCATAATCCTTACAGTCCGTCTACAGCCCCATCAGCGAGTCCTTTCAAAGACAAGGAGCAGCAAGTGCTCGTTGCTGTAGACGTAAGTTCGCGCGACACATCGCCTTCTTTGGCACGTGCCTATCCCACCAACTACGATAAAGTTATGCCTCAGTATGGAACGCCAACAACGACGGGTGCAGCGATGGCTGGTGAGCAGAGGCGAAATACATTCAGCTCCATAAACAATTATACGGGTTATTATAATCATGGTACGCTATCTCCAGCAGCTGCTCAAGTGACTTCACCGTTGCCAGCCCAGCAGCTCTATAATAATACCCTGCCTCCGTCAAGCAGCACACATACAGCCGCGCCCAATTACTCCACGCTGCAAGTATATCCACATGGGCCTGACATCTGCTGTCAGTCGTCGACGGCTTTAAAATCAACTCCGTCGCTGCCCCCTGGTCCAAAGAAAACTCCAGCCGCTTCTAAGCCAAACTATCGAGCGCTAATCAATGACATGTTAAAGCGAAACACGACTAGTGAAGAGGAGCTCAATCTTCAAATTATAAAGAAGACGCTCAATATGGAAACGCCGGGAAGTCGGTTACCCAGAGTACCTACAGTACTTACCAGAATCCACCAGTCGCCAGTCACAATTACTGTTCATCCAACGTTGCCTCCAGTTATTCAAGAACCACCAGCACAGCTAAACCCACAACCACCGCCTCAGCCCACTTTGGCCTCCGCCCAGTCACCTTTGGATTTGTCCATGCGAACGATCAAACAAACCGCCGACTCCACAGAATATCAGCGCATGCCTACTGATTCATTAGGCACAGGCACAGGTACAGGTTTGCCACGTTTTGATATAACACCAAATTTTGCGCGCACCAACAGGAAAGCGTCGAGCCTATCAGCCGCATTGCCAGCAGCAGTAATACGGCAAGCGCCAGCTAATACATCGCCTTCAGTTGAAGCAACGCCCATGGTCATTAAAGCGGCACAGCAGTTGCGGCCCAGCGTATTGGAAACCAATCCTTTTGCGAGGAGACCCCAACTGCCCCCTGAGACAAGTGTTAAAGCAATGCCAAATCCAGCGCATAGTCCCAGCACAACTAGTACATGCACAGCCGTGAACACGATAACGAATAGTGCCCACAACAGCAGCAACCCGAACTATTTGGGTCGCAAGCGTCATCTACAGGAATACAACCAAGCCACGGCCGCGGCGGCAGCTGCAATAGAAGCAGCCACAGCAGCAGCAGCCAAACAGCCGCGTTTGGACACACCTCAGATAGAAGGCATTGTCAACACATCAGTGTCGGTTATAGCTGCCAATGAGCAAGCGCCGTTGGCAAAGCGGGTAGAACACCCTATACTGCCCTCCAGAAGCCGCGTGATTGTTTGTACACAGCCTAAGCAGGAACAGTTGGTGGTGCCAAAGACGGAGTCACGTATACGAACTAAGGCGGAGCTTAAAGGATTTACGTTCACGACACCAGATCTGACCATAGCTAATTCAACAAAAACTACACCAATAACAACAAAAGATATCCCAACTAGTATTGAAACCAACAACAGTGCTCCAGTGGATACTACCACACCCTCACCTGCACTACAACCCAATAACGGGAGCAATCACATTCAAATCAAATTGGAGCCGGTGCCCACTCCGGAACATGATGTGAAAGATGTGGACGATGGCGACGCGCCAAGCTTCAACAGCAGCAGTCTCTGTGACTGGGGTAGTACGTGCAACAATCTCGTAAAGCAACTGCTCAGCAAATCGTTGCCCGCAAAAACCACAACGGGTAATGAAAGCATTGCCCCAGCCAGCCGGATCAAGCTGGAGCTGAGCGAGGACGATCTACCCGTGGCGCGGATACTTAAGAGACAGCCGCTGGCAGCAGATATCGAATCGACGGCAACAACTACCACACAACTGACCAACACTACCACAACGAATGGGAATGCGTTCGGCGCCTCTCAAAAGAAGCTAAGCAAATCCGAGCGCGAAAAGAAGCGGCTGATGCAGGAGCAGCGAATAGCTGCACGATTGGCACCCACGGCTGGTCACAGCAGCAGTTCCGAGAGCGACTCAACTGAGCTACGTAAGCGTAAGACTGCCAGGCAAAAGAAACCTCCTATGCGCAAGAGTAAAGCACGTCGAGCAAATGATAAGGAGATGCAATTGAAGCATTGCGAGCAGCCAAGCAGCGATGATGAGCAAAAGCCAAATAGAGGGCAAGAACCGAAGAATTCGGCTAAGAAAACTAAAGTGCAATACTCGAGTGATAAGTGTAAAAAAAATCAAATCGAAACACAACGAGGAAGAGTAATAAGACAAAAGCCGAACCCAGATAGGAATGCTGACGATAAAACTAGCTCGGATGAAAGCGGAAAGAGTAAGGATGAAGAGCCACGGGAGCAGCTTGATGACGTTGTTGAAGAGGACGGCGAAGGAGAAGAAAATACGAATGCTGAGGAAGACAGCGCTTGCAATCAAAGTAAGTGCAAAGCAAAACCCAGTTTTAAAAATCGCATAGCACTTAACACTATGACGCGATCCAAGCGAAAAAAGGAACTCGAGCTCCAGCTGGCGAACAGCAAGGTGCTGCGAAATGACAAAATCATACGGAACTCGACGACAAAAATTAAGCGAAAATATGTACGTAAAATGGTGCCAGATGCTAAGAAGGAAATTATGATAACACGTCTGCGAAACAAACGAGATGAACGGATGGACATGACCCATCGGTCGGGACGTAAGCTAAAGAACAATCACAAGCCCGGCCATCCGACCAGCAACAAGACAAACATCAGTCAAACAAATGCAACACCACAGCAGCAGCTATTTCTGGAGGAATATAGGTATAAGTTGGCGCTTAAGATACCACAACGCTTGATCTCCATCAACAAGTTGAATAAGTTGCCTCAAGTAGCGGCGTCCTTACCGGATCTAGACCGTGGCCGGTATCTCACTCAGGATATGGCTTCCTTTAAGCCCACTAGAGGGCGAAAGTCGCGATCTAAACTACTTCAGCAGCAATCGCAGCAACAGCAAAAGGCGACACCTAAGTCTATTATCGATGTACTGCATCTCCGCGTTACCAGCAATGGCAGTCAACAACAGCAGACCAACAGCAATCTCAGCAACTGCGCCACAAGCGTTAATAATTATAGTGAAACCTCACAGACCTCTGCCTCGAATTCTTTGTATGAGCACTTGCAGGATGCGACGGAGCCCAGTGTGGAGGAGCATACTCTTGGCAAGCGTCACTTTAGCATATTCGATACAAAGGTACTGCAAAGTAAAACACGCACAGAATCCAAATTGCAGCAACGACGCGAGATCATACGCGAAATATTTGTGGGCACGGAGCGGCCAGCCTCAGCACCTCCAGAGTGTGCGCAGCCTGATCAGGCCGGCGAGGAATGCTCTGCATTGAGCTATCAGCAATATGAGGACTTTTTAGACCAAATGAATCGTATTGTTACCGCCAATAATAACAAGCTTTCCCGGCACAACATTAGCGGTGAAACAAAGCTAAAGACAGAAACAGATTTGCCCAGTCGACCCATTGTCTATAAGCGTAAGTATTTGCGTCGCAAGGGAAGCTCTGGCTTTGACTATATACGTAAAAAGAAGCGACCTACACATCACCATCAGAGTACCAGTACCAGCAATAGTACGAATAATATTAACACCGTTTCCGGTGAACATACGGCAACCAATATCTTTCCCATTCACACTGCAGCAGCAACAGCGGCAGAAACGGTGGCAGCCGATGATGAACGTCTGGATGATACCGATAGTACCATCGCGGGAAGCACATCCTATTTTCTGCCGATGACGGTGAAGACCGAAATGGACGTGTGCCGTGAAATACAGAAGTGGGTGCTCAACAAGGGCGTTGGTCAGAGCACAATGCACAAGGCGGCACGTCAGGGACTAATCGATGTGGTTGTATACTGCCTGGATCGTATGGGCATGAATCCGGATCAGAAGGACAATGCTGGTTATACACCGCTACACGAGGCCTGCACGCACGGTTGGTTAGAAATAGCCAGGATTCTGTTGCAATTCGGTGCCAATCACTCGGAGGCCGCCCAGTCTGGTATTCGACCACTTCATGGAGCTATAGAGAATGACCATGAGGAGGTGGTACGATTATTACTATCCTATGGCGCTGATCCGTTGCTGGCAACATACTCAGGTAAATGAGAAAAGAAAGAAGTAATAAATATTATTTATTATTAAATTACTATTCAATATATACACAATTATATAGGGTTTTTTCATAATCGGTCAGTCAATTTTTAAATATTTATTAAAATTGATTTTAACATTATCTATTGCCAATTTAAGCCAATATAAAGTAAGAAAGCTCTAGTCGAGACTGCTCGACTACGATCCCCTGAACTTAATTGCTTAATAACTTTTCTTATTGATGAACTATGCTCATGATATACGCCATATATCCCATTTTCAATGGGTTCAGGGTATAAAACGCTTTTAATCATCATTTTCATTTTATCTATTTGTAAGGAGATATAATTTAATTCATCTATGTTTCTTTTATCGTAAAGGCCAAACCCCACTCATGTTAGCATCAAGCAAATTGATGTTTGGCGTATTGAGCAGTCATCTCAGCGATGCACAAAGTGCGGCTGACGACATAAAACCAATGCGATTTCCAGGACCCTGGGAGATATTTGGTAAATATTATTCACATATATTTTGAATACACCACAGTTCAATAAACATATAATTTTGTACTCGCTTGCAGATGAAAAGGAAAATGGTTTTAATATTTTTGATAATGTACCGAATACAGCATGTGATATGAGCAGAGCTCAACCTAGAGGAATATTTAAGCAGGTACGCAGCCATGGCGACAACGACAATCCAGCAAGTCCCAAATCCGACAGTAAAACCAGAAATATAAATGAATTATTGCGCGAGAGGAGAGAGAGCAAGGAAACAACTAATGCGAATGGGGAGATAAATGCAAAGACTGCAACGAAAACAATAATTACATCAACAGCTACAGAATCAGCAAAAACCGTTAAACAAACAGAAGTTGCAGAAACGCAACGGCAAGTGAAATTAGAACCTGGTGCGGGCGTCGAGGATACAAATAACAACAATAATAATAGGAATAAAATTGATATTAACTTTGAGCAAAATGTATCGAGCATTGTAAATGGCAAGCATGAGGTCAAACAGGAACCGCAAGATGGCGACAATTTGAATATAAGTATTAATATGAAAGGTAATGATACAGTGGATGATCGTAACGAACAAGCTGTTGATGATCACGAATACGATGATGACGACGGCAGAGACGCGTTATCGGATGAATTGAACGGTGATATTTTTAAATTCGAAGAAGCCGATGTGCCCTTGCCACCACTATACTTGCTTAAAGATGAGGGCAGTGATAAATGGGTACTCCTTAATGATTTGTGCAATTTACTTAAGGTTAAGTCGAAGGATACGCTGCTTAATAAGGTAAGTCCACACAGAGAGATATAAATTGGCAAAAAATTATATATTGATTTTCTTCCTTTTTTAAATAGATCTGTCCAAACGGGAACAGCCTAGCCAGCAATCAGAAGCAACTGCTGAGAGAGTTCAAAATTGACGATTTTCTGAAACAGGCAACGTGCCTCCAGCTCCTGTGTGCCGGCGAGAAGTTGAATATGTTTAGCTCCTCTAAGGTTGTGCTCATCAGATACAACGATAGTGTTAAAAATTTGTTGGGTGTTAAAACCATTTTAATGAAATTTTAGGACGTGAATTTCCTAATGCATAAGACATTAGATAATACGTATGCATATATATATTGTGCTACTTATATACATATACATGTATTGGTGAACTAATATAGAGGTCAGTGTAGATCGTCTTTGGAAGACAGTCTTCTACGAAACAAAGCTAAGTGCAAAGTGATACAAAGGTGCTATACCCCCAAACATTCAACAAAATGTAAAAAGAGCAAAAAAAAAAAAACACATAGACAAAGAATAAGCAACGCAAATTGGCAAATTATATCATTCTTTGGCAAATGGAGCACCAGATAAATCGATAAATAAGCTAATCGAAATGTAAGAGACCTAATTCGATAAAAAAATAAAATTAGATTATATTAATGAGATAGGATATAATAACTATAAATAATGCAACAATGAGGTATTTATGTATTATGTATATTAAATTGAAATTATTAGTTATAACTAAGCAATTATAAATGATTAAACACTCCAGTGTGCATAAACTAATAAATATGTTTCAACTGATTAATAACTTTTTGATGTAATATTAAACTAATAATAAGATAATATTTAAGTGAAAAATCTTTTTTGCAATTTATATATAGAACACACAAAGGGCGTGTATATTATTAATATTAATATATATTTATATATTGCATTATATACATATGTGTATATTAAAATTGGTGTATTATATTGTAAATAAGAAATAGCAACCATGTTCAATGAGTATATTTATATAAAGAAGTGTAATTTGGAATAACACATATAAACGGAAATGCAAACTATTTTCTATTAATATAATGTAAAAACTTTCGTGTTTTGATGATTGTAAATCGAATCTTTGAAAGGTATTGCCAAGTAGTTTTCCAATTTTTACTTCAGAAAGAGACATAAAAAAATTGTTGAATTAGGTTAGTAAAAGAAATTAAAAATATATGTCGTTTAATTTTTTGTTTTTTTATATAATATAATATTCATAATTTTGTATCAACAATTATTCGAAATCAAATTGAAAATAATGGACCCAACCTAGTTGCATTACACATGTATATTTTAAAACCGAAAATGGACATGTCCCGCTTTTGGAGACAATATCCGGAAATCCCGACCTGACAGAATTGTTCCGGTTTCCCGCTGTTTCGATTTTTAAAAAATCGTAATTTTGACAAAATGCAAACTTGAAGAAGTTTTCGTCGAGACAAGTGAAGAAGAATTTTAGAGAAAAGTAGCGTAGATAAATAAGGTAGTACAGTTTTTTGGAATAAACGTTCACTCGTGCTGTGTTTCAGATGTATTAAAGATAGCTCGAATCCTGTATGCGATTCATGAGCACAATGCAAATCGCGAAAGGGTTTTTAAATACGCATTGGTCAGAACAAAGAAACAAGTTATTGGTGGAGAAGGTTAAAAACATACTTAGTGTTCAATATAATTTGGTGGACATAAGTTGTTCCCCTGAACCCTTCTATGAAACACAGATAGAACAAGTGAGAAGGTTGCGATCGGGTGTTACCGACTACGGAATACTCAATCACATCTCATCCGAAATTTATAAGCTAAGTTTTGCTCTAAAACTGTAGAAAATACAGTTTTTCTCGATTTGCCGCGCCCCTACTGGGCGTAGACATTCATTTTTGGTCAGTTAGATCAAGCTAACAATAACCTAACTGTAAATTTGTATGCTTACTCTCAAAAAATGTGAAAATTACAGGGTATTTTTCGAAATGCCACGCCTCTAAAGAGGCGTAAAAATTATTCTTGGGTCATCAATAGAGGAGGTTACTTATAATTTAACTATCCAAATTTGAAGCTTCTGCTCTTATAGTTAATAGAAAATATAAATTTATAGAATCATATCATTAGTTCACGTGTATTATCCAATGGACGTAGATATATCCACCATCGCTCATGATCTTGGGTGGTCGATGCGGATCTACATTCCAAAATTTAACTTTCTAGCTTTTCATTTAATATGATTCTTGGTGTATCGGAAAATACATTGTCCGATTTGCCACGCGGCGGATCGGAATATTTTAACACTTTGTAAATCGGAGATATACACGAGTATGTGTTTTAAATTTAAAGTCTCTAGCTTGAATAGCGCCGAAATAATTGCATTGGTACAGACAGACGGCTTTGCACAAACCCAATATACTATTTTCACTTTCGTGAATGAGTATTAAAAAAACATCTAGATGACTTGAAAGTTTGTAGATTAAAGCTCTGCAAGATGGCGCCAGTTTGTTTTATATTATTCCAATAGGTGCCGTTTTTACCAAAGCCACAGCACGAATGCACAGTTGCTTTGATCTATGAAAGCTTTAAGCTCAAAGCTTGCGGTGTCAGCCATATGATGCCGTCCTTGTTCTTCAAATGCGCGTTTAAAGGCCAAGAATAATTTTAGCATTGTTGCTGGTGCTTGCTGTCATTTACACGTCCTTGGCCCCACTCCGCATTTGAACCGTCTATCTCTGTGTACTTTTATGCTTGTGTTCGTATACTGTGTGTATGTATGCGTCTGTGCTTTTCTCTTCTTCTACCTACGCCAACAACTTCGCTACTCTTACTGTGCTCCCGTTTGTGTTGGCCTACAGACCTAATTCTTGCGTGTGTTGTGTGCTGTGCACAGTTTTCCCGAAAAAAAAAATCGAAATAAACAAATAGAAAGTAAAAGCAACTAAATTCGAGCATCATGGCGCGTGTCGACGGTATGAAACGTGAAGTTAAAATTGTGCGAGCATTGCAGTTTCCAAAACAAAACAAAAGCTACAAAAATTGAAACGCAAGATGGAAATGTGTATTGATATTTATGACTAGCAGCAGCAGCTGAAACTATTTAGTTTAAGTAATGGTGGTGCAAGTTTTGTAAAACTATCACATACCTATGTATGTACTATACTATGTATGAACGCAGATAAATAGTTTTTGTTTGGTTATAGAATTGGAGCACAGCAGCTAAAATAAATTGGAGCGCCCCCTACCAGCCAACCGCAACAACAACGCAACACCACGTAAATGTTTGCAATAATATGTGTATAACTGAATACACACACACATACATATATGCGTGCGCTGTTCTCATGTGTTCATTCGTTTGTAATAGGGAATTGCAATTTGTTTTTGTAGGAAGAGCTTTTCGCTTGTTGCGCGTGCTCGCCTTTCCCTGCGTTTGGTTCTCGTCACTGCCGTTGTGCAAGAAGTTTTTGTGTGTCTCGGCATTTGCAATACATTTTCTTTTTTTTTTACTTATACACATACAAACATAGAAATAAGCAGTAAACGCCAATGCCATCGTCGCCCCATGCAAAACAAATTCCACACGCGAAAGACAACAGTAAGAACGAATAACGAATAGGCAAAATGAAAACGAAAGAAGCAATAGAATTGGCGCAGTGCAAATAAAAATATACTAGCGACGAAAAAAAAAATAAAAATAATAATAATAAAAGCTAGCGCAACTGTGTTCCTGAGTGCCACAAAAAAAAATAAATAAAAATATGCTGAAAAAGCTCTTGACGGCGACTTCGCAGCTGCTGCTGGCGCAGGCGGAAACTGCATCAGTGCTGATTGTAGCGGAGAGATCGAAGCTACAGGGGCAGCATGAATCACTATAGTTCTTCTTTGTGCGAATAACCGTGTGAAGTGTACAAACAAATAGAGAAGGTGAACGAGGCAACAGCAACAACGGCAAGAGTAGCACTTTTGCTTTCGATCCAACTGGTTTCAAGAACTCTGCGCCCCAAAAGACGCCGGAGTAGTATCAGCGTTTTTATTGTGATCTGTTAAGCGGTTGATGTAGCGCATGCGCTGCAGCAACACGTTACTGCCGGCGTCACAAAAATAAAGCAAATTTATTGAATGAATGGAAGGTTTGTGGTTATATATTGTTGTACCCGACTTCTTTATACTTTATGACCCGCTCGCCATAGCGAACTCCCAGAAGTGTAGAATATAAGTATATTATGTTCTTGTCCGTATGAATATAAAGGTATTTATTTGGGAAATACTAATCTGTAAATATCAGGAGACTTGCTCTGTGGGGTTCTAGAGTAGAGATGGGCATGGGCTGGGTTTTTGTCGGGCACCCGTGAGTATACGCTGGAAAATCGAGTTTCGGGTTGGGTGCGGACGGGTACGGGTTACGCCGCTAAACCTGTTTTACCCGAAATAATTTAGAAATATGAGAACGCAATGGTGAAATATTTACATGTTTTCAATATTAATTGCAAATATTTTCTTTTCTTAACTACGTTTGTTATCGATTATCTCAATTACAATTATCATCAGCATCCAAACATATTTTATGTAGCTGTTTTTCCGTCATCAAGTAAAATATTAAATGAAAGGCGCAAATATTGTTAAGTGCGAATCTCTATATGTTACTTTTTTTTATAAAAACATGTAATTTAGGTGCTTTTTTAAATTTATACATTGTTTTTTTCATTGAAATTAAAAATAAAAAAATAAAAATTTCGGGCGGAGGGTCGGTTTGCGGGTTGCAAAAATTTTTTAGCTGTCAAGTGCGTGTAAAATTTTGCTCTTCGGCCCATGGACATGGTCGGGCTGGGTGCAATATTTCGGCCCATTCCCACCTCTATTTCAGAGAGTTGAAAATTGGAATATCATATGTATATATATACAGATATTAACTGTAAGTCCATACTCCGTATTAATGGGAAACAGAAAACCTGGCCTGTTAATAAGAGTAAAGTATTTTTGTGCCTTTTGTTATATTATCACTAATCATGCAAAAGGTATAGCATTAGTAACTAGTCAACTTTGTATAGCAAAATAAGGTATTCTATTAATGGTATATATTCTTATATAGGTTTGAGCAGAGCGGGATTAACAAGTAAACAGATAAGGCAGTTGTTTATTAATTTATTTTCTTTAAAACTAAAATGAAATTAAAAATTTTCTTTTGCTAAACAGTTAGATTTATAGCTAATAGCCTCTTCCGAATTTTCATAGCATACAATTTTAAAACACAATAACTAGAAATACTATTAAATAGATAATCTGGCAAGGCTAGCTTTGGCATCCTGGCACCTGTGAACACTCCTAAATATTCGGACCCCAATTTAAATCTTTTAAAGTACATTAACAGATGTATTTGTACAAATTAGTTAGGGCAAGCTATAATTTGCTTTAGTTATTAATATACTCATAATCCGTATTGATATTTTATATACAAGTATGTATATGTATGTAAATGTATATGTATATCCACAATACCTAACAACTTCAAACCCAGGTCTTAAAAATTTGTACAGAAAAGAACATATGTATATGTTTATATACGGGAACAAATATAACACACGTAGGCAACGGAATATTTCAGTTGAATGTTTGACGCGTATTGATTTGAGGTGCTTTTTTTTTTTGTTGATCGAGCCTCTTTTTTTAATCTTACTTTTTTTATATAAATTATGATACATATAAATAATGTTTATGTATATACTTTAATTTATTTTAGTTGGAGTGCAAAAACTACTATAGTTACCTGTCCAACCGCTTCAGTTACACATCACTAAAACTTGAAGGAAATCAAAAATAAGTAATAATAATATTACTATGGAAAACTTTACTGTACCTCTGGTGGCCGAAAGCAGCGCCAGTAGTATCGTTAGTTATGCAGCCAGCAGAAATAACGATAGCAACAACCAACATCTCCAGCACCTACAACAGCAGCATCATCAGCATCAATTGCTGTCTCTTTATCACAAGGACCAGATGTTGGCCGCTGGCAGTAGTCCGATTTCACCCTTCATTAACTATGCGCAATTGCAAAAGGACACTCAATCCAATCCTGATTCCTATCCAACGGTTGACAGCTTTACCTCATTGCAGGCCATCGACAGCAGTCAATTGGATGTTGTTGTATCTTTAAATGGACTTTGCGATCGCATATTCGCCAGTCCTAATCCGCATAGTAGCAACAGCACAAACAACAATCTTATCGATGCAAAGGTATCAGAGCCACCTAGCGGTAACAATCGTCCGCTCATTTTAGAATCAGTCACAATGTCATCCTTTGCTAATATACTGTTCAATAGCCGCAACAATACCAATACCGATACCAATACCAATACCAATACCAATACCAATACCGATACCAATACCAATACCAATACCAATACCAATACCAATACCAATACCAATACCAATACCAATACCAATACCAATACCAATACCAATACCAATACCAATACCAATACCAATACCAATACCAATACCAATACCAATACCAATACCAATACCAATACCAATACCAATACCAATACCAATACCAATACCAATACCAATACCAATACCAATACCGATACCAATACCAATACCAATACCAATACCAATACCGATATCAATACCAATACCAATATTAATACCGATACCACTACCCATACCAATACCAGTACGAGTACCAATAAGAACAAAAATAACCAAACCATGGTTAACATTGAAACGCTTAATAGCATTGATCCACTGTTACTCCAAAAGTCAAACCAGGTGGAGTACCACCAGTTAAAGCCATTGAATGGATCCGTGTCAGCGCGGGTTGTGAGCTCTTCTGGATTTTTAAGCTCCACAACAGCACAGCTATTGGACTTTGAGGTAGTACCGAGCAGTAACAGCAAGGACGCGGTTGTGGCAGTTAGCAATGGAATGGCTGACACAACAACAACACTAGCTGCAGTAGCAGCAGCGGGGGCGACGTCAGCCCATCGAAGATCGCTGCATAGTATCGATGAGCTGGCGGCCAGTTCGTGTGATGCAACGAAAGTCAACACCACCACCATTGCAACGCAGGTGCAACAGCAACAGCACCAACAACATCAGGCAGGAAATCTCAGTGGATCCAATATTAGCTCCGACGATGAGTCTATCTCAGAGGATGAATTTGGTCTTGAGATCGATGACCGAGGGGGTAAGTAGTCTAATTTTAACAACTAGTTCCGCAATCGGTTTGAAACGTTGGCAATATCCTGGATGAAATAATACGAACAAAATAATCAAAATTGTAATTGGAAAATCCAAATGGATTAATAAAAGCAGCAAATTTTAATAAACAATAAGTTGAATGACGTAAAATTTCTAATGTCTTTAAAAGCCTAACATCCTTCGAAAAAAAAGTATAAAAAGGCAAAAAAAAACTTAATTGAGTTATTTTATTCAATGGTACTCAGTATGCCATAAAAGTATACGAAAATACATATTGAAGTTTAAATAGTATTTTATGGTGAATAAATTATCAATGAATATTAATAATTTAATAGTTTAATAAGCGTAATTTTTGGTCAATCACAAGACTCTCTTATACATACATGCATTGCAGTGCATAATTGTAACATCTCCAATTTCTTGCTTCGCGCATAAAAACGTTATCAAATTATTAATATTCATTGATAATAAAGGAATATTATAAGTAATCGAAAAATAAATGAAGAACGCATATTGCATGTGATATGAAGAAATATTCCAAATGTACATACATACATGTTACAAACATACATGTCCATGATACGCCGGAAAATATTATTTGAATTGCTAAGAAAAAGTCCAAATTAATTAATAGAACACGCAAAAGTTTTAAAATAACTTTAATAATAATATAGTTAAAATGTTTTTGCAAAACAGCGGATTCGAATTACTAAAAGATATCAGAATAAACACTTACATTAAGCTACTCATTGAGAATGCGTTAAATTCCATTGCGCACAGCAATGCTATAAAATAAACCTGGATCGCTATTGTTTAACTTATATCGTTTATATGATGCTGCTTCGTCAGCAATCGCACGCGATTGCAACTTACAATTACAACATTAGTAATTGTAGATGCTCTGCTTATGGCTGACATTCAACAATGTCAGGCGTCTCGTCGCCCACTTTTCCGACCTTCAATACTGTATATATACTATATGTATATATATGTATATATTTATATATATGACAAGTATACACACCCATGCACAGGTATTGGAAAACTCACAGCAGGGGCGTCGTTGCAGTCCTCAGAATAGTGGTCAACATGGAACAAGGTCTGTGGGCTTCAGAATTTGGGTCAAGCGCAAACTCGCTCAAATACCCTGCACTTATTTCAGTGTATAAGAAGCTCATTCAAGCTTATAGATTAAATATCATAAAAAAAAGTCTGAACAAGCGAATAATGAAGTATTAGGTTTCGCTAGTTGCAGTATTAACATTTAGATGTATAAAAAGTCCGTGATGCAGTACAGGGTATCTCAAGCTCATTCTTGAGTGGTGTACTTTTGTCAATTGCTGTTTTGTAAAATACTTAAGAGATTGGGTACAAGGATACGAGCATATTATAGACACACATGTAGTGAAATTGCTTGGCGATTGGCGGGCACACGTTCTGTGTGTGTGTGTTTGGTTCGTGTCTACTATATACGTTCTCTCTTTCTTTCCATCTGTATTGGTCTATCCATATTCTGCACTCTATAGCTTTATGTTCTGCCTCAGTTGGTTTTACGCCGCGTCGCCGCCCACTGCAATGCCGGCTGACATTGACACAGATTATTGCAATGTTTGCGAAGCCGCCGTCGACAACTGACGACGCTGACTGAGCTGTTCGATAATCGGTCTGCTGCGTCTATTGCTTACCTCAGAGGATTTAAATGGGTCAAAGTCAACCGCTTGTTGCTGTTTTCGCTGCACTTTGGAAATAGCTAACGAGGTCACAGACGACGCAAATTGGGGCATGACATTGCTGTAGGCAGTGAATAGTTGTAGTTGCTGCTGCTACTAGTGCTGTTTTCCTCGGTGTTTTAAATTCATTACAAGGTTCTATGTCGTTGCGCGACAGAGACATTGTATGTCCTTGCCTGTGTCGGACTCTTTTTTGGGGCAAGGCCAAATTATGCGAATACCGTATGCAACAATTATGATCTTCAAGCTTGCGACATTGTTAGATTTTTGGACTAAAATATGTTTAATTATGGCTTATAGAAAGCAGGATTAATATTTTATTAATACAGGCGACTGCACTTGGGGTGCGTTGCAGTGTTGGCAATATTACAATCTTAATGAAACTTTTATAACATAATAATAATGTTTAAATGTGTGTATATTCACACATGTGACTAGTATTTGAAATACGCCTTTTACAGATATAAGAGTGAGGGGGTTAATTTTAACAAAAATCGAAATTGCTTTAAAGATGTAGGGATATAATTTTATAAGTGATTTTCTATAAGGGGTTTTATTGATAACAAAATAACGGGATGAGTTATCGATTTTTAGTGATAAGCTCGATATACGGACATTTGAAACTTTTTTTAAAGTCTCTAGCTCTTATATCTTCTGAAATGGACGCGTTCAAACGTACGGATAGACGGACAGGGTCAAATCGATTCAGCTCGGTAAAATCACATTTCTAAACGCATTCTCCCGACAAAATTGTATATATATGGTTTAAAATTGTTGGTATTTATCAAACCTCAAATGTAAACAGCACTTTGTAATTGATATATAAATGACCCTAGTCAAGCCGTAATTAAGAATTAATATATGTATATGTATATACATACATATGTACAATCTCAACGATAAGACATTGAAACTTGAATACAAATTGAATATTCTATATATTTAATAACAATTTGTATTTAATTGTATTGTGCAATATTTATTTAGATAATGTTTCAAGGTAAAATCGGCGAATCGGAACCAATATTAACAATTATAAACGCACCCAAACTCTATTCGGTTTGTTTTGAAAACTTGAAACCACACGTACATACATACATACATACATACATATGTAAATAGTTACACCCTGAACCCATTGCAAATTGAAAATCAGGGTATAATGGTTTTGTTAAAATGTTTTTTTTTTTTTTCAAACAGGCAGAAGAAGGCGTGGCAGACCCCACAAAGTATACATATATATTCTTGATCAGGGCAACGAACTCAGTTGATTTAGCCCTAGATCTAAGAAGTTATAAGAGCTAATGACCGGACACGTAGTGTCATCTCTCGATGCTCTCTTAAATGTGTATACATATGTGTGTATGCATGTGAGCACAAGCAGCAGCTCACAAAAATTGAGATTTCTTCGCAGCAAGAACCCTTGTCTTCCCTTCTGTGTGAAGAGTATACCGAATTCTTCAAACCATTTGCCAAAATATTTGTGTTTTCGATATTATTTGTGGGAAGGGTATGAAAGCGTTGGTGCTCATAGTAAAATGCTTTCGCGACGAGCTGCACGCACACATGTACTATGAGCATTTGTGTGCCTGTGTGCGTAGATCTTGCTGCCTGTAGCAATTTTAGGTCCCAGCATTTGCATTTGGTTGATCTTGAGAAGTGCTCACATACATACAGATGTATGTATGTATATATGTATATACATTAGAGGGCTGCATGGCCGCACTCATAACCTAGCAAAATAGAGTCCATTCGAGATAAGACTGAGTGAGTGAGTCCGAGGCAGAATATGGTTGAGTGAGCTGGAGTTCGCATGGACTCTATGACTCATAACCCGCTGCCTTCAGTATAATGAATAAGAATAAATAAGAGCTAAAGAGGAATACAACATTTATCCGAAGCATATTGGCGTCGACTGACTCGAGTCTTTGAGTGCACACATATGTTCGTGTCAACACTTCGTATTTGCTCGGCTCTGTCGCTTGAGGCTCGATCAGTGAAAAAATCTCAAACCAAAATCAGTGCGCTGCGAACCCTCAAACGAAAAGCATGCGTTTCAATATGAAGATTAACTGCGCGCCTATTTGTTCATGGTTTGTCTCTTTCTATGCCCTTTCCTTTTAGAGAGTATATGTAGCTCTTGAAAAGGTTTGCCATGCTCATGTAAAATGTTAGTGTTTTCATGTCATTATCTTGTATATCCATCTATCCATATTTTTATTACCTTTTATATTAATTGTAATAGCTTTATACAAAATATCAAATTGAGCAAATAATAATACTCCTAACGAGTTTATTGCATAACAAAAATACATTATATTTCGTTTGCTCGTAATTTGTGTGAAGGGTATGAAAGCGTTGGTACGCATAAAGAATATGTATTCGCTACGAAATTGTAACGGCAAATTTGTTGTTGGTCGGCCGTCTGGCCTGCACACACATGATTACATTGCCCTTCGTTTTTTCGCTAATTTTTTTTCTCTGCTAGCAGCGACGCCACTCATTAACTCAGTGAAGCAACTCATATACCCGGCCTCATATTTATTCGACCCTTTCTCGTTTAATAGAATATTGTGCCTCTGAGTCATATATGAGCGCACTCACTTACTCATCCATTTCTGAGTTGGCCTCGGTTCCACTCAATTCAATACGAGCATTGTTAACTCGAGTACGTTTTTTCTGGCACTCATGCAGCCCTCTAATATACATTTGATTGTGTGTACGCATGGACTGTGATGCTAACAATTATGGGATATCACTTGTAGAAGCATTTGTATGCCTATGTGTGTGTGTTTTTTTTTTTTTTTTTTTTTTTTATATTCGTTTATTAACAGATTTTATAATTATACTGGTGCAAGTTGCGTGGTGGCTAGGATAGTGCGCGATGCTTGCGGGACGGCCGTAAAGCATTGCTTCGCAAGCACTGTGCGCTACCTTAGCCTGGGACAGCTCGACTTCTCATTCGCTCGACTCTGCGGAGCTCCATCATCACTGTGGCCGCGAAGGTGCTTGTTAGTTCCCAAGCTTCCTCCGATTCCAGCATGGTGTTGACAATGTTGTCCGCTCTGATGGAGCGGCCCACTGCCTCTTCCAGACGACGCCTCTCCTCCAGGAACCGTCCACATTCGAAAAGAATGTGGTTGGCGTCTTCCACGCGCCGTTGCTCGCACCAGGGGCACTCGTCAGATTCCTCGTGGCCAAAGCGCTTCAAATAGCTCCGAAAGCATCCATGTCCCGAGAGGATCTGCGTAAGGTAGTAGTTTACCTCGCCGTGCTTGCGGTTGACCCATGGTTCAAGCTCCGGGATGAGCTTGTGCGTCCACCGCCCTTTAGCTGAGCTATTCCACTTCCTTTGCCATCGTGCAATGCGGTTCGCCCTGATAGCGTTGGGTCGCACAGGCGCGTGCGAATTTCGCTCCACGGCTTCGGCGACCAAGTACTCCAGTGGTACCATACCAGCTATGACGAGCGCCGCGTCATCGGAGATAGTCCTGAAAGCGCAGCTGACTCTGATTGCGCTCAGTCTGTAGATCGCGCAAATGCCCCGGCTGTAGCTCGGCGTTGCCATCGCTCTTGCCCATATGGGCGCAGCGTAGAGGATGACGGACCTAATGACGCTCATTAGAAGGAGACGTCGTTGCTGTTTAGGTCCCCGCGTGTTAAGCATAATTCTCGAGAGAGCTCTACAAGAATCAGCTGCCTTTTTTTGCACATACTCTAAGTGCTCGCGGAAAGTTAATCTTGTGTCTATCATGACACCAAGATACTTTATCGCCCTCTTTGACGCAATGGTGACGCTGCCGATCTTTATATTGGCAGTTTCCACTCTTTTGCGACTGCTGACTAGGACAACTTCAGTTTTGTGTGCCGCTAGCTCGAGCCCAGCTCCAGTCAACCAGCTTCGTATGCGATTGATACTTTCGCTGCACATATCCTCTGTATCTTTGAGTTCCTTTCCTATGGCTACGACAGCTACATCATCAGCAAAGCCGATGGTGTGCGCACCTGTTGGTAGTTCCAAGCGCAGTACGCCGTCGTACATGATATTCCATAGGAGAGGCCCCAGCACTGAGCCTTGGGGTACTCCAGCTGACACTGTATGAGTTTGGGGACCCTCACTCGTATTGTATACCAGTGTTCTTCCTCTGAAGTAACTCTTTATTGTTTCTTTAAGATATTTAGGGATATTATATTGTGACAGCGCATTCAGTATCATATCCCAACTAGTAACTAACTAATAATGCAGTATTGCTTCGTCCCATGCTTCCATCTTGTGCCATGAATGGCGGAGGTGGCCAGACCAACAACTTCGTTTAGCGCATCCGTTGTTGACCGGGCCTTCCGGAATCCAAATTGGTTTGGTGACAGGCCTCCGGCGCTAGTAATCGCAGTCTCCAGTCTGGAGCAGATCAATTTCTCAAACACCTTTCCCATGGTGTCTAAGAGACAGATCAGTCTGTATGAAGATGGCTCATCTACCTAATGACGCTCATTAGAAGGAGACGTCGTTGCTGTTTAGGTCCCCGCATGTTACGCATAATTCTCGAGAGAGCTCTACAAGAATCAGCTTCCATCTTGTGCCATGGATGGCGAAGTGGCCAGACCAACAACTTTGTTTAGCGTATCCGTTGTTGACCGGGCCTTCCGGCGCTAGTAATCGCAGTCTCCAGTCTAGAGCAGATCAATTTCTCAAACACCTTTCCCATGGTGTCTAAGAGGCAGATCGGTCTGTATGAGGATGGCTCATCTGGTGGTTTGCCAGCCTTGGGTAGCAACACCAGGTTCTGGGCTTTCCATTTTGCCGGGAACGTCTCTTGTATTAAACATTCGTTGAATAATTCAGCGAACGTATTAGGGTGCAAGGCGAGGGCTAGCTTTAGCGCACGATTTGGGATCCCGTCCGGCCCTGGAGCAGTGTTGGTTCTAAGACCCCGGAGAGTTAATATAATTTCTTCCTCTGTGACTAAAACAATTTCAGTGCTCATTGAGCCCTGATCAGCAGACTCGGACCGAGGGGCGTGAATGGAGCTTAAACTTTCTGGAAAGAGCGTTTCCACAATCGTTTTAAGCTCCAGACGATCCGTAGGCTGCACCTGTCTACCTGCGTATAGTCTTTTAACTACTATCTTATATGCCCTGCCCCAAGGGTCATATTCGGCTGAGTCGCACAACTCTAAAAAACATTCTCTTTTGCTTGCCCGAATGGCCCTCTTCAACTGTCTTCTAGCTGCCTGGTAAGCTAATTGTTTCTCTAAAAACGTAGACCTACCGCGAGCCCGTTGGTAGCTTCTTCTCGCCTGGATGCATTTGCGACGAATGTCACCTATTTGTGCATTCCACCAATACGTAGGCTCTTGTTGTCGCGTGAACTGCTTGCGGCGTAGCATACTGCTATTGCAGGCACTCTGTATTTGGGCTACCATTTGGCATGCTCTGGCCTCAGCATTACCAATTGTGCCCAGAGACTGAATGGCCTCAGAAAAGACCGCGGGATCAAAAGTATCTAGCCGATACGACTCCCTCCACAAGGGTGACGCCCTGGCAGGTGGGTCACCTATTGTGAATAGAAGTGCCGTATGATCGCTGCCCGTATAGCTATCGCAATGACTCCATGTTGCTCCCCCCTATGTGTGTGTGTGTGTGTGTGTGTTTGCTAATTATTATTGAAATATCAGTTGCTTGTAGGGTAGAGCACTCTCGACTAGAGCTTTCTTACTTGTTTAAATTCCTTCTGATAGGCAACCCACGATCATTGAAATGAAATCAGGTGTTTCAATATAAGCGCAAGTTACCCGCCAGTCATTATACTAGACACATACATATACATATATATCTATGAGTTATTCACCGGTCACAGTTGCACAAAGTATTGGGATGGGATTCGATTCCTCGCACCTGTTCTTACAGAAGCATGCAAGTAAAAAACTTATAAACAGTATTGGGAAGTGCACTTGTCAATTTAAATAGTCAGTTACTTCACTTCGAATCCAAATGCGTTCACACAATTTCAAGTTGAGGTAGGCACACTCCAATTCTCATGTCCCGTGCTTACACACATTCACATACACACACGCATATATGAAGGCACATAGGCATACAAATGCTTTTATGATGCTTATGATTTCTCATAATTGTTAGCATCACAGCCCATGCCCTTCTCACACATAATAACGAAAACGCAAATATTTTTTGCGAGGTTGGCGAACGGTTTGAAGAGTTCGGTATACTCTTCACACAGAAGGGAAGAAACGGCAGTCTAACGCGAGGTCAGTGGCTTTATTGTACCTATCGCGCATTGTAGGCGCCAGCAAGTACTGAAAGTAATTTGTAAATCAATTACGGGAAATGAGCTTGAAGTAGCTATATTGGGACAGTTCGATCGCAGACTAGGAAAGATGGAGCAATCGTTTTTATTTTCTGCATCTACTCTGCTATATCCGCGCTTGAAAAAAAAAAAAAAAAAAAAAAAAAAAAAAAAAAAAAAAAACATTTTGAGGACCCGAAAACTTTGGCGTCAGATATGAAGCAGATACGAAAGGAAACGGCAGAGTTTTTAGACAAAAATAAAGGTCAAGCAAGTAATAGTGACGACTCATCTACTGGAGAAAGGGAATTTGACATATGGGTCCACCATAAGTCGCTTGTACACAAGCGAAGTAAAAAAAAAAGACAACGACCTGTATCAAACTCAGGACGAACTTAGTTGCTTTTTAAATGCTTCTGTTTTGGATCTTAACAGTAATATAATCAATGCCTGGGAAGAGATGAATACCGTGTACCTCCAACTATATATCATAGCTTGTCGCTATTGTTTTCTAATTGGCACTTCTGTACCTGCAGAGCGTCTTTTTTCTAAGGCATTTTAGCATGTAATCCATAGCCTTTGACTGCATTTCACGATCCGAGAGTTACATGAAGATAGTCCATCAACAAAAACTGTTAGTCAGAAATTAAGCTCCCGTAGTAAGCCCTCATTGCAGCCAATACGTGTTTATGTGTGCCTGTGAGTGTGTGTTTCTTGCGTAACCAGTTAGACTCGAAGAATTAAGTATCAGTTCCTCGAAGAGCTCAGAGGATTTCCTAGTCGAGTAGTCTCGAGTAGAGAATTCTTACTTGGTATACCCTGAAAAAAAAAAACAGGCAGAAGGAGGCGTGGCAGATCCCACAAATTATATATATTCTTGATCAGGGCGACGAGCTGAGTCGATTTGGCACTGTCCGTCCGTCCGTCCGTCGGTCCGTATGTATGAGCGCGTCGATCTCAGAAGATATATGAGCCAGAGACTTAAAACTTTTTTTCCCGAGTTTATCACTAAAAAAATATTTATCGATTAAAAACCTTATCGAAAGCTAGTTATTTAATTATATCTTCTACACTTTGGAAGCTAGAGATTCCAAATTTTAAATGTAGACTTATGTGTATTTTATATAAATTCGGTTTATGTTGTAAATTACCCCTACCCCTAAATCCACCCCATCACCCTCAACTTTGTAAAAGACGTATATGCTTTGGAATGTACATACATTTAAACATGATGATTAAGTTCTGAAAGCTTAATTAAGATCGTACGTCTAGAAATTAAATTATGCGCAGTTAGCAGAGCGCGTTTTAATACGTGCGTGTGTATGTATGTGTGCCTAAAAGAAGTGCATAGTGATTAGAAATCAAATTGGAGGGCTCAGGGTATCTCCTAGTCGAGCAGTCTCGACTACTTTCAGATTATGATTATAATATGTAATATTATGATTATAATATATAATATAATGATTATAATGGATATGGAAGGATTCGCCAATGCAAGAGTCTCTAGTATTTGAAATAGGTCTTTTACAAAGGTGATGGTGAGGGTTCGATATAGGGGTGGGGGGGTACATTTTAACAAAAATATAAGATATAATTTTAGATATAGATATAATTTTATAACTGACCTTCGATACGGGTTTTTATCGATAAAAAAATATCGGAATAATAAACTCGATATGCGCGCTATATATACGGGCATTTAAAAAAAAAAAAAAATTGAAGTCTCTAGCTCTTATATCTTCTGAGATCGACCCGTTCATACATACGGACAGATGGACGGACAGACAGAAGGACACGGCCAAATTGACTCAGCTCGTCGCCCTGATCAAGAGTATATATACTAAGTGGGGCCTGCCACGCCTCTGCCTGTTACATAAATTTTAACAAAACCATTATACCCTGATTTCCCATTTTCAATGGGTTCAGGGTAAAAAACCGTAAAAATAATGTTCAATTAAAAGTCTTGCACACTAAAGTAAGCACACGAACAGAACAGAAGCATGCCGACACACAAAGTTGAACAGTTGATATGGGCAGAGCTTTTCTGAGAGCGTAAGTCTGTGTGTGAAAGTCTTCACTGGATACGCGTGCTTCTCTTAGTATTTACATATGTATGTGTTAATTGCGCGCAATAGCTTTTGTGACAGTAAATAATGTAAAAAACTGAAACGATCCTCAGACACAGCGAAAACAAAAAAAAAATCAATAAATATACCAAATATTATAAATATACGAACAACATACATACAAAAATAAACATACATACATATGTATGTCAACTCTAGCCAGCATATGCATTCCAGTACAAGCACGTGAGTGAGCTTTTTGTGAAAAAAGCTCAACACAATATACAAATGTAAGTAAAATAAGCCGAGAAAAAAAAAAAAAAAAAACTTACCAGTCTTTACGTAAAAAATAAGAATGAATAGTTTTGATCCGAGCGACGAGCTATTTAAATTAAGCCATATTCATCTCTCCGCATGTAATGACCGATATCTCATAGAATATAGCAAATGCTTATATTTTTATCTCGATATCTTATGTTCTTAAAACGAGCTAATGCTTACGCAAAAAAATATGAAATTTATCACGCCCTGAAGAGGCGTAACAATTATTTTTGGTTCATCTATAGAGTTATTAGTAACTCAACTATCTAAGTTTAAACTGTAGGAGATATAAATGTTCGCAGTTTGCCACTCTGTGGGCGGAGATATAGCTCTTTGGAGTTAGGTGGTCAACATGAGTATATATACCCCAGTAGTCGGATCGGGAAAATTTGAACACTATAAATGGGAGATATACACGTGTCTATAGCCTCAATAGCGCCGAAAAAAATTGCGTTCGTATGGACAGACGGACATGCACAAAACCAATATAATCATCTCGCTTTCGTGAATGAGTATGAAATGTAAAAACAGCCCAGACAAAAAAATTTAATATCAAGCCTTTATGGGTTTCAAGAAGAGCGTTAAAAAATACTTACAAACAACCGTGTAAAATTTTTTTGTATATCAGTTCTTTAGAAGGGCTTTTAGAAATTCTATCTAGAGTTCAGTAATAATCCTATAATATATATTTTAAATCCAATCTTATAGAATAAATGTCAATTATCCAATTCCGTCTTCTTAGTAAAATAAAAGTAAATAATTGCAAATATCTTATATTATTCCAGTGATCAGACGGTATACTATGTCGGTATATTTACACAATAAAAATGTGTTAATTTTAGTAACTAATATTGTATAACAATTATATAAATAAAACGAACGCAGGTCGGATCGTAACGAGCTGATAATACCATTCGAATAGTTGTTGCGATAACATATGGGTGTGCCCAGGTACTCGGTATCTTTAAGTCGGGCACTCACGTCAGCACTCTTAGTTATTGTTGTTGTCGGTGCTTCTGAAAGTAGCGCAGAATATTGAAATACACGTGCGCTTTTGATAGATGGTGACCTACTTTACCATTTGCATGGCCTACTGAACTTGGCCAAGTTTTTGTCTCACTCTAGCAGCTGTCAGATTCGAACGAACAGTAAAGCGAGCACTAAAACAAAACAAATAAAAGTCCAAAATTATAATAATTTAAAACTTTTTTTTTTTTTGCGTAGTTGATAAGCCATGTCAAGCATAACATCTAACTCAGAAATGAATTATTTGCACAACATGTAATTAGTTGGTAAATTTAGATCGTGGTTGCCATTAAAATATTGTTATAAACCTAAAACATATGTAAGTAAGTATGCGCACGAACTTATACAAACAAATATATGTATATATTTAAATCAAAGTGTATCTTGATTTGAACTTATCTTCCATTCGATAAATGGCTGTCGAAAACATAAACATACTACAAAGAGCTACTTCGAAATTTTTAAAAAGTTTATCTGAATTTAATATGTAAATAGAATAAAGTAAAATTCAATATTATTGACTAATAATTGAAATTGAAGTAAGAACGTTGAAACGTTGTCGGGGGTTACCCACTGCAGAATACTCATTGATAACTGTTCTAATTTGCCAAATTAATTGAGGATGTTATCAGCGAATTAGTCGG